>NC_090762.1:50230268-50277768 GCF_036898095.1 Palaemon carinicauda | reverse complement strand
CTGTTATCAGCCCGGGGGAGAGTGAGAAATATATAAAAAAAGACATAATATTGCAGTGTACAGGCACATGTGAAACACATACGGTACAATAACGACTATCTAAAAGTTACCTAACATTCAAAGGAAAAACTTTGACCGCTACACATTTCTTCTTCTCCCTTAACCGTTTTCATGAAAGTTTATATTCTTATACACTACTGTAGTCTATTGTGTTAATTGCTTTCTTAATGTCACCTAAATTCGGCTAGTTATACCCTCAATTACTTCAGTGATCGAACTGTTCTTGAAACCTAAGTATTGCTCAGTCACAATGAAGAAACACTTTTTTACAATCTCATATTGTTTCGATACAATAATTAAAACTTTACTGACTTTGCTTTATTGAAAAACGTTATGGCAATTACTAAGCGATGCAACACAATATATTTCGAAAGAATTTCTGGACTTAGGTGTTGTTTCAATCTTAGAAAGATAATTTGTAAGTACTTCAGTGCCAGTACACTGCATTAGAAATATACCATAATAATTAGAAAATAAGAATGAAAGCTTTGAAATAAATCTGCTGTGCTGCATATACAAGCAAAAGTCAAATTGAAATATGACCATTTAAAAATCTATCACTTTTGCATTCCTTCTAACGGCAAATAGGAATTTGCATGCCTTAGTCAGACGATAAAACAATAATGAATATTGTTGGATCAAAAACGGACAAAAATGTAGATCATTGACGTATGACTACGCTTGGCCCATTGGTTAGAAAAGTTGGATAATACTCTGTGCATTGGTCAGAAAAATAGTACGATACTTGGCATTTTGGTAAATAAGTAAGAAGCATTTGATGAGTTGGTCAGAAATTTAAACAAAATATTATTTAATGGGCCAGTTTAGTAATAAATCAATAATTTTATTGAGTGGAAAAGTAGATCAACACCTGGAATACTACTCATAGAAACTAAATGACGCATGATGTATTGATCAGAGAAGTGAAGGGGCACTTGGTATATTGGACTGAAAAGTTAGAACACACTGGGTGTATTGATAAAAAAGTAACATAAAACTGGTAAAAAAATACAACTCAACTTTATGTATTAGTCAGAAAAGATATATGATGCTTGGTGCATTGGTGAAAAAATTGGATAGCATATAGTGTGTTGTTAAAATAACATCAGATGGCAATTACTGTACTGGTCGGCAAAGTAGGTTTGATACATGATGTAATGGTCGATGATGTAGGATAAAACATGGTGCATTGGTACTAAATGTACAACAATATTTGGTATATTATTCAGTCCCAAGTAAGATGTTGTAATGGTCTGAGAAGTAGGATACCAATATCTCAATGATATGACTATACGAAATAAATCATTCAAATTACTGTGACAATCTTATTTACTAATTTATAAATACTTATTATTTGTATCTGATAAACCATAACAATAACAACACTTCATACGATATCAACACGTTAAGACATAATGAAGTAAAAAGGTCAAAACAAATGTCTTGAGAATGCTATGAAAGAATACATTTTTAGGATATCTATAACGCCCCAAAAGTTCCTATTTAAAAGGCTCCAAACGCATGAAATTATTATAAATTCTCTTCAAAAAAATATCACTTATGATATATAACATTTGTCAGACCATCTAAAATCCCCCTTGAATACGAAGGAAATACCCAATGCCAATAAACCTAAACTAATTACACGCGATATCTTTAAAAAAAAAAAAAAAATCTCCCGTCAACGTTTAAACTTAACTGTGAAAAAATCTCGAGTTTTTAAAAACTTACCCAAATGTTGTTGAAGTCGTCCATCTATCTCCGATCCGTCGAGACTGAAAATTAAAATAAAATAACTAAAAAGGGCATAAATTAACTTTGTAGGTTATATATCACAAATTTTTAAGTAATTTGTATTTTTCCTAACATACTTACCTAGAACTACCTTCTTAGGAGTTACTAGTAACTCTACCTAACCGACCAGCTTTTTGTATAGTTTACCCTCTTTCCGTTTTCTAAGGGGTCAACCTCAGGCGGTGTGATATGTGCCCTGAGGCGACCCGGGGTCGGGAAGCGTGCTAGCTCAGGTCGTCGACTCGTCAGTAAGTTTCGTTGGAACAGGTACTACTCGACCCTGCAGGTTCTCGGGGAAGGATGGGTGGGCCATAACCCGAAGGTAGTTCTAGGTAAGTATGTTAGGAAAAATACAAATTACTTAAAACTTGTGATTTGTTCAAACACGGTTACTTACCTAGAACTACCTTCTTAGGAGACTTAAACTTCAGGAGGTGGGAGTGTCCTGCAGGGACCAGAAGCCGACGGGGAGGCACGCGAGAGAGGGAACCACTACGGAGGTTTTGGTTCTATGACCACTAGAAAACTGCACGAAAAGTAGGGGAAACTATCCAAAAAACTCACTTAGTGTCTAATGGCTTACCTTTTCAAAACCAACTCCGATACATGTTCTCTTGAAGGACGTTTCTTCAAGTGACTAAGGTCTTTTCAACATCTTCCTGGGCAGTACGGCCCGGGGAAGGAAGGAAAGGAGGTGAAGGGGGGGGGGGGGTAAGGTTAAGGAAGGAACTAGTGTCTCTTGGCATTAACACCCCCGATTACACTGGGGCCATGACCTTAGATCTCTTGAGGGGCCGAAATGATTGGGCCAATGGAAAATCTGTCCAAGGATTTTCTCGAGCAATCTTTGAGATAGTGTTCCGTGAAGGTGGACTGTCTAGACCAGGTCCCTGCGTTCAGGATCTTTCCCACAGCCATGTTTTTCTCGAAGGCCAGGGAGGTGCTCAGACCTCTAATATCATGTGGCCTTGGTTTTCCTGGGAGAGGAGTCCCAGAAGCCTCGTAGGCCCTCTTTATCACCTGTCGCAGCCAGAAAGAGATAGAGTTCTTCGAGACCGGTTTCTTCACCCGGCCTGTTGAGACGAATAAATTTTTGATCTGAGGGCGGAATTTTGCGGTCCTCTCCAGATATTTCCTTACTGTTCTCACGGGACATAAGAGTAGATCCTTCGGGTTGTCGGAGCGAGGGATGGCTGGCACCGAAAAACCATCAAACTGAGGATCCCAACATGCCGAGTTCTGCGTCTTCGCCACAAAGCTAGGGACGAACCTAAAGGTAACTTCTCTCCACCCTTTGGAGTGTGAGACCTCGTAAGAGAGGCCGTGTAACTCGCTAACTCTTTTCGCCGAGGCCAGGGCTAAAAGGAATGCTGTTTGAAGGGTGAGTTCTCTGTCTAGGACGTCCCTGAGAGGTTCGAAGGGTGGCTCTGATAGAACCTTGAGAACTCTGGCTAGGTCCCACTGCGGAACCCTTACTTCCTGGGGGGGGGACATGATTGTTCAAAGCTGCGGATGAGCATAGAGATGTGCTTTGAGGCTCCCAAGTCAATGCCCCTAAGAAGGAAGACTTGACCTACAGCTGATCATACTCCCTTGATGGCCGGAATAGATGAGCCCACGTCGTCTCTCAGGTACACCAGAAAGTCTGCAATGTCCTGGATCGACGCCCCTAAGGGCCTGATGTTCTTGGATGCACACCACTTCACGAAGACTGCCCACTTTGCTTGGTAAACTACTGCCGAGGAATGCCGTAGGTAACCCGATATCCTTGCCGTGGTTCTCGATGAGTATCCTTCTTTCTTCAGTAGCTTCTCGATAACCTCCACGCGTGAAGGCGGAGGGATCGAGGGTTTTTGTGCCACCTGTGAAAGTGAGGTTGACGCAGGAGGTCTGGCCTGTCCGGAAGCGGCCAAGGAGGACGAAGAGCTAATTCCTTTAGGTCTGCGAACCAATCTCTCTCCGGCCACCAGGGCGCTACCAAAGTCATCGACAGGTTGGACATCGCTCTCACTCTGTTCAACACTTGCCTGATCAAACTGAAGGGAGGGAAGGCGTACACATTGAGGTCGTCCCAAGGATGTTGGAAGGCGTCCTCGAACGCTGCCGACGGGTCTGGGACTGGAGAACAGAACACGGGGAGTTGGGCGTTCAGAGGTGTGGCGAACAAGTCTATCACTGGGGAGCCCCACATTAGGATGACTGCCTGAGCTACCTCTGGGTGTAGGGTCCACTCTGAACCTATCACTTGACCCGCCCTGCTGAGGCCGTCGGCCATCACGTTCCTCTTTCCTGGGATGAACCTTGCCGTCAGTTCTATCCCTTCTTCTGTCGTCCACTCTACCAGTTCCGTGGCTAGGGCGCATAGAACTCTTGACTTCAGGCCCCCCTGTTTCTTTACATACGCCACTACTGTGGCGTTGTCCCACATTGTCGCATGTTGTCCCACAGTGTTTCCTCGCAGGAAGTGTACGAACTGTCGACACGCCCTCAGAACCGCTATCATCTCCAGGATGTTTATATGGAGAGACGCCTCCTCGCTGGACCACTGCCCTTTTGTCGATTCCCCTAGCAGGTGTGCTCCCAAACCCTCCTTCGATGCGTCCGTGAACAACAGCATCTCCGGGGGATCGGGGGTGAAGGGCATTCCCTTCTCTGTGTTCGACCTGATGTTCCACCAAAGAAGGGTCTCTCACGTCTTCGGGAGGACTGGGACTAGTTTGTGGGGCTCCTTGCCTTGGGTCCACGATTCCTTCAGATTCCACTGTACCGGGCGGAGCCCGAGTCTCCCTTGCGGTACTAATTTTTCCAGCAAAACCAGGTGACCCAGTAACTTCTGCCAGTCCTTGGCCGTCCTGGTTTGGCCCGTCAGGAAGGGTTGAAGGATATGTTCCAGGTTGTCTAACCTCTCCCCTGAGGGGAAGGCTCTTACTAACTGGGTGTCCAGAACCATCCCCAAGTAAGTCATTCTGGTGCTGGGGACTAGTAGGGACTTTCCTAGGTTGACCGTGATCCCTAATCCCTTGCAGAGGTCGAGCAACATCATGCCTTGCTCCTTCAGTTGTTCCCTTGAGGCAGAAAGAAGCAACCAGTCGTCCAGGTACCTGATCAGTAGTATGCCTTTCTCGTGCGCCCATGTCGAGATTGTGGTGAAAACCATCGTGAACACCTGCGGGGCAGTTGATAGGCCGAAGCACAGGTTTTTGAACTGCAGGACACTGGACTCCCACTTGATTCTGAGGAACTTCCTGCTGGAGGGGTGCACGGGGATTTGAAAATAGGCATCCTTGAGGTCGAGAGACATGAGGAAATCCCCCTCCCTCAAGGCTGCTAGCACTGTCTTGGGGGTGTCCATTTTGAAGTCCGTCTTTGAGACGAACTTGTTGAGGGCTGAGAGGTCTATGACCGGCCTCCATCCTCCTGTCGATTTCTCCACAAGGAAGAGCCTGCTGAAGAAACCCGGGCCTGGGTTCTCCACTGTCTCTAAAGCTCCCTTGGCGATCATGGACGCTACTTCCTCCTGTAGCGCCGACCTCTTCAAGGGGTTCTTAGGAACCAGCCACTTGGCCCAAAGGCTGGGATGAGAGGGGGAGGTTCTTCTAAAAAAGGGAGTCTGTAGCCCTCCTTCAGGACCGTCATCGTCCAGGGATCCGCACCGAGACCCCGCCACGCTTGCCAAAAATGTCTGAGGCATCCCCCTACTAGGGGGTCCTGTAGGAGTAGGGGGCCTCTCTTCCTACCTCCTTCTGGAGGAGCGGCCAGAGCGACCTCTCCTAGAGTTACCGTAGGAGGGTCTGAAGGCTGACTGAGGGCCTGCGGTGGTCCTACGGGTGGGCTGCTGAGAGGCTTGAAGCCAAGGAGCTGACGGTGGTTCTCTTCGCGGCAGCAAGGGGGTGGCCTGGGAGGAGTGAGGGACATCCGCTGAGGCTCTTCTAAACCCGGACTTCCTCATAGGGGGGGGGGGGGGGCCTAGGGTCCGCGTCTCTCACCTTCCTCACTTTCTCCATCGTATCCTCCACCAAATTGATGGGGAAAATGTCATTTCCCCACACGGAGGAATTCCTCAGTCTCCTCGCTTTTCTGAAACTTAAGTATTAGTCACAGAATAACACGACACTAGGGGTATTGGTCAGAAAAGTAAGAAGAAATTGGAAAAAAAAAATACAACACAACTTTATGTATTGGTCTGAAAAGCTACAAGATGCTTGGTGTATTGATGAAAAAATGGGATAGAATATAGTGTATTGTTAATATAATATCCGACGGCAATTACTGTACTGGTCGGCAAAGTATGTTTGATACATGATATAATGGTCGATGATGTAGGATAAAACATGGTGTATTGGTTACTAAATGTACGACAATATTTGGTATATTATTCAGTCAAGTAAAATGTTGTAATGGTCTGAGTAGTAGTATAACGATATTTCAATGACATAATTATACGAAATAAATCATTCAAATTACTTTCACAATTAATGCTTCTTCTTTGCTAATTTGTAAATAATCATTATTTGTATCTGATAAACCATAACAATAACAACACTTCATACGATACCAACACGTAAGACATAATGAAGTAAACAGGTCAAAACAAATGTCTTGAGAATGCTATGAAAAAATACATTCTTAGGAACGCCCAAAAATCCTATTTAAAAGGCTCCATACCCATGAAATTATTATAAATTCTCTTTAAAAACATATCACTTATGATATTTAACATTTGTCAGACCATCTAAAATCCCGCATGATTACGAAGAAAATAGCTAATGCCAATCTGAAACCTTGACCAATTTAATCAATTATACCCGATATCTATATACTGTATATAAAAAAAAAACTTGCAAGTCTAAACTAAACTGTGAAAAACAGTCTTGAGATTTTAATAACTTACCCAAGTGTTGTTCAGGCCCTCCCGTCTATCTCTGATCCGTCGAGACTGAGAATTAAAATAAAGAATAAATTAAAATGGGCATAAATTAACTTTGTATGTTAGATATACGATTTAAATTGAATAAAATTTCGGCTAAAACTTACATTTGGTGCAATTATTGTTATATGATGTTGAAAAGGAGGAGGATTAGTGTATTGGTCAGTAGAGCAGGACATCACTATCACTGTCTTTATTTATCAAGAGATGTATAACCACTCCTGATGTATTTATAGAACAAGTATAACAACTATTTCTTTATAAATTGTAAAATTACATCACGGTGTATGGATCCAGAAAATAGGGCGAAGCTAGGTGTATTAGTCAGTTACGGACACTTAATATCATGGCCAAAGAATTAGAATGATAATTAGTATATTTGTTGAAATAGGATGATAAGGGTTTTATTGGCCATTGAAGTAAGTTCCTAATTGGAGTATTAGTGAAGCAAGCAACTGTTGAAGGAGAAAAATAACTGACTGAGGATCAGAGTATGAAAAAGACTAATATTTTTGTGGCCAGAGGAAAAAAACGACAAACGATGCGGTGTCAGAAGAGGTTGACGACAATTTGAGTAGTGGTTCAAGAATGATGGTGTTATTATTGTGGTAGCCAGGGCAAGATGATGATTTATGTGCTCAAAAAAAAAAAAAAAAAAAAAAAAAAAAAGTGAGGTTTAGAAAGGGAGTAAATGAGGGTGAGATAAAAAAGTATAATCATGGACACTAATCTTATTGAAGTTGGTTTTACGACAATTTATATAAATTTTACTAAGCTAGAATCTAATCCCCACACTATGGGAAAACTTTTATGTTCCCTGTATTTGAAAATTTGACAGCTATTCAATGTTTATTACAGTTGAAACGAACAGTCTAAAACTATACATGTTTGGAGATAAGACAATTATTTTTTTCATTCATTCTGAAATGATATTGAAGATCCCCTTTCTTTCTAATTTACCATATTTTATCGTTTCCGTTCTCTACAAAACATTTTTTAACTTGTTCAAAATTATGTAAGACAGCGTTTACTAGCCACAATTAAATACCCTTCCCCTGCCTTTCAACTTCCATGTAGGCAGCGGGACAAAAGGTATTCTACACAATATATTTGATGCTAGATTCCTACAAATGAATTCGAGTACTGCTTTTGGCTTTGTTAAAACTGAAGCCCATCTATAAAAACACATGTAACGTGTGTACTTGATTTTAGTCTTAGATTCTTAAACAGCCTATACTTGATTCTGCTTGGTGTTCTGCAGTACAGAATGGCAAGCCTCACAACAAGGAATGGGGTTACCTAAAGAAAATAAGACAGGATATGGACCATATCATGCAAGAGAGTGAAATTCCAACCGTTCATTTTAGAAGAACTAAGTGCTACCATGGATCATCTCAAATCTGGGAAGGCAGCTGGCCTAGATGGCATAAAAAAGAAATGATCTTACATTTTGCAGACAAAACAATAGCATGGATCCTTTTGGCATTCAATTCCTGTGCAACGACCTATCAAATCCCAAAGATTTGGAGATGGGCGAGAGTAGTGGTTTTGTCGATATACCAAGCTGGCTTTAGATCAGATCGATCCTACTGCAGCAAGGTATTAGACCTAAAGCAAAACACCGAGGACGGGTTTGGGAAAAAGCAAATCACCGGTACAGTCTTTGTCGACCTTACAGTGGCATATGACACTATAAACCATAGAGGATTTCTTCTGAAGGTGGTTCGAAACCATACGGAATACTAGCATTGTCCACATTATTGAATCATTTATAATCAATCGGCAATTCTTTGTAGACATGGATGGACGAAAAGCAGATGGAGTATACACAACAATGGCCTTCCAAAAGGGTCAGTGCTGGCAACAATGCTATTCAATATCTATACAAATGACTAGCCACAGTACCAGAACATCTGCAAGTACATATATGCAGATGAAGTGTGCATTTCCACATAATCAGACTCCTTCACCACATCGAAAAAAGACTGTGAAACACCCTGACTACCCTCTCCACCTGCTACAAAATTGGCACCTAAATGACAATTCAAGCAAACCACAGGTGTGCCTTCCACATGAACATTCACCAGGCAAACAGAAAGCTAAAAATCAAATGGCGTGACAAAGAACTGGAATATCACCCCTACCCAGTCTACTTAGGTACTCTCCTTTAAAGAGCACACAAATAAAAGAAAACAAAGTAGCAACTAGGAACCATTTCCTCAGCAAACTCGTCAACACCAGCCGGGAAACAGATCCTTTGACTGAGAGACAAACAGCTCTAGCACTTTGTTATTCTACTGCGGAGTACTGTACACCAGTGTGGGAAAGATCCTCCCATGAGCATAAGTTAGACCCAGAGCTAAAGTCCTGTCAGATTATTACTGGTAATCATCTTTATATAAAATAGCAGGTATCCCACCACCCTATATCCAAGTGAAAAGCTATAAAAACCTGAAAAATATAAATACATTAATGACCCTAGGCATCCACTCCACAATCATCAGGAAGTAAGGCGAAGACTAAAATCCCGCAAAAGCTTTGCAATAGTGAATTGATTAGAACTAATCTGGCAGCTGCTCACAGGCTAGAGAATGGCGGGAAAGTGACTGATGGACATCCAGTAAGGTGCTGCTCAGCCCAAAAAAAAGGCCTGCCTAGCGCAACAACGTTCACAAGGAAGGACTAGGTAACCCTAAACAGAGCAAAGGTAAAGTTGGGCAAAACTGGAGATGCCTTGCCTTGTGCAAGATATGGGATCTTGCGTTGACAGCCCGTAAAGGATTAGCCACCAACCCTGACTCCTATGTGGGGCAACACCACAAACAATGGAACAAATATTATGAGGGTGCCTACTGGGACCTCATTGTTCAAATCAAGACTTCGAAGAGGCAAACGACAACGCCCTTCTGTGGGTTCGACACTGGCATGATAAAAAATGTTGATGACGAGTACAGGGTTCCTGACCCTACGCTACTTTTAGCCTGTAATTGAGAGAGATCTTGATAGGAGTTTAAAATAGTAAAGTATAACGAAACTTCTGTTATGGCTTTTAGGAAAAAAAGTATTTTTGATTAGCTGATCTTTTATCATTCACCCATACCATGATTTAAGCTACATAAGTAACTTTGGATCTTAGGGATTCTTAATGTGGCTTGGTTAGCAAAAGACAAGAATTGAAAATATGAAAAACAATAAAGATACAAATATATCTAAAATCAAGTAAAATCAACTTGAACAGCATTTCAGAACAATTAGTGTAAAAGCAAAGTTATAAAAGCATTTTTGCGGCTTCTCTTATGCTAACTAGAAGTAACCACAGTTATTTCCCCTGAAGGAATGTCTTCTTTTGGGATGAATCATGAATCTTTAAATATGAAAGAAATCCTCATTCAGACACAGAGGCAAAATATATGATCAGCTAATAATACTTATTTTTCTTAATCGCCTATAATTCCAGCTGTTAATTCCTGAACTATTCATAGTATATATCAGCCGAAGTATGGATTATCATTGTATCTGATTTACAATTATAAGAGAAAGCATTGAAAAGAATTGAAAAGAAATAAGTATGTTAGATACATCGTTTTCAGTTCTCAAAAATAATTTTCTCTATTTACATCCCTAGAAAGATATGATCTTGAAAACAGGAATGCGTTCTCCAGAAACATTTGACAGGTCAATGAAAATGGAGTGAAGCAACAGAAAACGGGAAGCTGGAAGAGGGGCCAGTAAGTATAAAAGAGGCGTGTCATTCTAACTTCAACATCATTTTCACAGCACATTCAAAACATCAACATGTCAGCTAAGGTGAGGCAGCTCTTTATTGTGCAGTTTCACTGTTTCTCTGACTTAAGGAGTCTCGTAATCCAATTATTTAAGCGCGAGAGAGGTAGAGAAAAAATCATATTAATTCTTTCAAATGCTGGGAGGAATTTTAGCAGGAAACTTTGCTTAAATTTTTTTAAAGTTCCACCCAGCATAAACCAATCTCTGATGAGACAAATGATTGCTTTCAGCTTCTTTAGATTCCCGTGTAAAGATAATTATTTTTTTTACTGAATACATTCTTTTAAACATCGCTAATATCTTACATCCACCAAAGCAATGCTAGCAACAGGAGGTGAAAGTGAAATGTAAAGATGCTAGTGAGAAACAGAGGCCGATGGGATTGACAACCTAACAACCTTAATAAATGAGATTCTGATACAACAATAACAGAGGAGACAGGGATTCTGTGTTCCCCAATGAGATAAAATATCCGCTTCTTGAGAAGAGACGAATCGAAGTTGTATCCAATTTCGTTTATTCATTTTGATTATATGTAAAAAAGTAATCTATAGACTTTAACAAACACACATGCATACTTAAAGAAATAAACATATATATTATATATACATAAACACACAATATATATATATATATATATATATATATATATATATATATATATATATATATATATATATATCATTTGAAGTTTGCTATTATACACTTGGAAAAGTTGAAATAACATTATCATGCAGACCTAAAAACTTAAAGGCAAGAGACTGGATTAAAGTCAGCAATGATAAAGTCTTTAGATCATCTGCTAATTTCCCTTGGCAAAGGAATCTGTTGCCTTCTTCAAAGTATTAACTAATTCAGTATCTAGGAAAGAATAATACTGCACTTAAAGAACAAGTATAAACCATAAATGATCCATAAGTGTTTCACTAAGATCTTTAGTTAAAAATTCAGTAAAGAATTTAGAATTAGCCACGCGTTGATTTCCATATACCTACAAGTAGATACATCCAACACGCATACATACAAATGTCATAAATGGTTTGGCAAAAGTGGAACATATGTACCATTGGACAGCTGAAGAGAAACCAGATCATCTGGTCACTAATGTCCAGAAGGGAAATACTTTTACTTTTACTTTATATGGAACCTGAAACCAACTCCAATTTAGGGGTTTTGTGGGTTCGAAGAATTCATGAAAACTTGAGATCACAAATGTCTCGGCTAAAAAAAGGAAATGTCTCAGTTAAGAAAAGTTTTCAAATAGCAACCTTTGCTTTTACGTAATAATAATTTGATCCAACTCAAACAAGCTGGGAGAAGTCGCATCTAAAATGCAATTTAACCTTTATTATATTTGACATTTTTTTTTTCTTTATTGAAACTTCCTTCTCCACACCTCATCTTTCCTCAATACAATGTTAACATATACTGTACATACACATATATACATATGCACATACAGTACATAAATATACATACAAATTACATAATATTCCAACCATATTCTTTCCCCTTCGATGTGATAATCAAGGGGATTCCTTAATTTCCAGTTTTTCAAAAATATTTTCATCTGAGATCGCTATCCATTTTCCTCTTCCACCCTTGCAATCATCAACTACATTCAATTCACTGCCAGGTACATCATTCGATGTCTATTTCATGAAACCAAAAACAGTTTTAAGGAAACGAAATCCGATATCCTTAAACTGATCTTCTTCCTCCTCCTTCCCAGCTTTTCGTCATCGCCGCCCTCGTGGCCGTAGCTTGCTCCGCTCCAGCTCCCGACTCCCCTCCAGCGTATGGGGCCCCTCCCCCATCTTACAAGGAGCCAGGCATGCCTTACGCCTTCTCCTACGCCGTCAAGGACGACTACACCGGCAACGACTTCGCTCACGACGAGAGCAGCGACGGTCAAGTCACCTCCGGGTCGTACCGCGTAGCCCTACCCGACGGTCGCACCCAAATCGTTACCTTCAACGCCGATCACCACGGCGGCTACGTCGCCGACGTGGCCTACGAAGGAGAGGCCTCCTACCCACCCCCTGCCAAGCCCTCATATGGCCCACCCCCACCAGTCTACGCCTAAGGATTTCTAAACCTCATTTTATGACGCAGATTCTTTCGGATGCCATAAATGATGTTCTTTCTCTTCCATATCTTCAATTATCTCTTCTTCTCAATGAGAAGATTTAATCAACTTGATGTACCATAATATTCTTGGTAAATTATCTTTGTTAATAAAACATCTGAATGTGAAAATCATGTTTCTAACATCCTCTTATTGTTTCTTAGAATAGAAATTTAAAAACATGTAGGAACGATACTATCATAATCAGGAAAAAGGTGATTCTCAGCTTATCATACACAAATTTAGTTAGACTAGCCATAGACTTCCTGATAATTTCAAAATGGAAAACTAATCAAACATTTTCAAGTGTAGACCAAATCAGTAGAACATTCACGATTCTACCCAAAATAAAATCAATACTAATTGCAGACCCCCTTGTAAGACTGCCTAATCACAGGTCAATATATTATGGGGATTTTAATTAGTTGGAGATGACCTATTTCTGGATTAGTGAAGCCAACCTAGTCAGCGCGTGTAGGGCAAAACGCTCACTCATCTTTCTCACTATTGTGTGACCTACCAAAGTACAGTATCTCATGAGGTTTAATAATGTGATGTCAGGCACAATTGTGCGAGTTGAAAATTATTTTTTATGCATTGGCTTGCAGTTTTCCAAAAGATGGGTCGAGTGATATGACGTGAAACCTTCTTCAAATGAGCATTCCCGTATTGTTAAGTAGCATTTCAACAAGGAAGACTTTAAATAATAGCTCTCCAATGTTCGATTGCACATCGGGGCTATATCCAGCATATTTTAATCTTTCCCTGATCATCTCACGATAAAAGAAACGCCTACAAGAAAACCACCAACAGATAGCCTAGTAGGGGATCACGTGTCTTCCTTTGGCACAGTGAAAATTTAATAACTGTAACTGAGGCTATGCGTTTAAAATTAAAACTCAGGTGATGCTCAAGCTCTGATATACTCATTAAGATGAAAAGATAAAACTATTGCAGCAATCAAAACGCCGTCCTCTCAAAAAGAATAATGATTTGAATAATATTTTATGTGAATTAGTTCACCAAACATTTAACTGGGCTCCACAAGGCACTAGAAGAATTGGAACACACTGGACTACATGGCTGAGGACTATGAAGCGTGAAATGGGCGATGATGAATGGAGAAGTATTGAATTAAAAGCTCTAGATAGAGATAAACTGGTGAAATGTAATCGAGGCCCTTAGCATCAATAGGTGTAGGAGATGACGATGATGATGAATTACGAAGGAAATCTTCCATGAGCCCCACTATTTTTGGATGTATTAGAGTACTGTGCTGACAGTGTTCCAGATCTTTTCATGAGGAAATTAAAAAAAGAAAAAACCTTATGGTAACTATTCCTCAGAGCTGAAAAGTTTTACCCTCACCGCATGCATATCGCTATGTTCGGAAAATGTTTGAAACGCGTTCACCTAATCCTAGAACAATTTTGAAGTAGTATCAAGTGGATGGCCAACTTGGGTTCACGAATATCATTTTTTTTTTTATCAGCATTAAAGATAAAAGCTGACGCAACATTAACAACTGGAAAACTCGAATTTGTTCTTTAATCATAGAAATACCAATGAAACAGAAGGTAGAATGGGATGGGAAAAAGGATCAAGTACATAGAATTAGATAATGATGGTATTCCTTTAGCTACACAGGCTCTTGTATTAATGGTAACTGCAAAAAAGGGTTGCTGGAAATTGCCTGTTGCATTTATCTTGATAGCAAGTCTTGGTTCTCACGAACGAGTAAATTTCCTTCAGCAATGTTTAAGTCGGCTTCATTCAGCTCGGATTATTACTGATCACCGGCATTTGAAGGTCAGTCAAGTAATGATGTAATAATAAAACAAATGGGATGCTTATTAGACCATAACATTCCCACATTCAATAACCCAGCAACCAGTTTGCATCTTCTCTGATCACTGTCATTTGTTGAAGCTGGTAAAGAACTCGTCTGGTGATAAGAAACATTTTATTAATGGAGAATACAGAATATAGAAAGGATCGCACAATATGCAAGCTAATGAAGGTTTGTAACTAAGGAATAAACTTACATTTGCTTATATAGAGTGATCGAAGGAAAAATGAACGTTAAACTAGCAGCCCAACTACTCGCTGATTCAGTTGCAGAATCCCTGCAATTTTGTCTTCATAATGACCTCAAAATTTCAAGGATGCTGGGCAACAATTAAGGTCAACACAAATTTTGATAATATATTTGACATAATTAATGAGAGAAATTTATTCTTTCTTTTTTTTTTTGAGCGAGGCGAAAAATCTATTTTTGGGTGAGGTAGCCATGTCGTCCTGATGGAAGTTCCTAAAGGGTAGCTTCCTAGGGTATATTTGACTACAGTGATATTCCCAGAGAATTTTACCTTATGGTATCCAGAATTCTAACTCCTGGAGCGAATACCCCTAAATAAATCTAACAGGGATATCGCATAATATTAGAGGACGTATTCTTGAAACGCCACATAGCTATCTTCACCCCGAACAGTATTAACGCTTCGAGGGGTTACAGTGACAAGAATCTAAAAACGAGAGTGAAAAGAGAGCCGTTCATAAGGTATCTCTCCTATTCCGTTTCCAGTGTGTATCTGACGAAGACGGCAGCGCCATCTTTATTCCTTGTAGCGATACACAAGGTGCTACAGATACTGTATTATAGAGAGGGGGCAATAAGCCCTTTTTACAATAAAAGGAAGGGCGAGTCCATCAGGACGACATGTCCACCTCACCCAAAAATAGATTTTTCGCTTCGCTCAAAATCCGATTTTTGGGCTCAGGCCATGTCATCCTGATGGAAGTTTACCAGAGCATTACTGTATCTGTGGATTCTCAACCGGCGCCGTACCCTCAAGAAAATATTTTCCTGGTCCGTCTAGACCTAGAGACCTATGAAGTTACCGTCATACATCATTTCATCTAAGCATGAACTATGTTAGTGCATCCTGCCCCCTACAGGGAAGAGTCGTACTAGACTCTGGAAAAAGTCTCGAGGAGTACATATCAACTATGGATGACAAAATGACAAGCTTGTATAGTGGTCTCGCCCTATAGATTATAAAGCAAAGTTTGTATAAGAGTCACCAATGTCAGTATGAATTCCTGACATCTCCCCCAGTGTGTCTACTCTTATTAAACTATCGGATAACAGTTATATCCGTATAGGAACAAATTTTGCATCTCTACCATCATCCCCTTAGAGTACAACGTTAATCCTTCCTAAGGAAGGGTTAAAGCGAGTGGATTTTTCTTGAAGAAAGGAACAATCTTAAAAGACATCCCATGTCAAAATTATCCATAATTTAAACTTAATGCTCAGTACATTTCTAATAAAATGAGTGTGGGCGAATAAGAACTATGAACTAGTTTATTAAAAATTCAATAAACATATATATCAGTCAACATTTATAAAATTTATAAAATGTGGACAATATCCATTAAAGCATAAAGAAAACAGTAAACAGAAAATATTGTTTCGTCTAAATGGAAACAGATTTGCCACTTTAATCAAATTATTAATAATACTGATACAGTCTGTATTACTGTTTATTTACACTAGCGTAAGAAACGCTTGGCACAAGTGTCCGTATTATGCATTTAGTTCACCAAAGTCAATGGAACAGTTCGTAAGGACACGTTAGTGGCCTATCACTCGGTGTGTAGTAACAGTCTGTGACTACACACCCACTCTCTTAATTAATCGTCCCAAATTAATTTCACTGTTCCTCGCAGATTTAAACAGCAGCAGGTTTAAGAATTCTACCTGCTGCTACCACAGACCTCTTGAGTTCCTCCACTTGCTCCGCATAGTGCATAAAGAACACCTTGGATGACTACCAGCCGGTGTACGAACGAAGATGTTCAAAGTCCATATAATTAAGGAAATTTTATGGAAGAGGCAACTTTCCTCGGATCATGACTTGCTGGTGTACTGTCTGGATCCTCTCTGCGAATAACATAGGTGAGTTTCACCCTTAGTTGTTTCAGAGATAAATTTGAACCAGAGGTTTCTCCTCTGAACAGCTGTCCTCCCTTAAAGTCTGAAGTTCTATGAAGATAGACCTTTAGGCACTCCACTGGACATAGAGATGCATCTTCCCTCAGAGGGCAGATTCTCTAGGGACCCCACCTGTTGGTGGTTAGCTCGTTCTTGGTAAGAAACGTTGGGTCTGGAAATAGATTCAGTTCTCCCTCCAGGAACTGGACGTGGCCTTCCTCTCTAGAGAGAGCCACTATTTCACTAACTCTGGCCCCCAAAGCGAGTGCAAACAGAAATATGACTTTTTGAGTCAAATCCTTCTAAGCGCACTCATTGTTCATTATTTAGGCAAAATGAAGAATCTTATCTAGTGACCATGAAATGGGTCTTGGAGGCGCTGAAGGACTAAGCTTAGCAAGGGCCTTCGGAATTCATTAAGAACGTTGTTAGAAAGGTCGACCTGAAAGGCATATAGTATCGGTCTTGTCAAGGCAGACTTGCACATTGATATTGTGTTGGCTGCTAAACCCTGCTCATGAAGGTGAATGAAGAATGATAAACAGAAATCTGTCCAGATTTCTTTTTGGTTTCTTCGCCTTGACAAAGGACACCCGCTTCTTCCATGATGCCTCATATTGTCTTCTGGTTTCCTCCAAAAAGTCTATACTGTCTTTTGATACACCGAATCTTTTTCTCATCGCTAAGGAGAGAAAATCATGAGATGTAGGTTCCGGGTTTTCTGTGATGAAGCGAAGACAGTCAACTTCTGTACTCGCTGAGACAGGGTTGGATCCGGTAACGGTACAAACTTCAGTTGTAGTTCCAATGCCAAAGGGAACCACATGCTGTTTGGCCACTTGTGGGCCACTATTGCCGCTTTCCGTTTGAAGGATCTCAGTTTGTCGAGGACCTTCAAAAGGAGGTTGTGCGGAGGGAACAGGTAAATCCTGGACCATCTGTTCCAGTCTAGGGACATAGCGTCCACTGCCTCCGCTAGCGGATCCTCGTATGGGGACACATAATGATGTATTTTCTTGTCTTTCGTCGCAAAGAGGTCTATCTGAAGTTCCAGGACTTGACTCAAGATGAAGGAGAACGATCCTGCGTCTAGGGACCATTCTGACTCTATTGGTGTAAACCTGGATAGAGCGTCCGCTGTCACGTTGCGGAACCCTTGAATGTGAACTGCTGACAGGTGCCATTTCTTCCTTTCCGCCAAACGGAATATCGCCAACATCACTTGGTTGATTTGAGGCGACCTCGACCCTTGTCGATTCAGGCATCTCACTATCACCTTGCTGTCTAGAACCAATCTTGTGTGGGTCGAGTGGCGAGGAGATACTTTCTTTAGTGTTAGAAGTACTGCCATGGCTTCTAGAAAGTTGATGTGAAATGACTTGAAAAGATTGGACCAAGCTCCTTGGACTCTCTTCTGGTGAGAGTGGCCTCCCCAGCCTTCATTTGAAGCGTCTGTGTGGATAGTAACTGACGGGGGAGGAGGTTGAAAAAGTATTGATTTCTTCAGTTGCTTGGCTTTGGACCACGGCTTGAGAAGCGTTCGCAGTCGAGTCGGTAGTGTTCTCATTAGATCTCTTCGCGCATTGGATGAGTATTTTCTCCAGACTCCTGTTGCATCCTTTAGCTGTGCTCTTAGCACTGGATCTGTTATCGAAGCAAACTGTAGAGAGCCCAGCACCCTATCCTGTTTGCGTCTTGATATCCGTTTGGATTTCAATGGTCTCTTGACAGATCCTGCTATTTCTTTCCTCTTCTTCCCAGGAATGGAAGGTCAATGTGACTTCAAATTCCAGTGGATTCCCAACCACTGAAATTTTTGAGCTGGAGATAGTCGAGACTTTTTGATGTTGACCTTGAATCCCAGATGTTCCAGGAACTGGATCACTATCTTGGAGGCTTGCATGCATTCTGTCCTGGATGCTGCCCACACCAGCCAGTCGTCCAAGTAAGCCACTACTTGGATCCCCTTTAGGCGTAATTGATGGACGGCTGCGTTCGCAAGCTTTGTGAAAATCCTTGGGGCTATGTTTAGCCCGAATTGCATGGCTCTGAAGGCGTAAAGTCTTCTTTGTAACTTGAAGCCTAGGTAGGAGGAGAGGTGACGATTAATTGGAATGTGCTAATAAGCATCAGACAAGTCTATAGAGACGGTATATGCGCTTTTGGGCAGTAGGGTCCTTATGTGTTGAAGTGTGAGCATCCTAAACTTGTAGTTCACTATGAACTTATTGAGTGGCGACAAGTCCAGAATGACTCTGAGTTTTTCTGAGTCCTTCTTTGGAACACAAAACAGCCTTCCTTGGAACTTGATGGACTTAACTTTTCGGATTACTCTTTTCTCTAAGAGTTCTCGGACATATTCTTCCAGAACGGGGGTAGAGTGTTGGAAGAACTGAGGAAATTGAGGTGGAGGACTGCTCCAGCTCCAACCTAGTCCATTCTTTATTAGGCTGTGGGCCCAGGGATCGAAGGTCCAACGATCCCTAAATAGATGTAGTCTCCCTCCTACTGGAAGCATCTCACTTCTGCTGTTGTGGACCTGAGGCCTTGCCTCCTTGACCGCGTCCTCCCCTAAATCCCCTTCCTCTTGAAGGGCATCTAGAAGAACCTCTGGCTGTTCCTCTAGCTTTTGAGCGAAAGGAAGAAGTCTGCCTTTCAAAAGCTGGGTTAAAAACCGGCGACTGTGTCGCCACTTGTTGAGGTACCAACTGGTACGTGGTTGGAGGTTGTGCCACTATCTGAGGCGGTGCGGTTGCAGGAAGTTGCTGTTGTTGCTGTCGGTAGGGCTTAGCCGGCCGAGAAGATAGCCTAGGCCTTTTTGTCTTCATCTTGGGTTGGGGACCCTCATCCGGAGAAGACTTTCTCTTAAGATTTAAGCCCCACTTTTTGAGAAGGTTCCTATTCTCAGTGGCGGCCTTGTCTACTACCTCTTTAACAATTTCGTTGGGGAAGAGGTCCTTACCCCAGATGCAAGAGGAGATCAGCTTCCTCGGTTCGTGCCTCACCACAGCCGAGGCGAACACGAACTCTCTACAGGCTCTCCTAGCTTTGATAAAGCTATAGAGATCCTTCGTAACTGTGGCCAGATGGGTTTTGGACACTACCATGAACATGTCCTGGTTCTTGGGGTCACTTGCCATCGTTTCCAATGTCGTTTGCTCTCTGCGCAAGAGAAACTCCGACAGCTTTGGAAGTTCCTCACCAAACTGACGTTCGGCAATATCAGCTTCCAGCTTCCCAACTGAGAAGGTAAGGTGGACTTCCTTCCAGTCTTTTTGGTCCAAGGGTAAGGTCAGGGATAACGGCTTGCATTCCTCCAAGGAGGGGCATGGTTTCCCTGCCTCCGCCACCTTCAAGGCAGCCTTATATCCCTTTTCCATGAAGGGAAAGGCTCTGGTTGGAGAGGCCACAAAGGAGGGAAGCTTCTTACTCAAGGCTGGCACCTTTGAGTTCGTGAAGCCCCTCTCTTTCATCAAGCTCGCTAGTAAAACCTGTGCTTTGCTATGATCAAGGACTATGACCTTCTTTGGCTCCGTCTCCTCCTTTGAGGCTGGCTCCTTCCTAAGACGGACATAGCAGTCCGGGTAAGTCTTTGTTGGGCCAAAAATCCACATCTTCCAGGGGAATTGAGCCCAACTTCTCCGATATAACAATCTTCCCGGTTGTCATTGGCATGTGTTCGGCATACCTCCAAGGATTGGTATCCGAGCACAAAGGAAGATCCTTCACGTTGAGTCGCTTCTGGGGCCCATGTGATGCTGCGAGTCTACTCCAGTTTCATTACAGCTTCCTTTTCATCATTCTTCTTTTGTATTAGTTGAATCATCTCAACAATAGAAGAAAGTCCTTCCCAGATCACCTGGGATAGCAGACGATGTAGAGGGAACAGATTCCGGGGCCGGAACCGATGTAACCGACACCTCGTCGATTTCTTCCTCTTCTATTTCTGGAGCCTGGGTCAGCTCCCCCTCCTGACCTTCTCCCAGAAGGTCCTTCTTTGTATAATCCGACACTTCTGACATCCTATCGTCCAATTGGATGTCTTGAAGGGCGGCCGAGACTTCAGAATCTACCGGATTCTGGACAGTTGGTATCTCCTCCTGAGGCTGAGGAATGACTGCATCAGCCGATGCCTTAGGGAAAAGGTAGGCCCTCATCTTCTCGTTTGGAAGGTAGGGGCCTGAAGTGTTTTTCTGAAAACCCCTCACCCAGGTTCGCAGCTTTTCCCTAGCAGCATCCCTTGACTCCGCCAACTTAGCGGTGTCAAATGCCTCGGTAATCAGGTTAGAACATATGATACATATCTGAGGGTCCCAATACCGGAGATCACCTTTGGAGCCTGCGCATGCTGTGTGCCTCCTGCATAACTCATGTCCACAGAAGTTCTTGCTGCGGACATTGCAGAACATACTCCCGCACTTCGGATGATCCTCCTGTAAAGAGAAGAAAATCCATATGTATCAAGTGAAGGCTTTCCACTTATCATTAATACATGTAGCTTATACAGTAAAGCTAGAAAGGAAAGAAGGAAAGACACATACTTGTATTTCTTCCCAGCCAATTGCTGTAACCTCCCAAAATATTAAAACTAAGGTTAATTCTTATTCTAGAATACCTTATATATTTTCCTAAGCGGAAAGTTAAGGTGTAGCTCACACCTTGAAATAAAGTATTAATATACGGGATAGAATGAATACAGAAAGAACTCACTTTCTATAACAAGATAACATTAAGTATGTTGGAAGAACTTTAGTGTTACAACATACTCTGTACTGTAGTTTTATTAATGCAGTGTGTACTACACCACAAATATAGTAACTACTGTACATCGCATGCTGTCGTGCCGGCCGGCATTTACCCCTGTATAGTTCAAAGGTATGCTACCTTTAACTAATAGGCAGCAGGTCACTGGTTCTCAAATGTGTGCCGGCCGGCAACTGAAAAGACTAGCACCCGACTGCCGGCCGCTAATCGTAGTGGCCGGCAGATCTTGGGATGTGTTTCTACTTCCGGCAGGCGAAGGTAGCGATACCCATGCCGGCCGGCAGTGACTACGAACCAGAGAATCTCCACCTACCCGGCTGTCGGCCGTTTAAGCCGGCAGCCGGGCTAGGAGTACAATACACTAGCAAGAGAAACAGTATGGATGTAAGGTTATAAGGCGGCATTGCCATACAACCTTCATCCAGAAAGAGTGAACATATGGAAGGGGAGAATGTAGCATTCAGGTTTCCTATATATCCATAGCCTGCCGGGCTCTACCAACAGACATGGAAGGGAGACCAAGGGAGGTCTGGGGTTCACTCTGAAGAAGAAAAAGGGTCTCTGCCAGCCGGCATGTTATTGCCGGCCAGCACAGAGCTGAGCCGGTCCCCCATCCTAACCTACACTAGGTACAGAAGAAGGACTGCAGCCAAGAGATGTGATGGCTGGGCCATCACTAAGAAAGAGAGGGGGAATGGGATAAGGGTCCTGTAAACTTCGTTCTAGTATGAGACACACCCAGCAGTTAGGAAAGCTCATCCTAACCTAGAGTTTGTCTATTAGGGAGGAAGGTTGGCAATACTTACTATCTTCCTCCATGCCAGAACAAGGTTAGGTGTAGTTATTTCGTCAAGCAACGGAGCAAACTCATTCTCCAGCCCGAGAATAACAACACAGGACAGTCTGCTAGCCCACTAGTAGAAGGAATCATCTCGTACAGAATCCTTCAGATGTGGGCTAGGGAAGCAAAGCCTCCTGTGTCTGCACCTAACCTAGCAAAGGAAACTCATTCTCTGTGCTAGGAAGACGCAGACCACAGACTAGAACTCTGATGTTCTGCCCCAAACCCAAAAACCAGTCACTCTGGTTAGCGGGTCAGGACAGACATATCCTAGTATAGTTATACCTAAATATTATTCAGATAGAACCACTAGGACTAAGCCTAAGGCTTACTCAGAGGGAGAAAGGGATTGAACTTAGTCTCCGGAGGAGAAAAGAACAACTGGGGATGTGTGCGAAAGTATACTAAAGCCCCATAGGCTACTAGCCTAGGTGCGGTGAGAATCGATTACCTAAATCACAGAAACTCTCGTATACAATCTTGGAGAAGAAAATTCAACAATATCTTATATGTATAAAATATTTGCCTATAGCTTCAATAACATAACACTCGGAAAACTTATATCATGCATGAAAGTACTAGGGCCAGACGCCTAGGCTACTAAGCCTCGCGAAGGGCAAGATCGGTTACCTAAATCGCCGAACTGAAAACTAACGGCATCATATAAGAATTCCTAGAGGAGCTAATTAGCTAGATTTATTAAAGCATAATAACTGGGAGAGTCACTCTGGCTAACTAAATGACCCATACATAGCGAGCGACAGCATCCAGGATGCCTCCGATAGGCAACAGCTCTTGTTTACGTTAATATCACTTTTGATTTAATTCAAAACAACAAGAGCTTACATTTATACAAAGTAAAGATAATACTCAACTTTCCAGATGCAGAAGAGGCCGAAGAAAGCATCATAATGTTGAATAATATCCAAAATTACGAAAGATCACAAGGGGAAAACACCGAGTAGTAGAGCTACATGAAAAGGAATAAAGATGGCGCTGCCGTTTTCGTCAGATACACACTGGAAACGGAATAAGAGAGATACCTTATGAACGGCTCTCTTTTTATTCTCATTTTTAGATTATTGTCACTGTTACCCCACGAAGCGTTAATACTGTTCGGGGTGAAGATAGCTATGTGGCGTGTCAAGACTACGTCCTCTGGTATTATGCGATATCCCTGTTAGATTTATTTAGGGATATTCGCTCCAGGAGTTAGAATTCTGGATACCTTAAAGTAAAATTCTCTGGGAATATCACTGTAGTCAAATATACCCTAGGAATCCTTTAGGAACTTCCATCAGGACGACATGGCCTGAGCCCAAAAAATATTTTGTAATGTAAATATGATAAAGTGAGAATTTATAAATGTAAGATAAATCGAAGAAAGACAGAGATGATGAGAAAAGAATATGCAATAGAAGATGAAGTATCATAGGAAGGAGAAAGGATTAATGAGGTAGAATCATTTAAGTATTGTGATCTCTAATACAGGGTATTTAGAACTAGAGTTTAGTGAGAGATTGAAAAAAGCAAATCAGACAATGGCTAGGTTAGGTAAAATTTGGAAATCAAATCGTCTGAAATTACACATAACAATCAGGCTTAATATCAGTTTAGTGAGATCGGTAGTATTATATGGACATGAGTCACGGTATGACAATGAAACAATCTCCAATAGATTTTGTAGATTTGAGAACAAAGCCCTCAGAAGGATATTGGGAGTTCAATGGAAGGACAGGATTAGAAATTAAACTCGAGTGCCATACAGGGATGAGATAATGATGAAGGGTAGATGGAGGTGGTTTGGGCATGCTCTTCGCACACCCAAAGAGAGATTAATTCACAAAACGTTCAGCTGGCCTCCACAAGGCACTAAAAGAGTTGGAAGACCTAGGGCTACATGGCTGAGGACTATGAAGCGCGACGCAGGAGATGATGAATGGAGAAGTATTGAGTTAAAAGCTCAAGACAGAGACGACTGGCGAAATCCAACCGAGTCTCTTTGCGTCAATAGGCGTAGGAGGAGATGATGAAGGCTATGGCGGTCATGAGACGGGACGGGAAAAGGCTTTGGTCCTTTCTACCCAAGAGAACCTATCTTTCCTCCGAGGTGACTTCAAGGATTAGTATACGGAAACTGACCAGTGGCATCTCCACCTTACTGAACCTTCTTGATCATGACGAAACCCTATTTTGGCATTTGGGTGCAGTTCCACTTTAAAGACACAAAGACATAACACATTTTTGACACCATCTTAGAATATATCAGTTTTCTGAAGCTTCCTCACCTTGGGCCTTATGAGAGGATGGTTGTGAAACTAACCTCAACATCTATCTTTAATTTGTAAGACTCCAGTTTTTACTCTAAAGTCCTAATCAGTTTTATTAAGTTTTACACTAATGACTTCCATTCTCATACCACAAAAATACTACCACAAGTTCGTTCTCATCATATAAATACACACAAAAGTGTACATATATATATATATATATATATATATATATATATATATATATATATACATATATATAAGTATACATATATATATATACATATATATATACGTATATATATACATATATATACATATATATATATACATATATATATATATATATATATATATATATATAGAGAGAGAGAGAGAGAGAGAGAGAGATGTATATATATATTGTATATTTGTATATATATAGATATATATATACATGTACTGCGTATATATATATATATATATATATATATATATATATATATATATATATATATATATATTTATATGTATATATATACATATACTGCGTATATATATACTGTATATATATATATATATATATATATATATATATATATAAAAATACACATATACTGCATATACATATACTGTATATATATACATATATATATATATATATATATATATATATATATATATATATATATATATATATATACATTTATACATATTCCACAAAAAAACCTGTTCTAAAATCGCACTTGTATATTTTAATTTTGAAAGTATTGAATATGGTACATTTCACCTGATTGAATAAACAATTGCCCCAATCAAATATCCTTCCCCTTCCTTTCGAACTGCTACAGAAAAGTGCCCCAAATCAACACTTTGGCTTCCAGAAGAACCTAGGCTAAGGAATGACATGAATTAGAGGCTGAACTTTTAATAATAATTTCTAGCGCTGTTTTTGACTGTGTTCATAATGAAGCCCTTATGTATAAGCTTTTTAATGATTTTGATCTTAAGTCTTAGTTTCTTAAGCAGTCACTAACAGAATTTCAGAGGGTTCTTCTGGCGAGTTTCTGCTTGGTGCTTTGCAGTACAGTGTGCTGGACTCTATGCAGTTTAAGCCTTTATTTGAGATAGTCCTTGAAGATAGGATGGCACAGAAAAGTATGCTGAAACTTCTCTTATAGCCTCTAGGATGATTTGAAAGAATTATAAACGGGGGAGTGTTGTTTGTAGAAAACATGTGGTTCTTTTCTTGGCCAATTTTTAACTGTTACTCCCATCTAATGATTTCAATTGCATATCTAGCACTTGACTTCAAGAATTCAAAATACGTGAAGCTAAATTATTACGAATAATAAAAAAAAAACATTAAAAATATGCAAAAATTAATAAAGATATTGGGGAAATAATTGCATCTAAAAATAAGTAAAATCAACTTGAGCAACTTGCCAGAACAATTAGCGAAAAGGAGCAAGCTAATTTAAAAGCATTTTTTCTTGCAGTGGTTCTTAAGCTAATACTAACCACATTTATTTGTACTTTAACCTCAGATATAAGTAAAGATGAATTGCAGAGAATTGTAATCGTAGTTTTAAGAGAAAATGGAATCTCATATTCTTTACATTATTTCCCCAAATTAAAATATGACTAAAGAAAAGTTTTTTTTTTCTGGGAAGAATCATGAATCTTCAAATCTGAAATTTTATTCAGACACAAAGAGAAAAAATTATACGATCTGCAAATACGAATTTTTTTTTATTAATCTCCATTAAACTCTAACAGTAATACCTTGAATTATAAAATCTACTAACTGAGGGATTTACTTTTATTTCAATTGATTTTCAATTATAAGTAAAAGTAATTTTATTACAGTTGCCCTTTTTCTGGGAAATATCCGTTTTGAAGTAAAAAAAAATTCGTTTATATTTCTTTTCTAGTTTTCAAAAATTAATTTCTTTACTCAAATTCCTGGAAAGAGGTTATACTGAAAACGAAGTTGTCTTCCTAATGCAACAGCTGGCAGGTCAATGAAACTGGAAAAGGGTAACAGAAAACGGGAAGCTGGAAGAGTCGTCAGTAAGTATAAAAAGGGAGTGTTGCTCACACTTCAACATCATTTCCTCAGCTTATTCATATCATCAACATGTCTGCTAAGGTGAGATAGCTCTGCATTGTGCTAATTGTTTCGACTTGGAGTCGATCAGAATTATATTTCTTAAGCATGAGAGGTCCAAAGTTATGATCAAATTCATAAGTTTTAAGGATAACGTTTTAAATTCTGAAAGGAGTAGTTTTCTCCAATATTAATTCCATCTACATTTCTGGGAAGTAATTATCTCAAATTTTGTGTAATGTTAAATAGAATTACATAAGATAGCAACCAGTCTTTTGTAGTTTCCAGTGTAAAGAAAATGTTTTTACATTTGAAGTGTAGCTATGGATTTGACATCCTTCATCTGATCAATCATCTCTAGCCATAGGAAGTGGAAGAGTTATGAGTAGATCTAGGTGTTTTATGAAAGATAATTTAAAGCCTTAAACACAAAGGCCACCGGGATCCACAACCTAACACCATAAAAAAAAAAAAAAAAAAAAAAAAAAAAAAAAAAAAAAAAGTGAGGAAAAGATCTGTATTCCTAAAGTGCTAAATTATATCAGCTTCGTCAATGGGAGAGATACTAAGATGCATCATTTTTGGTTCCCCAAGTTTTTTAACCGGAACTAACTTCAAGTAGGAGTCTGTTGTCTTCATCTTATACTCAAACTTCCAGACATAGACACAGACACACACAAAATTACACACAAAACTAAAAGAAGTATAACCGAGGGAAGAGGAGTTTTTGGTAAACAAAATGAGATTATGAAAACCAAAATGCCACTTTCTCTCAAAAGAAAACTATTTACTCAGATGGTCCTACCAGTATCAACTTATGCATCAGAAAATTGGAGTCTTACTAAAGTATCAGAACATAAGTTAGTTAAAACACAAAGGAGCTATGGAAAGAATTATGATGACATTAATACTAAGAAACAGAAAAAGAACAACATGGATATGAGAGCAAACAACAGTAAAGAATATTTTAACAAGAAAAAAAAAGGGGGACAAGAACAGGACAAATGAGAATGAGAGATATTAAGTGGACCAAAAGAATAACAGAATGGGTCCCTAGAGATTGCAACCGATGTAGAAGGAAGAGAAGACGATGGATTAATGAGCTAAGAAAATTTGTTGTGGGTATAGAAAGGCATAGAAATACCAAAAACAGACAGGAGTGGAAGGACAAGTCTTATGCCTTTGTATATATATTATAATATATATATATATATATATAATATATATATATATATATATATATATATATATATATATACATGAGCCCCTTTCCCTTACGTTTTGATAGGTGAAAGAGGTATCTTTCCTTCCAGTTTTTAACGTTTTTTTATTTTTTTTTTAAAGAGATCACTAGCCATTTGCCTTTCTTTATCCTTGGTACTACCAACCATAGTTAAATTCCTTCTGGGTATATCATTCGATGACTATGTTAACCAAATGAACTTTAAAGTAACAAAACTTCAATAAATGAAACTGATCTCCTTTTCTCATTTCCAGCTCTTCGTCATTGCCGCCCTCCTGGCTGTAGCTTGCTCCGCTCCAGCTCCCGACTCCCCTCCAGCGTATGGAGCCCCTCCCCCGTCCTACAAGTAGCCAGGCATGCCCTTCGATTTCGCCTACGCCGTCAAGGACGACTCAACCGGCAACGATTTCGCTCACGACGAGAGCAGCGACGGTCAGGTCACCTCCGGGTCGTACCGCGTAGCCCTCCCCGACGGTCGCACCCAGATCGTCATCTTCACCGCCGACCACGACAACGGCTATGTCGCCGACGTGGCCTATGAAGGAGAGGCCTCCTACCCACCCGCACCAGTCTACGCCTAATGAGTCCTAAACGACATTCTGTGATGTAGATTATTTCGGATACCATAAATGATGTTCTTTCTCATTCATATCTTTAAATATTTCTTCTTCTTAATGAGAAGATTTAATCAACTTGATGTACCATAATATTCTTGGTAAATTACATTTCTTAATAAAACAACTGAAGGTGAAAATCGTGTTTCAAACATCCTTTTATTGTTTCTTAGAATGGAAATTAAAAATCATATAGAAACGATACTATCATAATCAGGAAAATAAGGATTCTCAGCTTATCATATATAAATTTAGTTAGACTAGCCATAGATTTCCTGATAATTCCCATATGGAAAACTAAACACACACATTTAAGTGCAGACCAAATCAGTAGAACATTCATGATTCAACCCAAATAAAATTTTGCAAGTTGCAAATTACCTTCTATATATTGGCTTGCAGTTTTCCTAAAGATGAGGATCTCCACTTAAAAAATTTGTTCGAGCGACACGACGTGAAATCCTTTCTCCAAATAACTATTCCTGTTTGTGTTCGAAGCATTCCAAGAAGGATGATTTTGAATAATAGCTCTCCAAGGTTTGATTTTGCACGTCGGAATTATATCGAGTATATTTGAATCTTTTCCTGATCATCTCAATATAAAAGATACGCCTATAAGAAAACCATCTACAGAGTGCCTAATAGGGGATCATTTGTCTTCCCCTGCCTATGCCAGTGAAAATTTAATCAACCGAGGCAATTCTTTTAAAGCAAAAACTCAGTGATGGATTACCTAAGATATGCTCATTAAAATAAATAGATAAAACTACTGCAGCAGTCAAAACACCATCTTGTCAAAAAAAAAAAAAAAAAAAAATTGAATAATTTTTTCTTGAGATTACATCACCAAACATTTAACTGGGCACCACAAGGCACTAAAAGATTTGGAAGATCCAGGCCTTCATGATTGAGGACCATGAAGCGTGGAGTCGGAGATGGTGATCGATTGATCAATTGATTTGAAGTTCTCTGGCATTCTGTCATCGAAGGTCATTGACGCTGATATCGTTTATTATAAATAAAGATTAAAAGAATATCAAATTACAGCCAGAAAAGCAAATATGCTTTGGAAGTTAAATAGCATTATGAAGACCTGCTTCTGATATAAATTAAAATATGCTATTAGCATTGTATGGCAAATCATGTCCAAGGATCTTGGGAAGGATGAACCTGCCATCTTCACCCCGAGCCTCAAACATATATACATTTCTTTCTGTGCTATATGTGGGGCATTCAGTCAACAATGCCTCACTATCAAAGGTATTAAACAGACGTCGCAATATGGTTCGTGTTGGCCAGTCTCCCATTTTCGGGGCATCCAATTATACCTCTAAGGGGATATAACAATCGCAATTTCTCTCATCTTATTTTCGGTTAAACTATCCCAATGCTGTTGCCAATTGTTATGAATAAAATTCTTAACTGCTGGTAAAAAAAAAAAAAAAACATTACAAAGAATGGGATACCTTCTTGGTAGTAACTCAGCTGTAGCACTCTTTGCCAGTGAATCTGCCTCTTCATTTCCAGACACACCTACGTGTGCCGGAACCCAGCAAAGTCGAACTGTTATACCTTTTAGGCCAATAACTAAAAGCCACTCTAAAATCTTTAAAAATAAAGGGTCACTAGAATTAAAACCTTCTAAAGCTTGAAGGACACTTCTTGAATCATTGTAAGTGGTAAAATTACCATCCTCTTTTAACGCTATTTTCTCAATAACGGTTAGTATGCCTTATAATTCAGCATTAAATATGGAAGATATTGGAGGAAGTGCACCTCTACAGCTAAAAGAACTACTATATACTCCAAATCACACGCCAGCATCAGATTTGGAGCCATCGGTATATATAAAAGTTAATACCCTATGTTCTTCAACATGTTACATAAAAAGAGACCTAACTTCCAATTCAGTCCTGGTTTTTAATACTAATAAAATATTTACAATAAGAAATCCATGGTAATTTCCACGGAGGTATTGATGATATCCTAAATAGAAGCATCTTACTTCTAATTATATCAAGACTACTTAACAATTGTTCCACCCGAAGCCATAAGGTTGAGGAGATTTTGGGTGCAACTTAAAGTATGTTGAGTGCCTTACTAGTTTTGCAGTCTGAAAAGCTAAAGAATTAGGGAGTCCTTGCAACCTAAACCAATACCGAAGAATAGAAGACATTTGGTAATGGTCTAAAGGTAACACCCAGCATCAACAAGGAGACTTGGGATAGGTGAGGTTCTAAACGCTTCTGTCGTCAATCTAATACCAGCATGAAGTATTGAATCTAATATCTTAATCGGTTTAAGGTGGCTGAGGAGTATATTTCACACCAATAACTAATTTTTTTTTTTGAGAGATTCTGCTTGGTGTTCTGCAGTACAGGGTTCTGAACCCTATGCAGTTAAGTCTTTATTTAAAAAAGTCCTTGACGATAGGACGGCACAGAAAAATATGCTGAAACTTCTTTTATAGCTTCTAGGATGATTTGAAAGTAATTAATAAACAGGGGAGTGTCTTTTGTAGCAAGCATGTGATTCTTTGCTTGATCAATTCTTAACTGTTACCCCCATCTATTGATTTTAATTGCATATCTAGCACTGAACTTCAAGAATTCAAAATATGTGAGGTTATATTATTACGATTTAAAAGATAAAAAAAAACATTAAGAATATGCAATAACTAATAGAGATAATTGGGATATAATTGCATTAAAAAGAAGTAAAATCAACATTTGCAACTCATTAGAACAATTAGCAATAAGAAGCAAGCTAATTTTTTTTGCAGTCCTTCTTAAGCGAATACTAACCACAGTTATTTGTTCTCTAACCTCAGATATAAGTAGAGATGAAATGCAGGGAATTGTAATTCTAGTTTTAAGAGAAAATGGAATCTCATTTTCTTCAGATTATTTCCCCAAATTATAACATGACTCAAGAAATGTCTTTTTCTGGGATGAATCATGAATCATCAAATCTGAAAACTTATTTAGACACAAGAGAAAAAATTATATGATCTGCTAATACGACTTTTTTTTTTTTTTTTATTAATCTCCATTAAACTCTAACAGTAATATATTGAATTATCAAATCTATTGACTGAAGAATTTACTTTTATTTCAAGTAATTTTCAATTATAAGTAAAAGTAATTTAATTACAGTTGCCCTTTTTCTGGGCAATATCTGTTTTGAAAAGAAAAAAAGACAATTCGTTTATCTTTCTTTTCTAGTTTTCCAAAAATAATTTCTCTACTCAAATTCCTGGAAAGAGGTCATACTGAAAACAAATTTGTTTTCCAAATGCAATAGCTGACAGGTCAATGAAACTGGAAAAGTGCAACAGAAAACGGGAAACTGGAAGAGGCGTCAGTAAGTATAAAAAGGGAGTGTTGCTCAAACTTTAACATAATTTCCTCAGCATATTCATAACATCAACATGTCTGCTAAGGTGAGATAGCTCTGTATTGTGCTAATTGCTTCGACTTGGAGTCTCTCAGAATTATATTTCTTAAGCATGAGAGGTCCAAAGTTCTGATCAAATTCATAAGTTTTAAGGATAACGTTTTAAATTCTGAAAGGACTGGTTTTCTCCAATATTAATTCCATCTACATTTCTGGGAAGTAATTATCTCAAATTTTGTGTAATGTTAAATAGAATTACATAAGATAGCAACCAGTCTTTTGTAAGTTAAATAACTGTCATCAGCTCCCTTAGTTTCCTGTGTAAGGAAAAGGTTTTTACTTATAAAGTATAGTTGTGGATTTGACATCCTTCATCTGATCAATCTTCTCTAGGCATTGGAAGTGGAAGCGTTATGAGTAGATCAACATGTTTTATGAAACACAATTTAAAGCCTTAAACAAAATGGCCACCGGGATCTAAATCTAACACCGTTAACACAAAAAAAGAGGAAAACATCCGTATTCCCAAAATGCTAAATTATATCAGCTTCGTCAATGGAAGAGATACTAAGATACATCATTTTTGGTTCTCCAAGTTTTTTAACCGAAGCTAACTTCAAGTAGGAGTCTGTTGTCTTCATCTTATACTCAACCTTCCAGACATAGACACAGACACACACAAAATTTCACACAAAACTAAAAGAGGTATTACCGAGGGACGAGGAGTTTTTGGTAAACAAAAGGAGATTATGACAACCAAAATGCCACTTTCTCTCAAAAGAAAACTATTTAGTCAGATAGTGCTACCAGTATCAACTTATGCATCAGAAACTTGGTGACTTACTTAAGTATCAGAACATAAGCTAGTTAAAACACAAACGAGCTATGGAAAGAATAATGATGACATTAATACTAAGAGACAGAAAAAGAACAACATGGCTATGGGAGCAAACTACAGTAGAGAATATTTTAAAAAGTAACAAAAAAAAAAAAAAAATGGACAGAAGCAGGACAAATGAGAATGATAGATAATAAATGGACCAAAAAAATAACAGAATGGGTCCCTAGAGATTGCAACCGATGCAGAAGGAAGAGAAAACGATGGATTAATAAACTAAGAAAATTTGTGGGTATAGAATGGCATAGAAATACCAAAACCAGACAGGAGTGGAAGGACAAGTCTTAGGCCTTTGTATATATAATATAATATAATATATATACAAATATACACACACACACACACACACACACACACACATATATATATCTATCTATCTATCTATCTATATATATATATATATATATATATATATATATATATATATATATATATATATATATATATATAGATATATGTGTGTGTGTGAGGCCCTTTCCCTTACGTTTTGATAGGTGAAGGAGGTATCTTCCTTCCAGTTTTTAACGTTTTATATTTTTTTCTTTTTTCAGAGAGATCACTAGCCATTTGCCTTTCTTTATCCTTGGTACTACCAACCACATTTAATTTCCTTCTGGGTATATCATTCGATGACTATGTTAACCAAATGAACTTTAAAGTAACAAAACTTCAATAAATGAAACTGATCTCCTTTTCTCATTTACAGCTCTTCGTCATTGCCGCCCTCGTGGCCGTAGCTTGCTCCGCTCCAGCTCCTGACTCCCCTCCAGCGTATGGGGCCCCTCCCCCATCCTACAAGGAGCCAGGCATGCCCTTCGATTTCGCCTACGCCGTCAAGGACGACTCAACCGGCAACGATTTCGCTCACGACGAGAGCAGCGACGGTCAGGTCACCTCCGGGTCGTACCGCGTAGCCCTCCCCGACGGTCGCACCCAGATCGTAATCTTCACCGCCGACCACGACAACGGCTACGTCGCCGACGTGGCCTATGAAGGAGAGGCCTCCTACCCACCCGCACCAGTCTACGCCTAAGGAGTCCTAAACGACATTCTATGATGTAGATTATTTCGGATACCATAAATGATGTTCTTTCTCTTTCATATCTTTAAATATTTCTTCTTCTTAATGAGAAGATTTAATCAACTTGATGTACCATAATATTCTTGGTTAATTACATTTCTTAATAAAACAACTGAAGGTGAAAATCGTGTTTCAAACATCCTTTTATTGTTTCTTAGAATGGAAATTCAAAAACATGTAGGAACGATACTATCATAATCAGGAAAATAAGGATTCTCAGCTTATCATACATAAATTTAGTTAGACTAGCCATAGATTTCCTGATAATTTCCAAATGGAAAACTAATCACACATACTTAAGTGCACACCAAATCAGTAAAACATTCACGATTCAACCCAAATAAAATTTTGCAAGTTGCAAATTATCTTCTAAGTATTGGCTTGTATTTTTCCTAAAGATGAGGATCTTCACTTAAAAAATTTGTTCGAGGGACACGACGTGAAATCCTTTCTCCGAATAACTATTCCTGTTTGTGTTCGAAGCATTCCAAGAAGGATGATTTTGAATAATAGCTCTCCAAGGTTTGATTTTGCACGTCAGAATTATATCGAGTATATTTGAATCTTTTCCTGATCATCTCAATATAAAAGATATGCCTATAACAAAACCATCTACAGAGTGCCTAATAGGGGATCATTTGTCTTCCCCTGCCTATGCCAGTGAAAATTTAATCAACCGAGGCAATGCTTTTAAAGCAAAAACTCAGTAATGGATTAACTCAGATATGCTCATTAACATAAATAGATAAAACTACTGCAGCAGTCAAAACACCATCTTGTCAAAAAAAAAATAAAAAAAAAAAATTGAATAATTTTTTCTCGAGATTACATCACCAAACATTTAACTGGGCACCACAAGGCACTAAAAGATGTTGAAGACCCAGGCCAGTAGAAGTTTTGGAAGATCCAGGCCTTCATGATTGAGGACCATGAAGCGTGGAATCGGAGATGGTGATCGATTGATCAATTGATTTGAAGTTCTCTGGCATTCTGTCAAAGAAGGTCATTGACGCTGATATCGTTTATTATAAATAAAGATTAAAAGAATATTCAATTAAAACCAGAACAGCAAATATATTATGGAAGTTAAATAGCATTAAGAAGACCTGCTTCTGATATAAATTTAAAAATGCATCTAGCATTGTACGACACATCATTTCCAAGGATCTTGGCAAGGATGAACCTGCCATCTTCATACAGAGCCTCAAACAGTCATCTATTTCTTTCTGTGCTATATGTGGGGCATTCAGTCAACAATGCCTCACTGTCACGGGTATTAAACAGTCGTCGAAATATGGTTCGTGTTGGCCAGCCGAGTGTGACCAATGCGGAGACAACAAAGAGTAGTCTCCTGTTTTCCGGGCATCCAATCATACCTCTAAGGGGATATAACAATCGCAATTTCTCTCATCTTATTTTCGGTTAAACTATCCCAATGCTGTTGCCAATTGTTATAAATAAAATTCTTAACTGCTGGTAAAAAAAAAAAAAAAATTACAAAGAATGGAATACCTTCTTAGTAGTAACTCGGCTGTAGCACTCTTGGCCAGTGAATCTGCCTCTTCATTTCCAGACACACCTACGTGTGCCGGAACCCAGAAAAATTGAACTGTTATACCTTTTAGGCCAATAACTAAAAGCCACTCTAAAATTTTTAAAACTAAAGGGTCACTAGAATTAAAACCTTCTAAAGCTTGAAGGACACTTCTTGAATCACTGTAAATGGTAAAATTACCCTCCTCTTTTAACGCTATTTTCTCAATAGCGGTTAGTATGCCATATAATTCCCCAGTAAATATGGAAGATATTGGAGGAAGTGCACCTCTACAGCTAAAAGAACTACTATATACTCCAAAACAAACGCCAGCATCAGATTTGCAGCCATTGGTATATATAAAAGTTGATTCCCTATATTCTTCAACATGTTACATAAAAAGAGACCTAGCTTCTAATTCAGTCATGATTTCTTAACACCAATAAAATAATTACAAAAAGATATCTGGTAATTTCCACGGAGGGGTTGATGATATCTTAAGTGGAAGCACCTTATTTCTAATTTTATCAAGACTATTTAATAATTGTTTCACCCGAAAGTCATAAGGTTGAGGAAATTTTGGGTGCAACTTAAAGTATGTTGAGTGCCGTACAAGGCTTGCAGTCTGAATGGCTAAAGAATTAGGGAGTCCTTGCAACCTAAACCAATACCGAATAATAGAAGACATTCGTTAATGGTCTATTTTAGCTCTCCAGCATCAACAAGGAGACTTGGGATAGATGAAGTTCTAAACACTCCTGTCGACAATCTAATACCAGCATGAAGTATTGAATCTAATATCTTTAATGGGCTTGGGGTGGCAGGAGTATATTTCACACCAATAACTAATTTTTTTCTGGAGAGATTCTGCTTGGTATTCTGCAGTACAGGGTTCTGAACCCTATGCAGTTAAGTCTTTATTTAAAAAAGTCCTTGACAATAGGACGGCACAGAAAAGTATGCTGAAACTTCTTTTATAGCATCTAGGATAATTTGAAAGGAATTAATAAACAGGCGAGTGTTGTATGTAGCAAGCATGTGGTTCTTTGCTTGACCAATTCTTAACTGTTACTCCCATCTATTGATTTCAATTGCATTACTAGCACTGAACTTCAAGAATTCAAAATACGTGAAGCTATATTATTACGAATAGAAAAAAAAAACATTAAGAATATGCAATAACTAATAAAGATAATGGGGATAAAATTGAATCTAAAAACAAGTAAAATCAACATGAGCAACTCATTAGAACAATTAGCAAAAAGAAGCAAGCTAATTTTTTTTTGCAGTCGTTCTTAAGCAAATACTAACCACAGTTATTTGTTCTCTAACCTCAGATATAAGTAAAGAAGAATTGCGGGGAATTGTAATTCTAGTTTTCGGAGAAAATGGAATCTCTTCTTCAGATTATTTCCCCAAATTACAACATGACAAAAGAAAATCTTTTCTGGGATTAATCGCGAATTTCAAATCTTAAATCTTATTCAGACACAAAGAGAAAAACATATGATCTGCTAATATGACTTGTTTTTCTTAATCACCACTAAACTCTTACTGTAATTTCATGAATTATCTAATCTACTAACTGGAGGATTTACTTTTATTTCAAGTGATTTTCAATTATAATTAAAAGTAATGTTACTGTTGACTTTTTTCAGAGCAAATTCCGATTGGATAAAAACGCAATTCGTTTATATTTCGCTTCTAATTTTTAAAACTTCTTATCTCAATTCACATTCCTGGAAAGAAGTGATAAGAAAACGAATTGGTTTTCCAAATTCGATATCTGACAGGTCAATGAAACTGGAAAAGTGCAACAGAAAACGGGAAACTGGAAGAGGCGTCAGTAAGTATAAAAAGGGAGTGTTGCTCAAACTTTAACATCATTTCCTCAGCATATTCATAACATCAACATGTCTGCTAAGGTGAGATAGCTCTACATTGTGCTAATTGTTTCGACTTGGAGTCTCTCAGAATTATATTTCTTAAGCATGAGAGGTCCAAAGTTCTGATCAAATTCATAAGTTTTAAGGATAACGTTTTAAATTCTGAAAGGAGTGGTTTACTCCAATATTAATGCCATATACATTTCTGGGAAGTAATTGTTTTAAATTTTGTGTAATGTTAAATAGAATTACATAAGATAACAACCAGTCTTTTGTAAGTTAAATAACTGTCATCAGCTTCCTTAGTTTCCCGTGTAAAGAAAATATTTTTACTTTTGAAGTGTAGTTATGGATTTGACATCCTTCATCTGATCAATCTTCTATAGCCATTGGAAGTGGAAGAGTTATGAGTAGATCGAGATGTTTTATGAAGCACAATTTAAAGCCTTAAACACAAAGGCCACCGGGATCTAAAAAAAAAAAAAAAAAAAAAAAAAAAAAAAAAAAAAAAAAAAAAAAGAGAAATATATCTGTATTCTCAAAGTGCTGAATTTTATCAGCTTCGTTAATGGGAGAGATACTAAGATACATCGTTTTTGGTTCCCCAAGTTTTTTAACAGGAGCTAACTTCAAGTAGGAGTCTGTTGTCTTCATCTTATACTCAAACTTCAAGACATAGACACAGACACACAAAATTACACACAAAACTACAAGAAGTATAACCGAGGGACGAAGAGTTTATGGTAAACAAAATAAGATTATGAAAATCAAAATGCCACTTTCTCTCAAAAGAAAACTATTTAATCAGATGGTCTTACCAGTATCAACTTATGAATCAGAAACTTGGAGTCTTACTAAAGTATCAGAACATAAGCTAGTTAAAACACAAAGGCAATATGGAAAGAATAATGATGAAATTAACACTAAGAGACAGAAAACGAACAACATGGATATGAGAGCAAACTACAGATGAGAATATTTTAACAAGTAACAAAAAAAAAAAAAAAAAATGGACAGGAGCAGGACAAACGATGGATTAATAAACTAAGAAAATTTGTGGGTGTAGAATGGCATAGAAATACCAAAAACAGACAGGAGTGGAAGGACAAGTCTTAGGCCTTTGTATATATAATATAATATTATATAATATACTATATATATACATAAATACATATATATATATATATATATATATATATATATATATATATATATATATATATATATATACACACACATATATATATACATGTACATATATATATATATATATATATATATATATATATATATATATATATATATTCTGTATATATATATGTATATATACATATATATATATATATATATATATATATATATATATATATATATATATATATTTATCGTCGTCGGCGCCCACTCGTGTCCGAGTATTGGGTTCTGTCGTTAGCCATCAGCCTCCTATCTATGGGGTGGGTGCTTATGTCTGATGTGGCTGTTAAGTCCTAGTCTTTGGTGGAAGAGTCACGGACAGTGTTCACAAGGGAGGGTAGGTGGTGGGCGGGGCTGTTCTAATTGCTCTCTCCTTCTCCTCCTAGCCTCCTCATTTTGTCTCCTCCTCTCCTCGAAGTCCACTGTGCCATGGTGTACTGTACTCCTCCAGGTTTTCCTGTCCCTGGCTGTTTCTTCCCATGAGGAAGGATCGATGTCAGTTAGAGCCAGGGTGCGCTTTAGTTGATCTTTATAGCGCATTTTTGGGGCTCATCGTGGTCTGGTGCCCTGGGTCAGTTCTCCGTAGAATATTTTCTTTGGGAGCCTAGATGGATCCATCCTATGCACGTGTCCTATCCAGCGGAGGCGGTGGTGGATGATGGTGGACAGCTAAGATTTCAATGTTGGTGGTGTGGCTCTCCCAGGGGATTTTCAAGATCTGCCTCAGTTTCATTTGTTGGAAGCGTTCTAGGTTTTTAATATCGTTTCTATATAGCGTCCATGTTTCACATGCATACAGGAGCGTGGAGAGGACTACTGCCCTGAACACCATTATTTTGGTGGTCATTGTCAGTGCGTGGTTGTTAAATACGTGGCAGTTGAGTCGGCCATAGGCGGAATGGGCTGCCCTGATCCTGTTCTCCACGTCCTTTTTGCTTGTGGGAGCTGATGTTAGGATGCTCCCTAGGTAGGAGAACTGGTCCACCTGTTCTAACGGTTGGTCATTCACTGTGGTATTGAAGTTTGGGAGCATCAGTCCTGGTGGATGTTGGACGAGGGTCTTGGTTTTATCTGTGTTGACTTGCATCCCAAAACGTTCGTAGGCAGAGTTGTATGCATCAGCTAACGACTGCAGGTCCTCTGCCGTCTGACCTGGGGTGGCATTGTCGTCAGCATACTGCAGTTCTCGCACTGCACACAAGGAGGTCTTGGTTCTGGCGCAGAGTCTGGCGAGGTTGAAAGCGCCTCCATCCATGCGGAAACGTAGGTCGACTGAGGGTGTGTCTGGGGGAATCTCGTTGAGCATTGCTGCGGTGTATAGCGAGAAACACATTGGGGCCAGAACACAGCCTTGCTTCAGGCCGCCGTTGATGGGGAATCGGTCTGAAAGAGAGTTCTGGTGGCAGACTCTCCCAACCATTCCCTCACGGAGGGCACGCACCAGCTTGACAAAATCGGGTGGGCAGCCATATCTTTTGAGGACAGCCCACAGGGCAGGTCGAGGTACTTTGTCGAAGGCCTTTTTCAAATCCCAGAAGATGAACATTATGGGCTGTTATTGTTTGAGGCTCTTCTCTTGTAGTTGTCGCGCACAGAAGATCATGTCTATGGCCCTTTTCACTTACGTTTTGAAGGGTGAAGGAGGTATCTTCCTTCCAGCCATTTGCCTAGCCATTTGTCTTTCTTTATCATTGGTACTACCAACCACATTTAATTTCCTTCTGGGTATATCATTCGATGCCTATGTTAACCAAATGAACTTTAAAGTAACAAAACTTCAATAAATGAAACTGATCTCCTTTCTCATTTACAGCTCTTCGTCATTGCCCCCCTCGTGGCCGTAGCTTGCTCCGCTCCAGCTCCCGACTCCCCTCCAGCGTATGGAGCCCCTCCCCCGTCCTACAAGGAGCCAGGCATGCCCTTCGATTTCGCCTACTCCGTTAAGGACGACTCCACCGGCAACGATTTCGCTCACGACGAGAGCAGCGACGGTCAGGTCACCTCCGGGTCGTACCGTGTAGCCCTCCCTGACGGTCGCACCCAGATCGTCATCTTCACCGCTGACCACGACAACGGCTACGTCGCCGACGTGGCCTACAAAGGAGAGGCCTCCTACCCTCCCCCACCAGTCTACGCCTAAGGAGTTCTAAACGACATTCTATGATGTAGATTATTTCGGATACCATAAATGATGTACTTTCTCTTTCCTATCTTTAAATATTTCTTCTCCTCAATGAAAAGATTTGATCAACTTGGTGTACCATAATATTCTTGGTAAATTACATTTGTCAATAAAACTACTGAAAGCGAAAATCGTGTGTCAAACATCCTTTTATTGTTTCTTAGAATGGAAATTCAAAAACATGTAGGAACGATACCATCATAATCGGGAAAAAAGTGATTCTCAGTTTATCATACATAAATTTAGTTAGACTAGCCATAGATTTACTGATAATTTCCAAATGGAAAACTAATCACACACATTCAAGTGCAGACCAAATCAGTAAAACATTCACGATTCAACCCAAATAAAATTTTGCAAGTTGCAAATTATCTTCTATGTATTGGCTTGCAGTTTGCCTAAAGATGAGGATCTTCACTAAAAAATTTGTTCGAGCGACACGACGTGAAATCTTTTCTCCAAATAACTATTTCTGTTTGTGTTCGAAGCATTCCAAGAAGGTAGATTTTGAATAATAGCTCTCCAAGGTTCAATTTTGCATGTCGGAATTATATCGAGCATATTTGAATCTTTTCCTGATCATCTCAATATAAAAGAAACGCCTATAAGCAAACCATCTACAGAGTGCCTGGTAGGGGATCACGTGTCCTCCCCTGCCTGTGCCAGTGAAAATTGAATTACCTGAGGCAATGCTTTTAAAGCGAAAAGTCAGTGATGGATAAACTCAGATATGCTCATTAAAATTAAAAGATAAAACTACTGCAGCAATCAAAACGCTATCTTGTCAAAAAAAAGAAAAAAAAAATTATTTGAATAATTTTTTCTATGAATTAGTTCACCAAACATTTAACTGGGCTAAAAATTTCTAAGACCCAGCCCAATAGCAGATTTGGAAGACCCAGGCCTTCATGATTGAGGACTATGAAGCGTGGAGTCGGAGATGGTGATCGATTGATTAATTGATTTGAAGATCTCTGGCATACTGTCATCGAAGGTCATTGACGCCGATATCGTTTATTATAAATAAAGATCAAAAGAATATTCAATTAAAACCAGAAAAGCAAATATGTTATGGAAGTTAGATAGCATTAAGAAGACCTACATCTGATAGAAATTTAAAAAAGCTACTAACATTGTACAACACATGTCCAAGTATCTTGGCAAGGATGAACCTGACATCTTCATCCCGAGCCTCAAACAGATATCTATTTCTTTCTGTGCTATATGTGGGGGCATTCAGTCAACAATGCCTCACTGTCAAGGGTATTAAACAGTCGTCGCAATATGGTTCATGTTGGCCAGCCGAGTGTGAACAATGCGGAGATAACAAAGAGTAGTCTCCCATTTTCGGGGCATACAATTATACCTTCAAGGGGATATAACAATCGCAATTTCTCTCATCTTATTTTCGGTTAAAAAATCCTAATGCTGTTTCCAATTGTTATAAATACAATTCTTAATTGCAGGTAAAAAAACATTACAAAGAATGGGATAACTTCTTCATAGTAAACTCGGCTGTAGCACTCTTTGCCAGTGAATCTGCCTCTTCATTTCCAGACACACCCACGTGTGCCGGAACCCAGCAAAATCGAACTGTTATACCTTTTAGGCCAATAATTAAAAGCCACTCTAAAATCTATAAAACTAAAGGGTTAATAGAATTAAAATCTTCTAAAGCTTGAAGGACACTTCGTGAATCAATGTAAATGGTAAAATTACCCTCCTCTTTTAATGCTATTTTCTTAATAGCAGTTAATATGCCATATAAATTTAATTTAGCAGTAAATATGGAATATTTTGAAGGAAATGCATCTCTACAGCTTAAAAGAACTACTATATATTCCAAATCAAACGTCAGCATCAGATTTGGAGCCATCAGTATATATAAAAGTTGATTCGCTATGTTCCTCAACATGTTCCATAAAAAGAGACCTAGCTTCTAATTCAGTCATGTTTTTTTAACACTAATAAAATAATTACAAAAAGATATCTCTGGTCATTTCCACGGAGGGGTTAATGATATCTCAAGTGGAAGCACCTTACTTCTAATTATATCAAGATTGTTTAATAATTGTTTCATCCGAAAGTCATAAGGTTGAGGAGATTTTGGGTGCAACTTCAAGTATGTTGAGTGTCTTACAAGGCTTGCAATCTGAAAGGCTAAAGAATTAGGGAGTTCTTACAGCCTAAACCAATACCGAATAATAGAAGACATTCGGTATTGGTCTAATTTAGCTCTCCAGCATCAACAAGGAGACTTGGGATAGGTGAGGTTCTAAACGCTCCTGTCGACAATCTAATACCATCATGAAGTATTGAATCTAATATCTTTAATGGGCTTCGGGTGGCTGAGGAGTTTATTTCCCATCCTTAACTAATTTTTTCAGGAGAATCTCTGCTTGGTGTTCTGCAGTACAATGTTCTGAGTGTTCTCAACCGTATGCAGTTTAAGCCTTTATTTAAGAAAGTCCTTGACGAGAGGACGGCACAGAAAAGTATGCTGAAACTTCTTTTATAGCCTCTAGGATGATTTGAAAGGAATTAATAAACGGGGGAGTGTCTTTTGTAGCAAGCATGTGATTCTTTGCTTGACCAATTCTTAACTGTTACTCCCATCTATTGATTTCAATTGAATATCTAGCACTTAACTCCAAAAATTCAAAATACGTGAAGCCATATTATTACGAACAGAAAAAAGAAAACATTAAAAATAGGAAATAAATAACGAAGATAATGGGGAAATAATTGCATCCAAAAAGAAGTAAAATCAACATGAGCAACTTGTCAGAGCAATTAGCGAAAAGAAGCAAGCTAATTTAATAGCCTTTTTTTTTTGCAGTCGTTCTTAAGCGAATACTAACCACAGTTATTTTTACTTTAACCTCAGATATAAGTAGACATGAAATGCAGGGAATTGTAATTCTAGTTTTAAGAGAAAATGGAATCTCATTTTCTTCAGATTATTTGCCCGAATTACAACATGATTGAAGAAAAGTCTTTTCTAGGATTAATCACAAATTTCAAATCTTAAATCTTATTCAGACATAAAGAGAAAAAATTATTTCATCCGCTAATACGACTTGTTTTTCTTAATCCCCAATAAACTCCAACTGTAATGTCTTGAATTATCCAATCCACTAACTGGAGGATTTACTTTTATTTCAAGTTAATTTCAATTATAAGTAAAAATAATGTTACTGTTGACTTTTTTTCAGAGCGAATTCCGATTTGATAAAAACACAATTCGTTTATACTTCGCTTCTAATTTTTAAAACTTCTTATCTCAATTCACATTCCTGGAAAGAAGTGATAAGAAAACGAATTTGTTTTCCAGATGCAACAGCTAATAGGTCAATGATAATAGAAAAGGGTAACAGAAAACGGGAAGCTGGAAGAGGCGTCAGCAAGTATAAAAAAGGAGTGTTGCTCCAACTTCAACATCATTTCCTCAGCATATTCATACCATCAACATGTCTGCTAAGGTGAGATAATTCTTCATTGTGACCATTCTTTGATTTGGGGTCTCTCAGAATTATATTTCTTAGGCATTAGAGGAGCAAAGTGTGATCATATTCGTAATGACGCTATAGGGATACAGTTTTGAATTATGAAGGGACTGGTTTTCTCCAGTATTAATTCCATCTATATCTCTCAGAAGTAATTGTCTTGAATTTTGTGTACTGTTAAATAGAATTATATAAGATAACAACCTGTCATTTTGAAGTTAGATAACTGTTATCAGTTTAGTTTCCTGTGTAAAGAAAATGTTTTTACTTTTAAAGTATAGTTATGGATTTGACATCCTTCATCTGATCAATCTTTTCTAACCATTGGAAGTGGAAGAGTTATGTATAGATCAAGATGTTTTATTAAGCATAATTTAAAGCCTTAAACACAAAGGTCGACGGGATCAGCAACCTAACTCCCTTAACAAAAAAGACTGAGGAAAAGATCTGTATTCCCAAAGCGCTAAATTATAGGTCCTAGGATACATCGGTTTTGGTTCCCCAAGTTTTTAACAGAAACAAACATCAAGTAAGAGTCTGTTGTCTTCATCTTATACTCAAACTTCCAGACACAGACAGACAGACACACACAATTAAAAGAAGGATAACCATGAGACGGAGAACTTTTGATAAACAACAATTAAAAGAAGGATAACCATGAGACGGAGAACTTTTGATAAACAAAACGAGATTATAAAAATCAAAATGCCACTTTTTCTCAATAGAAAAATATTTAATCAGATGGTCCTACCAGTATCAACTTATGCATTAGAAACTTGGAGTCTTAAAGTATTAGAACATGAGCTAGTTACAGCACAAAATAGCTACGGAAAGGATAATACTGAGATTAACACTAGGAGTCACAAAAATAACAACACAAATATGAGAGCAAATTACAGTAGAGAATACTCAAAAAACCCGTAAAAACAAGAATGGACAGGAGCTGGACAAATGAGAATGACAGATAATAAATCGGCAAAAAGAATAACAGAATGGGTACCTTGACATAGCAAACGACGCTGAGGAAGGAAGAGAAGACGATGGATTTATGAGCTGAGAAAATATGTGGGTATAGACTGGCATAGAAATACCAAAAAAAAAAGACAGGAGTGGAGGGATATATACATAACATAACTATATATATGTATATGTATATATATATATATATATATATATATATATATATATATATATATATATATATATATATATGTGTGTGTGTGTGTGTGTGTGTATACAAATGAGCACCTTTCCCTTTCGTTTTGATAGGTGAAGGAGGTATCTCCTTTCCAGTTTTTAACAAGTTTTTTTTTATTTTTTTTTAGATGAGATCACTAGCCATTTGCCTTTCTTTATTCTTGATACTACTAACCACATTAATTTCGTTGTGGGCATATCATTCGATGCCTATGTTAACAGAGACCAGATGAACTTTATAGTAACAAAACTTTAAAAAATGAAAGTGATCTTCTTTCTCATTTACAGCTCTTCGTCATTGCCGCCCTCGTGGCTGTAGCTTGCTCCGCTCCAGCTCCCGACTCCCCTCCAGCGTATGGAACCCCTCCCCCGTCCTACAAGGAGCCAGGCATGCCCTTCGAATTCGCCTACGCAGTCAAGGACGACTACACCGGCAACGACTTCACTCACGACGAGATCAGCGACGGTCAGGGCACCTCTGGGTCGTACCGCGTAGCCCTCCCCGACGGTCGCACCCAGATCGTCACCTTCACCGCCGACCACGACAACGGCTACGTCGCCGACGTGGCCTATGAAGGAGAGGCCTCCTACCCACCCACTGCCAAGCCCTCATATGGCTTACCTCCACCAGTCTACGCCTAAGGAGTTCTAAATGACATTCTATGATGTAGATTTTTTCGGATGAAATAAATGATGTTCTTTCTCTTTCATATCTTTAAATATTTCTTCTTCTCAATGAGAAGATTTAATCAACTTGATATACCATAATATTCTTGGTATATTATATTTGTTAATAAAACAAATTAATGTGAAAATCGTGTTTCAAACATCCTCTTATTGTTTCTTAGAATGGAAATTCAAAAACATGTAGGAACGATACTATCATAATCTGGAGAAAAAAGGATTCTCAGCTTATCATACATAAATTTAGTAAGACTAGCCATATATTTCCTGATAATTTCCTGATAATAGAAAACTAATCAAGCATTTTTAAGTGTAGACCAAATCAGTGGAACATTCACGATTCTACCTAAATAAAATCAATACTAAATGCAGCCAGTTTATATGACTGACAAATCACAGGTCGTTATATTGAGGAGATTTTCATGAGTTGGAGATACGTGCAAGGTAAAAAACTTACTCATCTTATTCACTGTTGTGTGACCTACCCAATCACGGTGGCCTATGAGGTTTAAAATACAAGATTAGGCACAATTGTTCAAGTTAAAGATCATATTTTATGTATTGGCTTGCAGTTTTCCAAAAGATGGGTTCGAGCGATATGACGTGAAACCTTCTTCAAATGAGCATTCCCGTTTTGTTAGAAGCATTTCAACTAGGAAGATTTTAAATAATCGCTCTCAAAGGTTCAATTGCACATCGGAGCTATATCCACCATATTGGAATCTTTTCCTGATCATCTCAAGATAAAAGAACGCCTAGAAGAAAACCTCCAACAGAGTGCCTAGTAGGGGATCATGTTTCTTGCAGTAAAAATTTAATGACTGTAACTGAGGCAAAGTATTTAAAGTGAAAACTCAGTGATGCTCAAGCTCAGATATACTCATTATGATAAAAAGACAAAACTATTCCAGCAATCAAAATGCCATCTTGTCAAAAAGAATCATTTGAATAACTTTTTATGTGAATTAGTTCACCAAACATTTAACTGGGCTCCACAAGGTACTAGAAGTGTTGGAAGACCCTGGCCTAAATGGCCGAGGACTATGAAGCGTGAATTGTGAGATGATGGATGGATATTTATTGAATTAAAAGCTCAAGATAGAGAAAACTGGCAAAGTGTAATCGAGGGCCTTAGCATCAATAGGTGCAGGAGGAGATGACGATGATGATGATGAATTACGAAGTAAATCTTCCATGTGCCCCACTAGTTTGGACGCATTAGAAAAGTGTGCTGGCACTGGCAGTGTTACATTTTTTTTTCTTTTTTTCTTTTAAACCTTTCTTCTTGGGGTAACAATTCCCCAGAATTGAGAAGTTTTACTCTCATCCTTCAATTTTATTCCCCGCATGCATACTGCTATGATCTGAAAATGTTTGATACGCGTTCACCGAATCCTAGAACAATTTTGAAGTAGTGCCAAGTGGATGG
>NC_090762.1:50190268-50225268 GCF_036898095.1 Palaemon carinicauda | reverse complement strand
CTTAGGCCTTTGTGTATATATATATATATATATATATATATATATATATATATACATATATATATAGTATATATATATATATATATATATATATATATAATATATATATATATATATATATGTATATATATATATATATATATATATATACATACACACACACATATATAATAACCCCCTTTCCCTTACATTTTGATAGGTGAAGAAGGTGTCTTCCTTCCAGTTTTTAACTTTTTTCTTTTTTCCATTTGCCTTTGTTTATCATTGGTACTACCAACCATAATTAATTTTCTTCTGGGTATATCATTCGATGACTATGATAACCAAATGAACTTTAAAGTAACAAAACTTCAATAAATGAAACTGATCTCCTTTTCTCATTTACAGCTCTTCGTCATTGCCGCCCTTGTGGCCGTAGCTTGCTCCGCTCCAGCTCCCGACTCCCCTCCAGAGTATGGGGCCCCTCCCCCGTCCTACAAGGAGCCAGGAATGCCCTTCGATTTCGCCTACGCCGTCAAGGACGACTCAACCGGCAACGATTTCGCTCACGACGAGAGCAGCGACGGTCAGGTCACCTCCGGGTCGTACCGCGTAGCCCTCCCCGACGGTCGCACCCAGATCGTCACCTTCACCGCCGACCACGACAACGGCTATGTCGCCGACGTGGCCTATGAAGGAGAGGCCTCCTACCCACCCGCACCAGTCTACGCCTAAGGAGTCCTAAACGACATTCTATGATGTAGATTATTTCGGATACCATAAATGATGTTCTTTCTCTTTCATATCTTTAAATATTTTTTCTTCTTAATGAGAAGATTTAATCAACTTGATGTACCATAATATTCTTGGTAAATTACATTTCTTGATAAAACAACTGAAGGTGAAAATCGTGTTTCAAACATCCTTTTATTGTTTCTTAGAATGGAAATTAAAAATCATATAGAAACGATACTATCATAATCAGGAAAATAAGGATTCTCAGCTTATCATATATAAATTTAGTTAGACTAGCCATAGATTTCCTGATAATTCCCATATGGAAAACTAAACACACACATTTAAGTGCAGACCAAATCAGTAGAACATTCATGATTCAACCCAAATCAAATTTTGCAAGTTGCAAATTACCTTCTATATATTGGCTTGCAGTTTTCCTAAAGATGAGGATCTTCACTTAAAAAATTTGATCGAGCGACACGACGTGAAATCCTTTCTCGAAATAACTATTCCTGCTTGTGTTCGAAGCATTCCAAGAAGGATGATTTTGAATAATAGCTCTCCAAGGTTTGATTTTGCACGTCGGAATTATATCGAGTATATTTGAATCTTTTCCTGATCATCTCAATATAAAAGATACGCCTATAAGAAAACCATCTACAGAGTGCCGAATAGGGGATCATTCGTCTTCCCCTGCCTATGCCAGTGAAAATTTAATCAACCGAGGCAATGCTTTTAAGGCAAAAACTCAGTGATGGATTAACTCATTAAAATAAATAGATAAAACTACTGCAGCAGTCAAAACACCATCTTGTCAAAAAAAAAAAAAAAAAAATTGAATAATTTTTTCTTGGGATTACATCACCAAACATTTAACTGGGCTCCACAAGGCACTAAAAGATGTTGAAGACCCAGGCCAGTAGAAGATTTGCAAGATCCAGGCCTTCATGATTGAGGACCATGATGCGTGGAGTCGGAGATGGTGATCGATTGATCAATTGATTTGAAGTTCTCTGGCATTCTGTCATCGAAGGTCATTGACGCCGATATCCTTTATTATAAATAAAGATTAAAAGAATATCAAATTAAAGCCAGAAAAGCAAATATGTCATGGAAGTTAAATAGCATTATGAAGACCTGCTTCTGACAGAAATTAAAAAATGCTACTAGCATTGTACGGCAAATCATGTCTAAGGATCTTGGGAGGGATGAACCTGCCATCTTCACCCCGAGCCTCAAACAGATATACATTTCTTTCTGTGCTATATGTGGGGTATTCAGTCAACAATGCCTCACTGTCAAAGGTATTAAACAGTTGTCGCAATATGGTTCGTGTTGGCCAGTCTCCCATTTTCGGGGCATCCAATTATACCTCTAAGGGGATATATAAATCGAGAGATTTTTCTCATCTTAATTTCGGTTAAACTATCCCAATGCTGTTGCCAATTGTTATAAATAAAATTCTTAACTGCTGGTAAAAAAAAAAAAAAAAAAAAAACCTTACAAAGAATGGGATACCTTCTTGGTAGTAACTCAGCTGTAGCAGTCTTTGCCAGTGAATGTAACTCTTCATTTCCAGACACATCTACGTGTACCTGAACCCAGCAAAATCGAACTGTTATACCTTTTAGGCCAATAACTAAAAGCCAATCTAAAATCTTTAAAACTAAAGGGTCACTAGAATTAAAACCTTCTAAAGCTTGAAGGACACTTCTTGAATCATTGTAAGTGGTAAAATTACCATCCTCTTTTAACGCTATTTTCTCAATAACGGTTAGTATGCCATATAATTCAGCATTAAATATGGAAGATATTGGAGGAAGTGCACCTCTACAGCTAAAAGAACTACTATATACTCCAAATCACACGCCAGCATCAGATTTGGAGCCATCGGTATATATAAAAGTTAATACCATATGTTCTTCAACATGTTACATAAAAAGAGACCTATCTTCTAATTCAGTCCTGGTTTTTAATACCAATAAAATATTTACAATAAGAAATCCATGGTAATTTCCACGGAGGTATTGATGATATCCTAAATAGAAGCATCTTACTTCTAATTATATCAAGACTACTTAACAATTGTTTCACCCGAAAGCCATAAGGTTGAGGAGATTTTGGGTGCAACTTAAAGTATGTTGAGTGCCTTACTAGTTTTGCAGTCTGAAAAGCTAAAGAATTAGGGAGTCCTTGCAACCTAAACCAATACCGAATAATAGAAGACATTCAGTAATGGTCTAAAGGTAACACCCAGCATCAACAAAGAGACTTGGGATAGGTGAGGTTCTAAACGCTCCTGTCGACAATCTAATACCAGCATGAAGTATTGAATCTAATATCTTTAATGGGCTTGGGGTGGCTGAGGAGTATATTTCACACTAATAATAATTTTTTTCTGGAGAGATTCTGCTTGGTGTTCTGCAGTACAGTGTTCTGAACCCTATGCAGTTAAGTCTTTATTCAAAAAAGTCCTTGACGGTAGGACGGCACAGAAAAGTATGCTGAAACTTCTTTTATAGCCTCTAGGGTAATTTGAAAGGAATTAATAAACAGGCGACTGTTGTATGTAGCAAGCATGTGGTTCTTTGCTTGACCAATTCTTAACTGTTACTCCCATCTATTGATTTCAATTGCATTACTAGCACTGAACTTCAAGAATTCAAAATACGTGAAGCTATATTATTACGAATAGAAAAAAAAAACCATTAAGAATATGCAATAACTAATAAAGATAATGGGGATATAATTGCATCTAAAAACAAGTAAAATCAACATGAGCAACTCATTAGAACAATTAGCAAAAAGAAGCAAGCTAATTTTTTTTTTGCAGTCGTTTTTAAGCGAATACTAACCACAGTTATTTGTTCTCTAACCTCAGATGTAAGTAAAGAAGAATTGCAGGGAATTGTAATTCTAGTTTTCGGAGAAAATGGAATCTCTTCTTCAGATTATTTCCCCAAATTACAACATGACAAAAGAAAATCTTTTCTGGGATTAATCGCGAATTTCAAATCTTAAATCTTATTCAGACACAAAGAGAAAAACATATGATCTGCTAATATGACTTGTTTTTCTTAATCACCATTAAACTCTTACTGTAATTTCATGAATTATCTAATCTACTAACTGGAGGATTTACTTTTATTTCAAGTGATTTTCAATTATAATTAAAAGTAATGTTATTGTTGACTTTTTTTCAGAGCAAATTCCGATTTGATAAAAACACAATTCGTTTATATTTCGCTTCTAATTTTTAAAACTTCTTATCTCAATTCACATTCCAGGAAAGAAGTGATAAGAAAACGAATTGGTTTTCCAAATGCGATAGCTGACAGGTCAATGAAAATGGAAAAGGGCAACAGAAAACGGGAAGCTGGAAGAGTCGTCAGTAAGTATAAAAAGAGAGTGTTGCTCCAACTTCAACATCATTTCCTCAGCATATTCATACCATCAACATGTCTGCTAAGGTGAGATAGCTCTGAATTGTGCTAATTGTTTCAACTTGGAGTCGATCAGAATTATATCTCTAAAGCATGAGAGGTCCAAAGTTCTGATCAAATTCATAAGTTTTAAGGATAACGTTTTAAATTCTGAAAGGACTGGTTCTCTCCAATATTAATGCCATATACATTTCTGGGAAGTAATTGTTTTCAATTTTGTGTAATGTTAAATAGAATTACATAAGATAACAACCAGTCTTTTGTAAGTTAAATAACTGTCATCAGCTTTCTTAGTTTCTTGTGAAAAGAAAATGTTTTTATTTATTAAGAATAATTATAGATTTGACATTGATCATCTGATCAATCTTCTCTAGCCATTGGAAGTGGAAGCGTTATGAGCAGATCAAGATGTTTTATGAAGTATAATTCAAAGCCCTAAACACAAAGACCACCAGGATCCACAACCTAAAACCACTAACAAAAAAAAAAAAAAAGGAGAGAGATATCTGTATTCTCAAAGTGCTAAATTATATCAGCTTCGTCAGTGGGAGAGATACTAAGATACATCGTTTTTGGTTCCCCAAGTTTTTTAACAAAAGCTAACTTCAAGTAGGAGTCTGTTGTCTTCATCTTATACTCAACCTTCCAGACATAGACACAGACACACACAAAATTTCACACAAAACTAAAAGAAGTATTACCGAGGGACGAGGAGTTTTTGGTAAACAAAATGAGATTATGACAACCAAAATGCCACTTTCTCTCAAAAGAAAACTATTTAATCAGATAGTGCTACCAGTACCAACTTATGCATCAGAAACTTGGTGACTTACTTAAGTATCAGAACATAAGCTAGTTAAAACACAAATCAACTATGGAAAGAATTATGATGACATTAATACTAAGAGACAGAAAAAGAACAACATCGATATGAGAGCAAACAACAGTAGAGAATATTTTAACAAGAAGTAAAGAAAAATTAAGGGACAAGAGCAGGACAAATGAGAATGACAGATAATAAATGGACCAAAAGAATAACAGAATGGGTCCCTAGAGATTGCAACCGACATAAAAGGAAGAGAAGATGATGGATTAATGAGCTAAGCAAATTTGTGGGTATAGAATGGCATAGAAATACCAAAAACAGACAGAAATGGAAGGACGAGTCTTAAGCCTTTGTATATTTAATATAATATAACATAATATATATATATATATATATATATATATATATATATATGCAAATGAGCCCTTTTCCCTTACGTTTTGATAGGTGAAGCAGGTATCTTCCTTCCAGTTTTTAACGTTTTTTATTAATTTTTTTTAAAGAGATCACTAGCCATTTGCCTTTCTTTATCCTTGGTACTACCAACCACATTTAATTTCCTTCTGGGTACATCATTCGATGCCTATGTTAACCAAATGAACTTTAAAGTAACAAAACTTCAATAAATGAAACTGATCTCCTTTTCTCATTTACAGCTCTTCGTCATTGCCGCCCTCGTGGCCGTAGCTTGCTCCGCTCCAGCTCCCGACTCCCCTCCAGCGTATGGGGCCCCTCCCCCGTCCTACAAGGAGCCAGGCATGCCCTTCGATTTCGCCTACGCCGTCAAGGACGACTCAACCGGCAACGATTTCGCTCACGACGAGAGCAGCGACGGTCAGGTCACCTCCGGGTCATACCGCGTAGCCCTCCCCGACGGTCGCACCCAGATCGTCATCTTCACCGCCGACCACGACAACGGCTATGTCGCCGACGTGGCCTATGAAGGAGAGGCCTCCTACCCACCCGCACCAGTCTATGCCTAAGGAGTCCTAAACGACATTCTATGATGTAGATTATTTCGGATACCATAAATGATGTTCTTTCTCTTTCATATCTTTAAATATTTCTTCTTCTCAATGAGAAGATTTAATCAACTTGATGTACCATAATATTCTTGGTATATTATATTTGTTAATAAAACAACTGAAGGTGAAAATCGTGTTTCAAACATCCTTTTATTGTTTCTTAGAATGGAAATTCAAAAACATGTAGGAACGATACTATCATAATCAGGAAAATAAGGATTCTCAGCTTATCATACATAAATTTAGTTAAACTAGCCTTGGATTTACTGATAATTTCCAAATGGAAAACTAATCACACATACTCAAGTGTAGATCAAATCAGTAGAACATTCACGATTCAACCCAAATAAAATTTTGCAAGTTGCAAATTATCTTCTATGTATTGGCTTGTAGTTTTCCTAAAGATGAGGATCTTCCCTTAAAAAATTTGTTCGAGCGACACGACGTGAAATCCTTTCTCCGAATAACTATTCCTGTTTGTGTTCGAAGCATTCCAAGAAGGATGATTTTGAATAATAGCTCTCCAAGGTTTGATTTTGCACGTCGGAATTATATCGAGTATATTTGAATCTTTTCCTGATCATCTCAATATAAAAGATACGCCTATAAGAAAACCATCTACAGAGTGCCTAATAGGGGATCATTTGTCTTCCCCTGCCTATGCCAGTGAAAATTTAATCAACCGAGGCAATGCTTTTAAAGCAAAAACTCAGTAATGGATTAACTCAGATATGCTCATTAACATAAATAGATATAACTACTGCAGCAGTCAAAACACCATCTTGTCAAAAAAAAAAAAAAAAAAAAAAAAAAAATTGAATAATTTTTTCTTGAGATTACATCACCAAACATTTAACTGGGCACCACAAGGCACTAAAAGATGTTGAAGACTCAGGCCAGTAGAAGATTTGGAAGATCCAGGCCTTCATGATTGAGGACCATGAAGCGTGGAGTCGGAGATGGTGATCGATTGATCAATTGATTTGAAGTTCTCTGGCATTCTGTCATCGAAGGTCATTGACGCCGATATCGTTTATTATAAATAAAGATTAAAAGAATATCAAATTAAAGCCAGAAAAGCAAATATGTCATGGAAGTTAAATAGCATTATGAAGACCTGCTTCTGATAGAAATTAAAAAATGCTACTAGCATTGTAAGGCAAATCATGTCCAAGGACTTGGGAAGAATGAACCTGCCATCTTCACCCCGAGCCTCAAACAGATATACATTTCTTTCTGTGCTATATGTGGGGCATTCAGTCAACAATGCCTCACTGTCAAAGGTATTAAACAGTCGTCGCAATATGGTTCGTGTTGGCCCGTCTCCCATTTTCGGGGCATCCAATTATACCTCTAAGGGGATATAAAAATCGCAATTTTTCTCATCTTATTTTCGGTTAAACTATCCCAATGCTGTTGCCAATTGTTATAAATAAAATTCTCAACTGCTGGTAAAAAAAAAAAAAAAAACATTACAAAGAATGGGATACCTTCTTGGTAGTAACTCAGCTGTAGCAATCTTTGCCAGTGAATGTGACACTTCATTTCCAGACACACCTACGTGTGCCTGAACCCAGCAAAATCGAACTGTTATACCATTTAGGCCAATAACTAAAAGCCACTCTAAAATCTTTAAAACTAAAGGGTCACTAGAATTAAAACTTCTAAAGCTTGAAGGACACTTCTTGAATCATTGTAAGTGGTAAAATTACCATCCTCTTTTAACGCTATTTTCTCAATAACGGTTAGTATGCCATATAATTCAGCATTAAATATGGAAGATATTGGAGGAAGTGCACCTCTACAGCTAAAAGAACTACTATATACTCCAAATCACACGCCAGCATCAGATTTGGAGCCATCGGTATATATAAAAGTTGATACCCTATGTTCTTCAACATGTTACATAAAAAGAGACCTAACTTCTAATTCAGTCCTGGTTTTTAATACCAATAAAATATTTACAATAAGAAATCCCTGGTAATTTCCACGGAGGGGTTGATGATATCCTAAATAGAAGCATCTTACTTCTAATTATATCAAGACTACTGAACAATTGTTTCACCCGAGAGCCATAAGGTTGAGGAGATTTTGGGTGCAACTTAAAGTATGTTGAGTGCCTTATTAGTTTTGCAGTCTGAAAAGCTAAAGAATTAGGGAGTCCTTGCAACCTAAACTAATACCGAATAATAGAAGACATTCGGTAATGGTCTAAAGGTAACACCCAGCATCAACAAGGAGACTTGGGATAGGTGAGGTTCTAAACGCTCCTGTCAACAATCTAATACCAGCATGAAGTATTGAATCTAATATCTTTAATGGGCTTGGGGTGGCTGAGGAGTATATTTCACACCAATAACTAATTTTTTTTTGGAGAGATTCTGCTTGGTGTTCTGCAGTACAGGGTTCTGAACCCTATGCAATTTAAGTCCTTGACGATAGGAGGGCACAGAAAAATATGCTGAAACTTCTTTTATAGCCTCTGGGATGATTTGAAAGTAATTAATAAACAGGGGAGTGTCTTTTGTAGCAAGCATGTGATTCTTTGCTTGACCAATTCTTAACTGTTACTCCCATCTATTGATTTCAATTGCATATCTAGCACTGAACTTTAAGAATTCAAAATACGTGAGGTTATATTATTACGATTTAAAAGAAAAAAAAAACATTAAGAATATGCAATAACTAATAGAGATAATTGGGATATAATTGCATTAAAAAGAAGTAAAATCAACATGTGCAACTCATTAGAACAATTAGCAAAAAGAAGCAAGCTAATTTTTTTTTTGCAGTCGTTCTTAAGCGAATACTAACCACAGTTATTTGTTACTTTAACCTCAGATATAAGTAGACATGAAATTGCAGGGAATTGTAATTCTAGTTTTAAGAGAAAATGGAATCTCATCTTCTTCAGATTATTTTCCCAAATTACAACATGACTCAAGAAATGTCTTTTTCTGGGATGAATCATGAATCATGAATCTTCAAATCTGAAAACTTATTCAGACACGAGAAAAAAATTATATGATCTGCTAATACGACTTTTTTTTTTTTTATTAATCTCCATTAAACTCTAACAGTAATATATTGAATTATCAAATCTATTGACTGAAGGATTTACTTTTATTTCAAGTAATTTTAAATTATAAGTAAAAGTAATTTTATTACAGTTGCCCTTTTTCTGGGCAATATCTGTTTTGAAAAGAAAAAAAGACAATTCGTTTATCTTTCTTTTCTAGTTTTCAAAAAATAATTTCTCTACTCAAATTCCTGGAAAGAGGTCATATTGAAAACAAATTTGTTTTCCAAATGCAACAGCTGACAGGTCAATGAAACTGGAAAAGAGCAACAGAAAACGGGAAACTGGAAGAGTCGTCAGTAAGTATAAAAAGGGAGTGTTGCTCAAACTTTAACATCATTTCCTCAGCATATTCATTACAACAACATGTCTGCTAAGGTGAGATAGCTCTGCATTGCGCTAATTGTTTCGACTTGGAGTCGATCAGAATTATATTTCTTAAGCATGAGAGGTCCAAAGTTCTGATCAAATTCATAAGTTTTAAGGATAACGTTTTAAATTCTGAAAGGACTGGTTCTCTCCAATATTAATTCCATCTACATTTCTGGGAAGTAATTATCTCAAATTTTGTGTAATGTTAAATAGAATTACATAAGATACCAACCAGTCTTCTGTAAGTTAAATAACTGTCATCAGCTTCCTTAGTTTCCTGTGTAAAGAAAATGTTTTTACTTTTGAAGTGTAGTTATGGATTTGACATCCTTCATCTGATCAATCTTCTCTAGCCATTGGAAGTGGAAGCGTTATGAGTAGATCAACATTTTTTATGAAGCACAATTTAAAGCCTTAAACAAAAAGGCCACCGGGATCAAAACCTAACACCATTAACACAAAAAAAGAGGAAAAGATCTGTATTCCCAAAGTGCTAAATTACATCAGCTTCGTCAATGGGAGAGATACTAAGATACATCATTTTTGGTTCCCCAAGTTTTTTAACCGGAGCTAATTTCAAGTAGGAGTCTGTTGTCTTCATCTTATACTCAACCTTCCAGACATAGACACAGACACACACACACACACACACACACACAAAATTTCACACAAAACTAAAAGAAGTATTACCGAGGGACGAGGAGTTTTTGGTAAACAAAATGAGATTATGACAGCCAAAATGCCACTTTCTCTCAAAAGAAAACTATTTAGTCAGATAGTGCTACCAGTATCAACTTATGCCTCAGAAACTTGGTGACTTACTTAAGTATCAGAACATAAGCTAGTTAAAACACAAACGAGCTATGGAAAGAATTATGATGACATTAATACTAAGAGACAGAAAAGAACAACATGGATATGAGAGCAAACAACAGTAGAGAATATTTTAACAAGTAAAAAAAAATTAAGGGACAAGAGCAGGACAAATGAGAATGACAGATAATAAATGGACCAAAAGAATATCAGAATGGGTCCCTAGAGATTGCAACCGACGCAAAAGGAAGAAAAGACGATGGATTAATGAGCTAAGCAAATTTGTGGGTATAGAAAGGCATAGAAATACCAAAAACAGGCAGGAATGGAAGGACAAGTCTTAGGCCTTTGTATATATATAATATAATATAATATAATATAATATAATATATAATATATATGTATAATATATATATATATCTATATCTATATATATATATATATATATATATATATATATATATATATATGTGTGTGTGTGTGTGTGTGTATATACATGAGCCCCTTTCCCTTACGTTTCGATAGGTGAAGCAGGTATCTTTCTTCCAGTTTTCAACGTTTTTTTTTTTTTTTTCTCAGAGAGATCACTCGCCATTTGCCTTTCTTTATCCTTGGTACTACCAACCCTAGTTAAATTCCTTCTGGGTATATCATTCGATGACTATGTTAACCAAATGAACTTTAAAGTAACAAAACTTCCATAAATGAAACTGATCTCCTTTTCTCATTTCCAGCTCTTCGTCATTGCCGCCCTCGTGGCCGTAGCTTGCTCTGCTCCAGCTCCCGACTCCCCTCCAGCGTATGGGGCCCCTTCCCCGTCCTACAAGGAGCCAGGCATGCCCTTCGATTTCGCCTACGCCGTCAAGGACGACTCAACCGGCAACGATTTCGCTCACGACGAGAGCAGCGACGGTCAGGTCACCTCCGGGTCGTACCGCGTAGCCCTCCCCGACGGTCGCACCCAGATCGTCATCTTCACCGCCGACCACGACAACGGCTATGTCGCCGACGTGGCCTATGAAGGAGAGGCCTCCTACTCACCCGCACCAGTCTACGCCTAAGGAGTCCTAAACGACATTCTATGATGTAGATTATTTCGGATACCATAAATGATGTTCTTTCTCTTTCATATCTTTAAATATTTCTTCTTCTTAATGAGAAGATTTAATCAACTTGATGTACCATAATATTCTTGGTAAATTACATTTCTTAATAAAACAACTGAAGGTGAAAATCGTGTTTCAAACATCCTTTTATTGTTTCTTAGAATGGAAATTCAAAAACATGTAGGAACGATACTATCATAATCAGGAAAATAAGGATTCTCAGCTTATCATACATAAATTTAGTTAAACTAGCCTTAGATTTACTGATAATTTCCAAATGGAAAACTAATCACACATACTTAAGTGTAGATCAAATCAGTAGAACATTCACGATTCAACCCAAATAAAATTTTGCAAGTTGCAAATTATCTTCTATGTATTGGCTTGTAGTTTTCCTAAAGATGAGGATCTTCACTTAAAAAATTTGTTCGAGCGACACGACGTGAAATCCTTTCTCCAAATAACTATTCCTGTTTGTGTTCGAAGCATTCCAAGAAGGATGATTTTGAATAATAGCTCTCCAAGGTTTGATTTTGCACGTCGGAATTATATCGAGTATATTTGAATCTTTTCCTGATCATCTCAATATAAAAGATACGCCTATAAGAAAACCATCTACAGAGTGCCTAATAGGGGATCATTCGTCTTCCCCTGCCTATGCCAGTGAAAATTTAATCAACCGAGGCAATGCTTTTAAAGCAAAAACTCAGTGATGGATTATCTCAGATATGCTCATTAAAATTAATAGATAAAACTACTGCAGCAATCAAAACACCATCTTGTCAAAAAAAAAAAAAAAAAAAAAAAAAAAAAATTGAATAATTTTTTCCTGAGATTACATCACCAAACATTTAACTGGGCTCCACAAGGCACTAAAAGATGTAGAAGACTCAGGCCAGTAGAAGATTTGGAAGATCCAGGCATTCATGATTGAGGACCATGAAGCGTGGAGTCGGAGATGGTGATCGATTGATCAATTGATTTGAAGTTCTCTGGCATTCTGTCATCGAAGGTCATTGACGCTGATATCGTTTATTATAAATAAAGATTAAAAGAATATCAAATTAATGCCAGAAAAGCAAATATGTCATGGAAGTTTAATAGCATTATGAAGACCTGCTTCTGATAGAAATTAAAAAATGCTACTAGCATTGTAAGGCAAATCATGTCCAAGGATCTTGGGAAGGATGAACCTGCCATCTTCACCCCGAGCCTCAAACAGATATACATTTCTTTCTGTGGTATATGTGGGGCATTCAGTCAACAATGCCTCACTGTCAAAGGTATTAAACAGTCGTCGCAATATGGTTCGTGTTGGCCAGTCTCCCATTTTCGGGGCATCCAATTATACCTCTAAGGGGATATATAAATCGCAATTTTTCTCATCTTATTTTCGGTTAAACTATCCCAATGCTGTTGCCAATTGTTATAAATAAAATTCTTAACTGCTGGTAAAAAAAAAAAAAGATTACAAAGAATGGGATACCTTCTTGGTAGTAACTCAGCTGTAGCAATCTTTGCCAGTGAATGTGACTCTTCATTTCCAGACACACCTACGTGTGCCTGAACCCAGCAAAATCGAACTGTTATACCTTTTAGGCCAATAACTAAAAGCCACTCTAAAATCTTTAAAACTAAAGGGTCACTAGAATTAAAACCTTCTAAAGCTTGAAGGACACTTCTTGAATCATTGTAAGTGGTAAAATTACCATCCTCTTTTAACGCTATTTTCTCAATAACGGTTAGTATGCCATATAATTCAGCATTAAATATGGAAGATATTGGAGGAAGTGCACCTCTACAGCTAAAAGAACTACTATATACTCCAAATCACACGCCAGCATCAGATTTGGAGCCATCGGTATATATAAAAGTTGATACCCTATGTTCTTCAACATGTTACATAAAAAGAGACCTAACTTCTAATTCAGTCCTGGTTTTTAATACCAATAAAATATTTACAATAAGAAATCCCTGGTAATTTCCACGGAGGGGTTGATGATATCCTAAATAGAAGCATCTTACTTCTAATTATATCAAGACTACTTAACAATTGTTTCACCCGAAGCCATAAGGTTGAGGAGATTTTGGGTGCAACTTAAAGTATGTTGAGTGCCTTACTAGTTTTGCAGTCTGAAAAGCTAAAGAATTAGGGAGTCCTTGCAACCTAAACCAATACCGAATAATAGAAGACATTCGGTAATGGTCTAAAGGTAACACCCAGCATCAACAAGGAGACTTGGGATAGGTGAGGTTCTAAACGCTCCTGTCAACAATCTAATACCAGCATGAAGTATTGAATCTAATATCTTTAATGGGCTTGGGGTGGCTGAGGAGTATATTTCACACCAATAACTAATTTTTTTTCTGGAGAGATTCTGCTTGGTGTTCTGCAGTACAGGGTTCTGAACCCTATGCAATTTAAGTCCTTGACGATAGGAGGGCACAGAAAAATATGCTGAAACTTCTTTTATAGCCTCTGGGATGATTTGAAAGTAATTAATAAACAGGGGAGTGTCTTTTGTAGCAAGCATGTGATTCTTTGATTGACCAATTCTTAACTGTTACTCCCATCTATTGATTTCAATTGCATATCTAGCACTGAAACTTAAACATCAAGAATATGCAATAACTAATAGAGATAATTGGGATATAATTGCATTAAAAAGAAGTAAAATCAACATGTGCAACTCATTAGAACAATTAGCAAAAAGAAGCAAGCTAATTTTTTTTTTGCAGTCGTTCTTAAGCGAATACTAACCACAGTTATTTGTTTTCTAACCTCAGATATAAGTAGAGATGATTGCAGGGAATTGTAATTCTAGTTTTAAGAGAAAATGGAATCTCATCTTCTTCAGATTATTTTCCCAAATTACAACATGACTCAAGAAATGTCTTTTTCTGGGATGAATCATGAATCATGAATCTTCAAATCTGAAAACTTATTCAGACACGAGAAAAAAATTATATGATCTGCTAATACGACTTTTTTTTTTTTTATTAATCTCCATTAAACTCTAACAGTAATATATTGAATTATCAAATCTATTGACTGAAGGATTTACTTTTATTTCAAGTAATTTTAAATTATAAGTAAAAGTAATTTTATTACAGTTGCCCTTTTTCTGGGCAATATCTGTTTTGAAAAGAAAAAAAGACAATTCGTTTATCTTTCTTTTCTAGTTTTCAAAAAATAATTTCTCTACTCAAATTCCTGGAAAGAGGTCATATTGAAAACAAATTTGTTTTCCAAATGCAACAGCTGACAGGTCAATGAAACTGGAAAAGAGCAACAGAAAACGGGAAACTGGAAGAGTCGTCAGTAAGTATAAAAAGGGAGTGTTGCTCAAACTTTAACATCATTTCCTCAGCATATTCATTACAACAACATGTCTGCTAAGGTGAGATAGCTCTGCATTGCGCTAATTGTTTCGACTTGGAGTCGATCAGAATTATATTTCTTAAGCATGAGAGGTCCAAAGTTCTGATCAAATTCATAAGTTTTAAGGATAACGTTTTAAATTCTGAAAGGACTGGTTCTCTCCAATATTAATTCCATCTACATTTCTGGGAAGTAATTATCTCAAATTTTGTGTAATGTTAAATAGAATTACATAAGATACCAACCAGTCTTCTGTAAGTTAAATAACTGTCATCAGCTTCCTTAGTTTCCTGTGTAAAGAAAATGTTTTTACTTTTGAAGTGTAGTTATGGATTTGACATCCTTCATCTGATCAATCTTCTCTAGCCATTGGAAGTGGAAGCGTTATGAGTAGATCAACATTTTTTATGAAGCACAATTTAAAGCCTTAAACAAAAAGGCCACCGGGATCAAAACCTAACACCATTAACACAAAAAAAGAGGAAAAGATCTGTATTCCCAAAGTGCTAAATTACATCAGCTTCGTCAATGGGAGAGATACTAAGATACATCATTTTTGGTTCCCCAAGTTTTTTAACCGGAGCTAATTTCAAGTAGGAGTCTGTTGTCTTCATCTTATACTCAACCTTCCAGACATAGACACAGACACACACACACACACACACACAAAATTTCACACAAAACTAAAAGAAGTATTACCGAGGGACGAGGAGTTTTTGGTAAACAAAATGAGATTATGACAGCCAAAATGCCACTTTCTCTCAAAAGAAAACTATTTAGTCAGATAGTGCTACCAGTATCAACTTATGCCTCAGAAACTTGGTGACTTACTTAAGTATCAGAACATAAGCTAGTTAAAACACAAACGAGCTATGGAAAGAATTATGATGACATTAATACTAAGAGACAGAAAAGAACAACATGGATATGAGAGCAAACAACAGTAGAGAATATTTTAACAAGTAAAAAAAAATTAAGGGACAAGAGCAGGACAAATGAGAATGACAGATAATAAATGGACCAAAAGAATATCAGAATGGGTCCCTAGAGATTGCAACCGACGCAAAAGGAAGAAAAGACGATGGATTAATGAGCTAAGCAAATTTGTGGGTATAGAAAGGCATAGAAATACCAAAAACAGGCAGGAATGGAAGGACAAGTCTTAGGCCTTTGTATATATATAATATAATATAATATAATATAATATATAATATATATGTATAATATATATATATATATCTATATCTATATATATATATATATATATATATATATATATATATATATATGTGTGTGTGTGTGTGTATATACATGAGCCCCTTTCCCTTACGTTTCGATAGGTGAAGCAGGTATCTTTCTTCCAGTTTTCAACGTTTTTTTTTTTTTTTCTCAGAGAGATCACTCGCCATTTGCCTTTCTTTATCCTTGGTACTACCAACCCTAGTTAAATTCCTTCTGGGTATATCATTCGATGACTATGTTAACCAAATGAACTTTAAAGTAACAAAACTTCCATAAATGAAACTGATCTCCTTTTCTCATTTCCAGCTCTTCGTCATTGCCGCCCTCGTGGCCGTAGCTTGCTCTGCTCCAGCTCCCGACTCCCCTCCAGCGTATGGGGCCCCTTCCCCGTCCTACAAGGAGCCAGGCATGCCCTTCGATTTCGCCTACGCCGTCAAGGACGACTCAACCGGCAACGATTTCGCTCACGACGAGAGCAGCGACGGTCAGGTCACCTCCGGGTCGTACCGCGTAGCCCTCCCCGACGGTCGCACCCAGATCGTCATCTTCACCGCCGACCACGACAACGGCTACGTCGCCGACGTGGCCTATGAAGGAGAGGCCTCCTACTCACCCGCACCAGTCTACGCCTAAGGAGTCCTAAACGACATTCTATGATGTAGATTATTTCGGATACCATAAATGATGTTCTTTCTCTTTCATATCTTTAAATATTTCTTCTTCTTAATGAGAAGATTTAATCAACTTGATGTACCATAATATTCTTGGTAAATTACATTTCTTAATAAAACAACTGAAGGTGAAAATCGTGTTTCAAACATCCTTTTATTGTTTCTTAGAATGGAAATTCAAAAACATGTAGGAACGATACTATCATAATCAGGAAAATAAGGATTCTCAGCTTATCATACATAAATTTAGTTAGACTAGCCTTAGATTTACTGATAATTTCCAAATGGAAAACTAATCACACATACTTAAGTGTAGATCAAATCAGTAGAACATTCACGATTCAACCCAAATAAAATTTTGCAAGTTGCAAATTATCTTCTATGTATTGGCTTGTAGTTTTCCTAAAGATGAGGATCTTCACTTAAAAAATTTGTTCGAGCGACACGACGTGAAATCCTTTCTCCAAATAACTATTCCTGTTTGTGTTCGAAGCATTCCAAGAAGGATGATTTTGAATAATAGCTCTCCAAGGTTTGATTTTGCACGTCGGAATTATATCGAGTATATTTGAATCTTTTCCTGATCATCTCAATATAAAAGATACGCCTATAAGAAAACCATCTACAGAGTGCCTAATAGGGGATCATTCGTCTTCCCCTGCCTATGCCAGTGAAAATTTAATCAACCGAGGCAATGCTTTTAAAGCAAAAACTCAGTGATGGATTATCTCAGATATGCTCATTAAAATTAATAGATAAAACTACTGCAGCAATCAAAACACCATCTTGTCAAAAAAAAAAAAAAAAAAAATAAATAAAATAAAATTGAATAATTTTTTCCTGAGATTACATCACCAAACATTTAACTGGGCTCCACAAGGCACTAAAAGATGTAGAAGACCCAGGCCAGTAGAAGATTTGGAAGATCCAGGCATTCATGATTGAGGACCATGAAGCGTGGAGTCGGAGATGGTGATCGATTGATCAATTGATTTGAAGTTCTCTGGCATTCTGTCATCGAAGGTCATTGACGCTGATATCGTTTATTATAAATAAAGATTAAAAGAATATCAAATTAATGCCAGAAAAGCAAATATGTCATGGAAGTTTAATAGCATTATGAAGACCTGCTTCTGATAGAAATTAAAAAATGCTACTAGCATTGTAAGGCAAATCATGTCCAAGGATCTTGGGAAGGATGAACCTGCCATCTTCACCCCGAGCCTCAAACAGATATACATTTCTTTCTGTGGTATATGTGGGGCATTCAGTCAACAATGCCTCACTGTCAAAGGTATTAAACAGTCGTCGCAATATGGTTCGTGTTGGCCAGTCTCCCATTTTCGGGGCATCCAATTATACCTCTAAGGGGATATAGAAATCGCAATTTTTCTCATCTTATTTTCGGTTAAACTATCCCAATGCTGTTGCCAATTGTTATAAATAAAATTCTTAACTGCTGGTAAAAAAAAAAAAGATTACAAAGAATGGGATACCTTCTTGGTAGTAACTCAGCTGTAGCACTCTTTGCCAGTGAATGTGACTCTTCATTTCCAGACACACCTACGTGTGCCTGAACCCAGCAAAATCGAACTGTTATACCTTTTAGGCCAATAACTAAAAGCCACTCTAAAATCTTTAAAACTAAAGGGTCACTAGAATTAAAACCTTCTAAAGCTTGAAGGACACTTCTTGAATCATTGTAAGAGGTAAAATTACCATCCTCTTTTAACGCTATTTTCTCAATAACGGTTAGTATGCCATATAATTCAGCATTAAATATGGAAGATATTGGAGGAAGTGCACCTCTACAGCTAAAAGAACTACTATATACTCCAAATCACACGCCAGCATCAGATTTGGAGCCATCGGTATATATAAAAGTTGATACCCTATGTTCTTCAACATGTTACATAAAAAGAGACCTAACTTCTAATTCAGTCCTGGTTTTTAATACCAATAAAATATTTACAATAAGAAATCCCTGGTAATTTCCACGGAGGGGTTGATGATATCCTAAATAGAAGCATCTTACTTCTAATTATATCAAGACTACTTAACAATTGTTTCACCCGAAAGCCATAAGGTTGAGGAGATTTTGGGTGCAACTTAAAGTATGTTGAGTGCCTTACTAGGTTTGCAGTCTGAAAAGCTAAAGAATTAGGGAGTCCTTGCAACCTAAACCAATACCGAATAATAGAAGACATTCGGTAATGGTCTAAAGGTAACACCCAGCATCAACAAGGAGACTTGGGATAGGTGAGGTTCTAAACGCTCCTGTCAACAATCTAATACCAGCATGAAGTATTGAATCTAATATCTTTAATGGGCTTGGGGTGGCTGAGGAGTATATTTCACACCAATAACTAATTTTTTTCTGGAGAGATTCTGCTTGGTGTTCTGCAGTACAGGGTTCTGAACCCTATGCAATTTAATTCTTTGACGATAGGACGGCACAGAAAAATATGCTGAAACTTCTTTTATAGCCTCTAGGATGATTTGAAAGTAATTAATAAACAGGAGGAGTGTTGTTTGTAGCAAGCATGTGGTTCTTTGTTGACCAATTCTTAACTGTTACTCCCATCTATTGATTTCAATTGCATATCTAGCACTGAACTACAAGAATTCAAAATATGTGAAGCTATATTATTACGAATAGAAAAAAAAACATTAAGAATATGCAATAACTAATAAAGATAATGGGGATATAATTGCATCTAAAAACAAGTAAAATCAACATGAGCAACTCATTAGAACAATTAGCAAATGAAGCAAGCTAATATAAAAACCTTTTTTTTTTTTTTGCAGTCGTTCTTAAGCGAATACTAACCACAGTTATTTGTTCTCTAACCTCAGATATAAGTAGAGATGAATTGCAGGAATTGTAATTCTAGTTTTCGGAGAAAATGGAATCTCTTCTTCAGATTATTTCCCCAAATTACAACATGACAAAAGAAAATCTTTTCTGGGATTAATCGCGAATTTCAAATCTCAAATCTTATTCAGACACAAAGAGAAAAACAATGATCTGCTAATATGACTTGTTTTTCTTAATCCCACTAAACTCTTACTGTAATTTCATGAATTATCCAATCTACTAACTGGAGGATTTACTTTTATTTCAAGTGATTTTCAATTATAATTAAAAGTAATGTTACTGTTGACTTTTTTTCAGAGCAAATTCCGATTGGATAAAAACACAATTCGTTAATATTTCGCTTCTAATTTTTAAAACTTCTTATCTCAATTCACATTCCTGGAAAGAAGTGATAAGAAAACGAATTTGTTTTCCAAATGCAACAGCTGACAGGTCAATGAAAATGGAAAAGGGCAACAGAAAACGGGAGCTGGAGGAGGAGTCAGTAAGTATAAAAAGGGAGTGTTGCTCAAACTTTAACATCATTTCCTCAGCATATTCATAACATCAACATGTCTGCTAAGGTGAGATAGCTCTACATTGTGCTAATTGTTTCGACTTGGAGTCGATCAGAATTATATTTCTTAAGCATGAGAGTCCAAAGTTCTGATCAAATTCATGAGTTTTAAGGATAACTTTTAAATTCTGAAAGGACTGGTTTTCCCAATATTAATTCCATCTACATTTCTGGGAAGTAATTATCTCAAATTTGTGTAATGTTAAATAGAATTACATAAGATAACAACCAGTCTTTTGTAAGTTAAATAACTGTCATCAGCTTCCTTAGTTTCCTGTGTAAAGAAAATGTTTTTACTTATAAAGTATAGTTATGGATTTGACATCCTTCATCTGATCAATCTTCTCTAGCCATTGGAAGTGGAAGCGTTATGAGTAGATCAAGATGTTTTATGACACATGATTTAAAGCCTTAAACACAACGGCTAAAAAAAAAAAAAAAAGGAGGGAAAAATCTGTATTCCCAAAGTGCTCAGTTATATCAGCTTCGTCAATGGGAAAGATACTAAGATACAATTTTTGGTTCCCCAAGTTTTTTAACCGGAGCTAATTTCAAGTAGGAGTCTGTTGTCTTCATCTTATACTCAAACTTCCAGACATGGAAACACACACAAAATTACACACAAATCTAAAAGAAGTATAATCCGAGGGACAATGAGTTTTGGTAAACAAAATGAGATTATGAAACGTGAAAATGCCACTTTCTCTCAAAAGAAAACTATTTAATCAGATGGTCCTACCAGTATCAACTTATGAATCAGAAACTTGGAGTCTTACTAAAGTATCAGAACATAAGCTAGTTAAAACACAAAGGAGCTATGGAACGAATAATGATTACTTTAATACTAAGAGACAGAAAAAGAACAACATGGATATGAGAGCAAACAACAATAGAGAATATTCTAACAAGTAAAGAAAAAAAAATGAACAGGAGCAGGACAAATGAGAATGACATATAATAAATGGATCAAAAAAATAACAGAATGGGTCACTAGAGATAGCAACCGACGCAGAAGGAAGAGAAGACGATGGATTAATGAGCTAAGCAAATTTGTGGGTATAGAATGGCATAGAAATACCAAACACAGACAGGAGTGGAAGGACAAGTCTTAGACCTTTGTATATATATATATATATATATATATATATATATATATATATATATATATATATATATATATATATATATATATATATACATGAGCCCCTTTCCCTTACGTTTTGATAGGTGAAGGAGGTATCCTCCTTCCAGTTTTTAACGTTTTTTATTTTTTTTTTCAAAGAGATCACTCGCCATTTGCCTTTCTTTATCCTTGGTACTACCAACGACATTTAATTTCCTTCTGGGTATATCATTCGATGAAAATGTTAACCAAATGAACTTTAAAGTAACAAAACTTCAATAAATGAAACTGATCCCCTTTTCTCATTTACAGCTCTTCGTCATTGCCGCCCTCGTGGCCGTAGCTTGCTCCGCTCCAGCTCCTGACTCCCCTCCAGCGTATGGGGCCCCTCCCCCGTCCTACAAGGAGCCAGGCATGCCCTTCGATTTCGCCTACGCCGTCAAGGACGACTCCACCGGCAACGACTTCTCTCACGACGAGAGCAGCGACGGTCAGGTCACCTCCGGGTCGTACCGCGTAGCCCTCCCCGACGGTCGCACCCAGATCGTCATCTTCACCGCCGACCACGACAACGGCTACGTCGCCGACGTGGCCTATGAAGGAGAGGCCTCCTACTCACCCGCACCAGTCTACGCCTAAGGAGTCCTAAACGACATTCTATGATGTAGATTATTTCGGATACCATAAATGATGTTCTTTCTCTTTCATATCTTTAAATATTTCTTCTTCTCAATGAGAAGATTTAATCAACTTGATGTACCATAATACTCTTGGTAAATTACATTTGTTAATAAAACTACTGAATGTGAAAATCGTGTTTCAAACATCCTTTTATTGTTTCTTAGAATGGAAATTCAAAAACATGTAGGAACGATACTATCATAATCAGGAAAATAAGGATTTTCAGCTTATCATACATAAATTTAGTTAGACTAGCCATAGATTTCCTGATAATTCCCATATGGAAAACTAATCACACACACTTAAGTGCAGACCAAATCAGTAGAACATTCATGATTCAACCCAAATAAAATTTTGCAAGTTGCAAATTATCTTCTATATATTGGCTTGCAGTTTTCCTAAAGATGAGGATCTTCACTAAAAAATTTTTTTGAGCGACACGACCTGAAATCCTTTCTCAAAATAACTATTCCTGTTTGAGTTCGAAGCATTCCAAGAAGGAAGATTTTAAATAATAGCTCTCCAAGGTTCGATTTTGCATGCTGGAATTATATCGAGCATATTTGAATCTTTTCCTGATCATCTCAATATAAAAGAAACGCCTATAAGAAAACCATCTACAGAGTGCCTAGTAGGGGATCACGTGTTCTCCCCTGCCTGTGCCAGTGAAACTTGAATTACCTGAGGCAATTCTTTTAAAGCGAAAAGTCAAGTCATGGATAAGCTCAGATATGCTCATTAAAAAAAAAAGATAAAACTACTGCAGCAATCAAAACACCATCTTGTCAAAAAAAAAAAAATATTTGATTAATTTTTTCTTGGAATTAGTTCAAAAAACATTTAACTTGGGCTCCACAAGCCACTAAAAGATGTTGAAGACCCAGGCCAGTAGGAGATTTGGAAGATCCAGGCCTTCATGATTGAGGACTATGAAGCGTGGAGTCAGAGATGGTGATCGATTGATCAATTGATTTGAAGTTCTTGGCATACTGTCATCGAAATCATTGACGCCGATATCGTTTATCATAAATAAAGATTAAAAGAATATTCAATTAAAAACAGAGAAGTAAATATGTTATGTACGTTAAATAGCATTAAGTAGACCTGCTTCTGATATAAATTTAAAAATGCTACCAGCATTGTACGACACATCATGTCCAAGGATCTTAGCAAGGATGAACCTGTCATCATCACCCAGAGCCTCAAGCAGATATCTATTTCTTTCTGTGCTATATGTGGGGCATTCAGTCAACAATGCCTCACTGTCAAGGGTATTCAACAGTCGTCGCAATATGGTTCGTGTTGGCCAGCCAAGTGCCATTTCGGGGCATCCAATTATACCTCTAAGGGGATATAACAATCGCAATTTCTCTCATCTTATTTTCGGTTAAACTATCCCAATGCTGTTGCCAATTGTTATAAATCAAATTCTTAATTGCTGGTAAAAAAAAAAAACATTACAAAGAATGGGATACCTTCTTAGTAGTAACTCGGCTGTAGCACTCTTTGCCAGTGAATCTGCCTCTTCCTTTCCAGACACACCTACGTGTGCCTGAACCCAGCAAAATTGAACTGTTATACCTTTTAGGCCAATAATTAAAAGCCACTCTAAAATCTTTAAAACTAAAGGGTTAATAGAATTAAAACCTTCTAAAGCTTGAAGGACATTTCTTGAATCACTGTAAATGGTAAAATTACCCTCCTCTTTTAACATTATTTTCTCAATAGTGGTTAGTATGCCATATAATTCAGTAGTAAATATGGAAGATAGTGGAGGAAGTGCACCTCTACAGCTAAAAGAACTACTATATACTCCAAATCAAACGCCATCATCAGATTTGCAGCCATCGGTATATATAAAAGTTGATTCGCTATGTTCTTCAACATGTTCCATAAAAAGAGACCTAGCTTCTAATTCAGTCCTGATTTTTTAACACCAATAAAATAATTACAAAAAGATATCTCTGGTAATTTCCACGGAGGGGTTAATGATATCTCAAGTGGAAGCATCTTACTTCTAATTATATCAAGACTATTTAATAATTGTTTCACCCGAAAGCCATAAGGTTGAGGAGATTTTGGGAGCAACTTAAAGTATGTTTAGTGCCGTACAAGGATTGCAGTCTGAAAAGGCTAAAGAATTAGGGAGTCCTTGCAACCTAAACCAATACCGAATAATAGAAGACATTCGTTAATGGTCTATTTTAGCTCTCCAGCATCAACAAGGAGACTTGGGATAGGTGAGGTTCTAAACACTCCTGTCGACAATCTAATACCAGCATGAAGTATTGAATCTAATATCTTTAATGGGCTTGGGGTGGCCGAGGAGTATATTTCACACCATAACTAATTTTTTCTGGAGAGTTTCTGCTTGGTGTTCTGCAGTACAATGTTCTGAACCCTATGCAGTTTAAGCCTTTATTTGAAAAATCCTTGACGATAGGATGGAACAGAAAAAGTATGCTGAAACTTCTTTTATAGCCTCTAGGATGATTTGAAAGGAATTAATAAACAGGCGACTGTTGTATGTAGCAAGCATGTGGTTCTTTGCTTGACCAATTCTTAACTGTTACTCCCATCTATTGATTTCAATTGCATATCTAGCACTGAACTTCAAGAATTCAAAATACGTGAAGCTATATTATTACGAATAGAAAAAAAAACATTAAAATATGCAATAACTAATAAAGATAATGGGGATATAATTGCATCTAAAAACAAGTAAAATCAACATGAGCAACTCATTAGAACAATTAGCAAAAAGAAGAAAGCTAATTTTTTTTTGCAGTCGTTCTTAAGCAAATACTAACCACAGTTATTTGTTCTCTAACCTCAGATATAAGTAAAGAAGAATTGCGGGGAATTGTAATTCTAGTTTTCGGAGAAAATGGAATCTCTTCTTCAGATTATTTCCCCAAATTACAACATGACAAAAGAAAATCTTTTCTGGGATTAATCGCGAATTTCAAATCTTAAATCTTATTCAGACACAAAGAGAAAAACATATGATCTGCTAATATGACTTGTTTTTCTTAATCACCACTAAACTCTTACTGTAATTTCATGAATTATCTAATCTACTAACTGGAGGATTTACTTTTATTTCAAGTGATTTTCAATTATAATTAAAAGTAATGTTACTGTTGACTTTTTTTTCAGAGCAAATTCCGATTGGATAAAAACACAATTCGTTTATATTTCGCTTCTAATTTTTAAAACTTCTTATCTCAATTCACATTCCTGGAAAGAAGTGATAAGAAAACGAATTGGTTTTCCAAATGCGATAGCTGACAGGTCAATGAAAATGGAAAAGGGCAACAGAAAACGGGAAGCTGGAAGAGGCGTCAGTAAGTATAAAAAGGGAGTGTTGCTCAAACTTTAACATCATTTCCTCAGCATATTCATAACATCAACATGTCTGCTAAGGTGAGATAGCTCTGTATTGTGCTAATTGTTTCGACTTGGAGTCGATCAGAATTATATTTCTTAAGCATGAGAGTTCCAAAGTTCTGATCAAATTCATGAATTTTAAGGATAAAGTTTTAAATTCTGAAAGGACTGTTTTTCTCCAATATTAATGCCAAATACATTTCTGGGAAGTGATTGTTTTAAATTTTGCGTAATGTTAAATAGAAATACATAAGATAACAACCAGTCTTTTTTTAAGTTAAATGTCATCAGCTTCCTTAGTTTCCAGTGTAAGGAAAAGGTTTTTACTAATAAAGTATAGTTGTGGATTTGACATCCTTCATCTTATCAATCTTCTCTAGCCTTTGGAAGTGGAAGCGTTATGAGTAGATCATGATGTTTTATGGAGCATAATCTAAAGCCTTAAACACAACGGCTACAGGGATCCACAACCTAAAAAAAAAAAAAAAAAAAAAAAAAAAAAAAAAAAAAAAATCTGTATTCTCAAAGTGCTGAATTACATAAGCTTCATCAATGGGAGAGATACTAAGATACATCATTTTTGGTTCCCCAAGGTTTTTAACCGAAGCTAACTTCAAGTAGGAGTCTGCTGTCTTCGTCTTATACTCAAACTTCCAGACATGGACACAGACACATAAAAAATTACTCACAAAAATAAAAGAAGGATAACCGAGGGACGAGAAGATTTTGGTAAACAAAATAAGATTATGAAACCCAAAATGCCACTTTCTCTCAAAAGGAAACCATTTATTCAGATGGTCCTACCAGTATCAACTTATGCATCAGAAACTTGGAGACTTACTAAAGTATCAGAAAATAAGCTAGTTAAAACACAAATCAACTATGGAAAGAATTATGATGACATTAATACTAAGAAACAGAAAAATAACAAGGATATGAGAGCAAACTACAGTAGAGAATATTTTAACAAGAAGTAAAGAAAAAAAAATGGACAGGAGCAGGACAAATGAGAATGACAGATAATAAATGGACCAAAAGAATATCAGAATGGGTCCCTAGAGATTGCAACCGACGCAGAAGGAAGAGAAGACGATGTGTTAATGAGCTAAGAATATTTGTTGTATAGAATGGCATAGAAATACCAAAAAGAGACAGGAGTGCAAGGACAAGTCTTAGGCCTTTGTATATAAATTATAAAATATATATATATATATATATATATATATATATATATATATAATATATATATATAGATATATATATATATATATATATATATATATATATATATATATATATATATATATATATATATATATATATATATATACATGAGCCCCATTCCCTTACGTTTTGATAGGTGAAAAAGGTATCTTCCTTCCAGTTTTTAACGTTTTTTATTTATTTTTTTTAAAGAAATCACTAGCCATTAAACTTTCTTTATCCTTGGTACTACCAACCATAGTTTAAAGTAACAAAACTTCAATAAATGCAACTGATCCTCTTTTCTCCTTTCCAGCTCTTCGTCATTGCCGCCCTTGTGGCCGTAGCTTGCTCCGCTCCAGCTCCCGACTCCCCTCCAGCGTATGGGGCCCCTCCCCCATCCTACAAGGAGCCAGGCATGCCCTTCGATTTCGCCTACGCCGTCAAGGACGACTCAACCGGCAACGATTTCGCTCACGACGAGAGCAGCGACGGTCAGGTCACCTCCGGGTCGTACCGCGTAGCCCTCCCCGACGGTCGCACCCAGATCGTCATCTTCACCGCCGACCACGACAACGGCTATGTCGCCGACGTGGCCTATGAAGGAGAGGCCTCCTACCCACCCGCACCAGTCTACGCCTAAGGAGTCCTAAACGACATTCTATGATGTAGATTATTTCGGATACCATAAATGGTGTTCTTTCTCTTTCATATCTTTAAATATTTCTTCTTCTTAATGAGAAGATTTAATCAACTTGATGTACCATAATATTCTTGGTAAATTACATTTCTTAATAAAACAAATGAATATGAAAATCATGTTTTAAACATCCTTTTATTGTTTCTTAGAATGGAAATTCAAAAACATGTAGGAACGATACTATCATAATCAGGAAAATAAGGATTCTCAGCTTATCATACATAAATTTAGTTAGACTAGCCTTAGATTTCCTGATAATTTCCAAATGGAAAACTAATCACGCACATTTAAGTGCAGACCAAATCAGTAGAACATTCACGATTCAACCCAAATAAAATTTTGCAAGTTGCAAATTATCTTCTATGTATTGGCTTGTAGTTTTCCTAAAGATGAGGATCTTCACTTCAAAAATTTGTTCGAGAAACAGGACGTGAAATCCTTTCTCCAAATAACTATTCCTGTTTGTGTTCGAAGCATTCCAAGAAGGATGATTTTGAATAATAGCTCTCCAAGGTTTGATTTTGCACGTCGGAATTATATCGAGTATATTTGAATCTTTTCCTGATCATCTCAATATAAAAGATACACCTATAAGAAAACCATCTACAGAGTGCCTAATAGGGGATCATTCGTCTTCCCCTGCCTATGCCAGTGAAAATTTAATCAACCGAGGCAATGCTTTTAAAGCAAAAACTCAGTGATGGATTAACTCAGATATGCTCATTAAAATTAATAGATAAAACTACTGCAGCAATCAAAACACCATCTTGTCAAAAAAAAAAAAAAAAAAAAAAAAAAATGTGAATAATTTTTTCTCGAGATTACATCACCAAACATTTAACTGGGCACCACAAGCCACTAAAAGATGTTGAAGACCCAGGCCAGTAGAAGATTTGGAAGATCCAGGCCTTCATGATTGAGGACCATGACGCGTGGAGTCGGAGATGGTGATCGATTGATCAATTGATTTGAAGTTCTCTGGCATTCTGTCATCGAAGGTCATTGACGCCGATATCGTTTATTATAAATAAAGATTAAAAGAATATTCAATCAAAAACAGAAAAAAATATGTTATGGAAGTTAAATAGCATTATGAAGACCTGCTTCTGATAGAAATTAAAAAATTCTACTAGCATCGTACGGCAAATCATGTCCAAGGATCTTGGGAAGGATGAACCTGCCATCTTCACCCCGAGCCTCAAACAGTTTACATTTCTTTCTGTGCTATATGTGGGGCATTCAGTCAACAATGCCTCACTGTCAAAGGTATTAAACAGTCGTCGCAATATGGTTCGTGTTGGCCAGTCTCCCATTTTCGGGGCATCCAATTATACCTCTAAGGGGATATAGAAATCGCAATTTTTCTCATCCTATTTTCGGTTAAACTATCCCAATGCTGTTGCCAATTGTTATAAATAAAATTCTTAACTGCTGGTAAAAAAAAAAAAAAAACATTACAAAGAATGGGATACCTTCTTGGTAGTAACTCAGCTGTAGCACTCTTTGCCAGTGAATGTGACTCTTCATTTCCAGACACACCTACGTGTACCTGAACCCAGCAAAATCGAACTGTTATACCTTTTAGGCCAATAACTAAAAGCCACTCTAAAATCTTTAAAACTAAAGGGTCACTAGAATTAAAACCTTCTAAAGCTTGAACGACACTTCTTGAATCATTGTAACTGGTAAAATTACCATCCTCTTTTAACGTTATTTTCTCAATAACGGTTAGTATGCCATATAATTCAGCATTAAATATGGAAGATATTGGAGGAAGTGCACCTCTACAGCTAAAAGAACTACTATATACTCCAAATCACACGCCAGCATCAGATTTGGAGCCATCGGTATATATAAAAGTTGATACCCTATGTTCTTCAACATGTTACATAAAAAGAGACCTAACTTCTAATTCAGTCCTGGTTTTTAATACCAATAAAATATTTACAATAAGAAATCCCTGGTAATTTCCACGGAGGGGTTGATGATATCCTAAATAGAAGCATCTTACTTCTAATTATATCAAGACTACTTAACAATTGTTTCACCCGAAAGCCATAAGGTTGAGGAGATTTTGGGTGCAACTTAAAGTATGTTGAGTGCCTTACTAGTTTTGCAGTCTGAAAAGCTAAAGAATTAGGGAGTCCTTGCAACCTAAACCAATACTGAATAATAGAAAACATTCAGTAATGGTCTAAAGGTAACACCCAGCATCAACAAGGAGACTTGGGATAGGTGAGGTTCTAAACGCTCCTGTCGACAATCTAATACCAGCATGAAGCATTGAATCTAATATCTTTAATGGGCTTGGGGTGGCTGAGGAGTATATTTCACACCAATGGCTATTTTTTTTCTGGAGAGATTCTGCTTGGTGTTCTGCAGTACAGGGTTCTGAACCCTATGCAGTTAAGTCTTTATTTAAAAAAGTCCTTGACGATAGGACGGCACAGAAAAGTATATTGAAACTTCTTTTATAGCTTCTAGGATGATTTGAAAGGAATTAATAAACGGGGGAGTGTTGTTTTTAGCAAGCATGAGGTTTTTGCTTGGCCAATTTTTAGCTGTTACTCCCATCTAATGATTTCAATTGCATATCTAGCGCTTTAAATCAATAATTCATAGTACGTGATGCTATATTATTACGAATAGAAAAAAAATATGCAATAACTAATAAAGATAATGGGGAAATAATTGCATCTAAAAACAAGTAAAATCAACATGAGCAACTCGTCAGAACAATTAGCGAAATGAAGCAAGCTAATTTAAAAGCCTTTTTTTTTTTTTTTTTTTGCAGTCGTTCTTAAGTGAATACTAACCACAGTTATTTGTACTCTAACATCAGATATAAGTAGAGATGAATTGCAGGGAATTGTAATTCTAGTTTTAAGAGAAAATGGAATCTCATCTTGTTCAGATTATTTCCCCAAATTACAACATGACTCAAGAAAAGTCTTTTCTGGGATTAATCATGAATTTCAAATTTTATATCTTATTCAGACACAAAAAGAAAAACATTTGATCTACTAATATGACTTGTTTTTCTTAATCACCACTAAACTCTTACTGTAATTTCATGAATTATCTAATCTACTAACTGGAGGATTTACTTTTATTTCAAGTGATTTTCAATTATAATTAAAAGTAATGTTACTGTTGACTTTTTTTCAGAGCAAATTCCGATTGGATAAAAACACAATTCGTTTATATTTCGCTTCTAATTTTTAAAACTTCTTATCTCAATTCACATTCCTGGAAAGAAGTGATAAGAAAACCAATTGGTTTTCCAAATGCGATAGCTGACAGGTCAATGAAAATGGATAAGGGTAACAGAAAACGGGAAGCTGGAAGAGTCGTCAGTAAGTATAAAAAGGGAGTGTTGCTCAAACTTCAACATCATTTCCTCAGCATATTCATAACATCAACATGTCTGCTAAGGTGAGATAGCTCTTCGTTGTGATCATTCTTTGACTTATAGTCTCTCACAATTATATTTCTTAAGCATGAGAGGTCTAGAATTCTGATGAAATTCGTAAGTTTATAAAGATAAACTTTTAAATTCTGAAAGAACTGGTTTTGTCCAATAACTCCATCCACATTTCTGGGAAGTAATTGTCTTAAATTTTGTGTAATGTTAAATAGAGTTATATAAAATATCAAATAGTATTTCTTAAGTTAAATAACTGTCATCAGCTTCCTTAGTTTTCTGTGTAAAGAAAAAGTTTTTATTTTTAAAGTATAGTTATGGATTTGAAATCCTTCATCTGATCAATCTTCTTAGCCATTGGAAGTGGAAGTGCTATGAATAGATCAAGATGTTTTATGAAGCATAATTTAAAGCCTTAAACACAAAGGCCGACTGGATCGGCAACCTAACTCCCTTAACAAATAAAAAAGAGAGGAAAAAATATGTATTCCCAAAGTGCTAAATTATATCAGCTTCGTACATGAGAGAGATACTAAGATACATCGTTTTTGGTTCCCTAAGGTTTTTAACAGAAGAAAACATCAAGTAAGAGTCTGTTGTCTTCATCTTATACTCAAACTTCCAGACATAGACACAGACACACACAAAATTACACACAAAACTAAAAGAAGTATAACCGAGGGACGAGGATTTTTGGTAAACAAAATGAGATTATGAAAACCAAAATGCCACTTTCTCTCAAAAGATGGTCCTACCTGTATCTACTTATGCATCAGAAACTTGGAGTCTTACTAAAGTATTAGAACATATGTTAGTTACAACCCAAAATAGCTATGGAAAGAATAATAATGAGATTAACACTAAGAGACGGAAAAAGTACATCATGGATATGAGAGAGAACTACAGTAGAGAATATTCTAACAAGAAGTAAAAAAAAAGAATGGACAGGAGCAGGACAAATGAGAATGACAGATAATAAATGGACCAAAAGAATAACAGAATGGGTCCCTAGAGATTGCAACAGACGCAGAAGAAGGAAGACAAGACAATGGATTAATGAGCAAAGCAAATTTGTTGGTATAGAATGGCATAGAAATACCAAAAACAGACAGGAATGGAAGGACAAGTCTTAGGCCTTTGTATATATAATATAATATATAATATAATAGAATATAATATATACTATATAATATAATATATAATATATATATATATATATATATATATATATATATATATATATGTATATATACATGAGACCCTTTCCCTTACGTTTCGATAGGTGAAGCAGGTATCTTTCTTCCAGTTTTTAACGTTTTTTTTTTTTTCTCAGGGAGATCACTCGCCATTTGCCTTTCTTTATCCTTGGTACTACCAACCATAGTTAAATTCCTTCTGGGTATATTATTCGATGACTATGTTAACCAAATGAACTTTAAAGTAACAAAACTTCAATAAATGAAACTGATCTCCTTTCTCCTTTCCAGCTCTTCGTCATTGCCGCCCTCGTGGCCGTAGCTTGCTCCGCTCCAGCTCCCGACTCCCCTCCAGCGTATGGGGCCCCTCCCCCGTCCTACAAGGAACCAGGCATGCCCTTCGATTTCGCCTACGCCGTCAAGGACGACTCAACCGGCAACGATTTTGCTCACGACGAGAGCAGCGACGGTCAGGTCACCTCCGGGTCGTACCGCGTAGCCCTCCCCGACGGTCGCACCCAGATCGTCACCTTCACCGCCGACCACGACAACGGCTACGTCGCCGACGTGGCCTATGAAGGAGAGGCCTCCTACCCACCCGCACCAGTCTACGCCTAAGGAGTCCTAAACGACATTCTATGATGTAGATTATTTCGGATACCATAAATGATGTTCTTTCTCTTTCATATCTTTAAATATTTCTTCTTCTTAACGAGATGATTCAATCAACTTGATGTACCATAATATTCTTGGTAAATTACATTTCTTAATAAAACAACTAAAGGTGAAAATTATGTTTCTAGCATCCTCTTATTGTTTCTTAGAATAGAAATTTAAAAACATGTAAGAACGATACTATCATAATCAGGAAAAAGGTGATTCTCAGCTCATCATACACAAATTTAGTTAGACTAGCCATAGATTTCCTGATAAGTTCCAAATGGAAAACTAATCAAACATTTTTAAGTGTAGACCAAATCAGTAGAACGTTCACGATTCTACCCAAATAAAATCAATACTAAATGCAGACACCCTTGTATGACTGCCAAATCACAGGTCAATATATTAAGGAGATTTTAATAAGTTGGAGATGCCCTATTTCTGGATTAGTGAAGCCAACCTGGTCAGCGCGTGTAGGGCAAAAAGCTCACTCATCTCACTCACTATTGTGTGACCTACCAAAGTACAGTATCTCATGAGGTTTAATAATGTGATGTCCGTCACAAATTTGCGAGTTGAAAATTATTTTTTATGCATTGGGTTGCAGCTTTCCAAAAGATGGGTTGAGCGATATGACGTGAAACCTTCTTCAAATGAGCATTCCCGTTTTGTTAGAAGCATTTCAACGAGGAAGATTTTCAATAATAGCTCTCCAATGTTCGATTGCACATCGGGGCTATATCCAGGATATTGGAATCTTTCCCTGATCATCTCATGATAAAAGAAACGCCTACAAGAAAACCACCAACAGATAGCCTAGTAGGGAATCATGTGTCTTCCTTTGGCACAGTGAAAATTTAATAACTGTAACTGAGGCAATGCGTTTAAAGTGAAAACTCAGTGATGCTCAAATTCACATACGCTCATTAAGATAAAAAGATAAAACTATTGTAGCAATCAAAGCACCATTTTGCCAAAAAGAATAATGATTTGAATAATGTTTTATGTGAATTAGTTCACCAAACATTTAACCGGGCTCCACAAGGTACTAGAAGAGTTGGAAGATACTGGACTACATGGCTGAGGACTATGAAGCGTAAAATGGGCGATGATGAATGGAGAAGTATTGAATTAAAAGCTCTAGATCGAGACAACTGGCGAAATGTAATCGAGGCGAGGCCCTTAGCATCTATAGGTGTAAGAGATGACGATGATGATGAATTACGAAGGAAATCTTCCGTGAGCCCCACTATTTTTGGACGTATTAGAGTACTGTGCTGACAGTGTTCCAGATCTTTTCATGAGGAAATTAAAAAAAAAAAAAAACACCTTCTTATGGTAACTATTCCTCAGAGCTGAAAAGTTTTACCCTCACCGCATGCATATCGCTATGTTCGGAAAATGTTTGAAACGCGTTCACCTAATCCTAGAACAATTTTGAAGTAGTATCAAGTGGATGGCCAACTTGGGTTCACGGATCTTATTTTTTTTTTATCAGCATTAAAGATAAAAGCTGACGCAACATTAACAACTGGAAAACTCGAATTTGTTCTTTAATCATAGAAATAGCAATAAAACAGAAGGTAGAATGGGATGGGAAAAAAGGATCAAGTACATAGAATTAGATAATGATGGTATTCCCTTAGCTAGACAGGCTCTTGTATTAATGGTAACTGCAAAAAATGGTTGCATTTATCTTGATTGCAGGTCTAGGTTCTCACGAACGAGGAAATTTGCTTCAGCAATGTTTATGTCAGCTTCATTCAGCTCGGATTATTACTGATCACCGGCATTTGAAGGTCTGTCAAGTAATGATGTAATGATAAAACAAATGGGAAGCTTATTAGACCATAACATTCCCACATTCAATAACCCAGAAACCAGGTTGCATCTTCTCTGATCCCTGCCATTTGTTGAAGCTGGTAAAGAACTCGTTTGGTGATAAGAAACATTTTATTGATGGAGAAGACAGAATATAGAAAGGATCGCACAATATGCAAGCTAATGAAGGTTTGCATCTAGGGAATAAACTTACATATGCTCATATAGATTGATCAAAGAAAAATTAATGTTAAACTAGCAGCCCAACTACTCGGTGGTTCAGTTGCAGAATCACTGAAATTTTGTCTTCACAATGACCTCAGAATTTCCAGGATGGGGGGGGGGGGCAGATAAGGTCAGAACAAATTTTAATAATATATTTGACATAATTAATGTGAGAAATTTATTTTACAAGTTGTATTGATAAAATATTTTGTAATGTAAATATGATAGTGAGAATTTATAAAGGTAAGATAAATCGAAGAAAGACAGAGATGATGAGAAAAGAATATGCAATAGAAGAGGAAGTATCATTGGAAGGAGAAAGGATTAATGAGGTAGAATCATTTAAGTATTTAGGAACTATGATCTCCAATACAGGGTGTTTAGAACTAGAGTTTAGTGAGAGATTGAAAAAAAGCAAATTAGACAATGGCCTGCTTAAGTAAAATTTGGAAATCAAATCGTCTGAA
>NC_090762.1:50115268-50185268 GCF_036898095.1 Palaemon carinicauda | reverse complement strand
ATTTGTGGGTATAGAATGGCATAGAAATACCAAAAACAGACAGGAATGGATGGACAAGTCTTAGGCCTTTGTATATATAATGATAATATAATATAATATAATATATACTATATAATATAATATACAATATATATGTATAATATATATATATATATATATATATATATATATATATATATATATATATATATATATATATATATATAAGTATATATACATGAGGCCTTTCCCTTACATTTTGATAGGTGAAGGAGGTATCTTCCTTCCAGTTTTTAACGTTTTTTATTTTTTTTTCAGAGACATCACTAGCCATTTGCCTTTCTTTATCCTTAGTACTACCAACCACATTTAATTTCCTTCTGGGTATATCATTCGATGCCTATGTTAACCAAATGAACTTTAAAGTAACAAAACTTCAATAAATGAAACTGATCTCCTTTCTCATTTACAGCTCTTCGTCATTGCCGCCCTCATGGGCGTAGCTTGCTCCGCTCCAGCTCCCGACTCCCCTCCAGAGTATGGGGCCCCTTCCCCGTCCTACAAGGAGCCAGGTATGCCCTTCGATTTCGCCTATGCCGTCAAGGACGACTACACCGGCAACGACTTCGCTCACGACGAGAGCAGCGACGGTCAAGTCACCTCCGGGTCGTACCGCGTAGCCCTCCCCGACGGTCGCACCCAGATCGTCACCTTCACCGCTGACCACGACAATGGCTACGTCGCCGACGTGGCCTATGGAGAGGCCTCCTACCCACCCGCACCAGTCTACGCCTAAGGAGTTCTAAACGACATTCTATGATGTAGATTATTTCGGATACCATAAATGCTCTTTCTCTTTCATCTTCTCAATGAAAAGATTTAATCAACTTGATATACCATAATATTCTTGGTATATTATATTTGTTAATAAAACAACTGAATGTGAAAATCGTGTTTCAAACATCCTCTTATTGTTTCTCAGAATGGAAATTCAAAAACATGTAGGAACGATACTATCATAATCAGGAGAAAAAAGGATTCTCAGCTTATCATACATAAATTTAGTTAGACTAGCCATAAATTTCCGGATAATTTTCAAAGGAAACTAATCAAGCATTTTTAAGTGTAGACCAAATCAGTGGAACATTCACGATTCTACCTAAATAAAATCAATACTAAATGCAAGCCGTTTATATGACTGACAAATCACAGGTCGTTATATTGAGGAGATTTTCATGAGTTGGAGATGCCCCATTCCCGGATTAAGGAAGATACGTGCAGGGTAAAACACTTACTCATCTTATTCACTGTTGTGTGACCTACCAAATCACGGTGGCCTATGAGGTTTAAAATACAAGATCAGGCACAATTGTTCAAGTTAAAGATCATATTTTATGTATTAGCTTGCAGTTTTCCAAAAGATGGGTTCGAGCAATATGACGTGAAACCTTCTTCAAATGAGCATTCCCGTATTGTTAGAAGAATTTCAACTAGGAAGATTTTAAATAATCGCTCTCCAAGGTTCGATTGCACATCGGAGCTATATCCACCATATTGGAATCTTTCCCTGATCATCTCAAGATAAAAGAACGCCTAGAAGAAAACCTCCAACAGAGTGCCTAGTAGGGGATCATGTTTCTTGCAGTAAAAATTTAATGACTGTAACTGAGGCAAAGTATTTAAAGTGAAAACTCAGTGATGCTCAAGCTAAGATATACTCATTATGATAAAAAGACAAAACTATTCCAGCAATCAAAATGCCATCTTGTCAAAAAGAATCATGATTTGAATAACGTTTTATGTGAATTAGTTCCCCAAACATTTAACTGGGCTCCACAAGGTACTAGAAGTGTTGGAAGACCCTGGCCTAAATGGCCGAGGACTATGAAGCGTGAATTGTGAGATGATGGATGGAGGATTATTGAATTAAAAGCTCAAGATAGAGAAAACTGGCAAAGTGTAATCGAGGGCCTTAGCATCAATAGGTGCAGGAGGAGATGACGATGATGATGATGATGAATTACGAAGTAAATCTTCCATGTGCCCCACTAGTTTGGACGCATTAGAAAAGTGTGCTGGCACTGGCAGTGTTACAGTTTTATTTTCTTCTTTTTTTCTTTTAAACCTTTCTTCTTGGGGTAACAATTCCCCAGAATTGAGAAGTTTTACTCGCATCCTTCAATTTTATTCCCCGCATGCATACTGCTATGATCTGAAAATTTTTGATACGCGTTCACCGAATCCTAGAACAATTTTGAAGTAGTGCCAAGTGGATGGGCAACTTGGGTTCACCAATTTCCCTTTTTTCAGCATTAAATATGAAAGCTGACGCAACATTGACAACGGGAAAACACTAAATTTGATTTTTAATCATAGATGAAATGACAATCAAACAGCAGGTAGAATGGGATGGTAAAAATTATCATGTGCATATAATAGATAATGATAATATTCCCTTAGCTAGAAAGACTCATGTATTAAAGGTAACTTCAGTAAATGGTTGCTGGAAATTGCTTGTTGCATATTTCCTCATTGCAGGTTTTGGCTCTCACGAACGAGTAAATTTGTTTCAGCAATGTTGAAGTCGGCTTCATTCAACTCGGATTACTATTAATCATTGACATTTGATGGTCTGTCAAGTAATGATGCAATGATAAAACAAATGGGATGTTTTTTAGACCATACTGATTACAAAACTTCATTCCCACATTCCATAACTCAGCAAGCAGTCTGCATCTTCTTTAATCCCTGCCACATGTTGAACTTGGTAAAGAACTCGTTTGGCGATAAACATTTGATTGATGGAGAAAATAGAATATAGAAAGATTGCACAATATGCAAGCTAATGAAGGTTTGTAACTAAGGAATAAACTTACATTTGCTCATATAGAGTGATCGAAGGAAAAATGAACGTTAAATAGCAGCCCAAGTACTTACTGATTCAGTTGCAGAATCCCTGCAATTTTGTCTTCACAATGACCTCAGAAATTCAAAGATGCGGGTCAACAATTAAGGACAACTCAAATTTTGATAATATATTTGACATTATGAAAGAGAAATTTATTCTTTTTTCTGTAAGCTGTGTTGATAAAAAATCTTTTAACGAAAATATGATAAAGTGAGAATTTATAAACGTAAGATAAATCGAAGAAAGACAGAGATGATGAGAAAAGAATATGCAATAGAAGATGAAATATCATTGGAAGGAGAAAGTATAAATGAGGTAGAATCATTTAAGTATTTAGAAATTATGGTCTCTAATACAGGGTGTTTAGAACTAGAGTTTAGTGAGAGATTGAAAAAAGCATATCAGACAATGACTAAGTTAAGTAAAATTTGGAAATCAAATCGTCTGAAATTACATATAAAAAATCAGGCTTAATATCAGTTTAGTGAGATCGGTAGTATTATATGGACATGAGTCACGGTATGACAATGAAACAATCTCCAATAGATTTTGTAGATTTGAGAACAAAGCCCTCAGAAGGATATTGGGAGTTCAATGGAAGGACAGGATTAGAAATTAAACTCGAGTGCCATACAGGGATGAGATAATGATGAAGGGTAGATGGAGGTGGTTTGGGCATGCTCTTCGCACACCCAAAGAGAGATTAATTCACAAAACGTTCAGCTGGCCTCCACAAGGCACTAAAAGAGTTGGAAGACCTAGGGCTACATGGCTGAGGACTATGAAGCGCGACGCAGGAGATGATGAATGGAGAAGTATTGAGTTAAAAGCTCAAGACAGAGACGACTGGCGAAATCCAACCGAGTCTCTTTGCGTCAATAGGCGTAGGAGGAGATGATGAAGGCTATGGCGGTCATGAGACGGGACGGGAAAAGGCTTTGGTCCTTTCTACCCAAGAGAACCTATCTTTCCTCCGAGGTGACTTCAAGGATTAGTATACGGAAACTGACCAGTGGCATCTCCACCTTACTGAACCTTCTTGATCATGACGAAACCCTATTTTGGCATTTGGGTGCAGTTCCACTTTAAAGACACAAAGACATAACACATTTTTGACACCATCTTAGAATATATCAGTTTTCTGAAGCTTCCTCACCTTGGGCCTTATGAGAGGATGGTTGTGAAACTAACCTCAACATCTATCTTTAATTTGTAAGACTCCAGTTTTTACTCTAAAGTCCTAATCAGTTTTATTAAGTTTTACACTAATGACTTCCATTCTCATACCACAAAAATACTACCACAAGTTCGTTCTCATCATATAAATACACACAAAAGTGTACATATATATATATATATATATATATACATATATATAAGTATACATATATATATATATACATATATATATACGTATATATATACATATATATACATATATATATATACATATATATATATATATATATATATATAGAGAGAGAGAGAGAGAGAGAGAGAGAGAGAGAGAGATGTATATATATATTGTATATTTGTATATATATAGATATATATATAAATGTACTGCGTATATATATATATATATATATATATATATATATATATATATATTTATATGTATATATATACATATACTGCGTATATATATACTGTATATATATATATATATATATATATATATATATATATAAAAATACACATATACTGCATATACATATACTGTATATATATACATATATATATATATATATATATATATATATATATATATATACATTTATACATATTCCACAAAAAAACCTGTTCTAAAATCGCACTTGTATATTTTAATTTTGAAAGTATTGAATATGGTACATTTCACCTGATTGAATAAACAATTGCCCCAATCAAATATCCTTCCCCTTCCTTTCGAACTGCTACAGAAAAGTGCCCCAAATCAACACTTTGGCTTCCAGAAGAACCTAGGCTAAGGAATGACATGAATTAGAGGCTGAACTTTTAATAATAATTTCTAGCGCTGTTTTTGACTGTGTTCATAATGAAGCCCTTATGTATAAGCTTTTTAATGATTTTGATCTTAAGTCTTAGTTTCTTAAGCAGTCACTAACAGAATTTCAGAGGGTTCTTCTGGCGAGTTTCTGCTTGGTGCTTTGCAGTACAGTGTGCTGGACTCTATGCAGTTTAAGCCTTTATTTGAGATAGTCCTTGAAGATAGGATGGCACAGAAAAGTATGCTGAAACTTCTCTTATAGCCTCTAGGATGATTTGAAAGAATTATAAACGGGGGAGTGTTGTTTGTAGAAAACATGTGGTTCTTTTCTTGGCCAATTTTTAACTGTTACTCCCATCTAATGATTTCAATTGCATATCTAGCACTTGACTTCAAGAATTCAAAATACGTGAAGCTAAATTATTACGAATAATAAAAAAAAAACATTAAAAATATGCAAAAATTAATAAAGATATTGGGGAAATAATTGCATCTAAAAATAAGTAAAATCAACTTGAGCAACTTGCCAGAACAATTAGCGAAAAGGAGCAAGCTAATTTAAAAGCATTTTTTCTTGCAGTGGTTCTTAAGCTAATACTAACCACATTTATTTGTACTTTAACCTCAGATATAAGTAAAGATGAATTGCAGAGAATTGTAATCGTAGTTTTAAGAGAAAATGGAATCTCATATTCTTTACATTATTTCTCCAAATTAAAATATGACTAAAGAAAAGTTTTTTTTTTCTGGGAAGAATCATGAATCTTCAAATCTGAAATTTTATTCAGACACAAAGAGAAAAAATTATACGATCTGCAAATACGAATTTTTTTTTATTAATCTCCATTAAACTCTAACAGTAATACCTTGAATTATAAAATCTACTAACTGAGGGATTTACTTTTATTTCAATTGATTTTCAATTATAAGTGAAAGTAATTTTATTACAGTTGCCCTTTTTCTGGGAAATATCCGTTTTGAAGTAAAAAAAAATTCGTTTATATTTCTTTTCTAGTTTTCAAAAATTAATTTCTTTACTCAAATTCCTGGAAAGAGGTTATACTGAAAACGAAGTTGTCTTCCTAATGCAACAGCTGGCAGGTCAATGAAACTGGAAAAGGGTAACAGAAAACGGGAAGCTGGAAGAGTCGTCAGTAAGTATAAAAAGGGAGTGTTGCTCACACTTCAACATCATTTCCTCAGCTTATTCATATCATCAACATGTCTGCTAAGGTGAGATAGCTCTGCATTGTGCTAATTGTTTCGACTTGGAGTCGATCAGAATTATATTTCTTAAGCATGAGAGGTCCAAAGTTATGATCAAATTCATAAGTTTTAAGGATAACGTTTTAAATTCTGAAAGGAGTAGTTTTCTCCAATATTAATTCCATCTACATTTCTGGGAAGTAATTATCTCAAATTTTGTGTAATGTTAAATAGAATTACATAAGATAGCAACCAGTCTTTTGTAGTTTCCAGTGTAAAGAAAATGTTTTTACATTTGAAGTGTAGCTATGGATTTGACATCCTTCATCTGATCAATCATCTCTAGCCATAGGAAGTGGAAGAGTTATGAGTAGATCTAGGTGTTTTATGAAAGATAATTTAAAGCCTTAAACACAAAGGCCACTGGGATCCACAACCTAACACCATAAAAAAAAAAAAAAAAAAAAAAAAAAAAAAAAAAAAAAAAAGTGAGGAAAAGATCTGTATTCCTAAAGTGCTAAATTATATCAGCTTCGTCAATGGGAGAGATACTAAGATGCATCATTTTTGGTTCCCCAAGTTTTTTAACCGGAACTAACTTCAAGTAGGAGTCTGTTGTCTTCATCTTATACTCAAACTTCCAGACATAGACACAGACACACACAAAATTACACACAAAACTAAAAGAAGTATAACCGAGGGAAGAGGAGTTTTTGGTAAACAAAATGAGATTATGAAAACCAAAATGCCACTTTCTCTCAAAAGAAAACTATTTACTCAGATGGTCCTACCAGTATCAACTTATGCATCAGAAAATTGGAGTCTTACTAAAGTATCAGAACATAAGTTAGTTAAAACACAAAGGAGCTATGGAAAGAATTATGATGACATTAATACTAAGAAACAGAAAAAGAACAACATGGATATGAGAGCAAACAACAGTAAAGAATATTTTAACAAGAAAAAAAAAGGGGGACAAGAACAGGACAAATGAGAATGAGAGATATTAAGTGGACCAAAAGAATAACAGAATGGGTCCCTAGAGATTGCAACCGATGTAGAAGGAAGAGAAGACGATGGATTAATGAGCTAAGAAAATTTGTTGTATAGAATAGCATAGAAATACCAAAAACAGACAGGAGTGGAAGGACAAGTCTTATGCCTTTGTATATATATTATAATATATATATATATATATATATATATATATATATATATATATATATATATATATACATGAGCCCCTTTCCCTTACGTTTTGATAGGTGAAAGAGGTATCTTCCTTCCAGTTTTTAACGTTTTTTTATTTTTTTTTTAAAGAGATCACTAGCCATTTGCCTTTCTTTATCCTTGGTACTACCAACCATAGTTAAATTCCTTCTGGGTATATCATTCGATGACTATGTTAACCAAATGAACTTTAAAGTAACAAAACTTCAATAAATGAAACTGATCTCCTTTTCTCATTTCCAGCTCTTCGTCATTGCCGCCCTCCTGGCTGTAGCTTGCTGCGCTCCAGCTCCCGACTCCCCTCCAGCGTATGGAGCCCCTCCCCCGTCCTACAAGTAGCCAGGCATGCCCTTCGATTTCGCCTACGCCGTCAAGGACGACTCAACCGGCAACGATTTCGCTCACGACGAGAGCAGCGACGGTCAGGTCACCTCCGGGTCGTACCGCGTAGCCCTCCCCGACGGTCGCACCCAGATCGTCATCTTCACCGCCGACCACGACAACGGCTATGTCGCCGACGTGGCCTATGAAGGAGAGGCCTCCTACCCACCCGCACCAGTCTACGCCTAATGAGTCCTAAACGACATTCTGTGATGTAGATTATTTCGGATACCATAAATGATGTTCTTTCTCATTCATATCTTTAAATATTTCTTCTTCTTAATGAGAAGATTTAATCAACTTGATGTACCATAATATTCTTGGTAAATTACATTTCTTAATAAAACAACTGAAGGTGAAAATCGTGTTTCAAACATCCTTTTATTGTTTCTTAGAATGGAAATTAAAAATCATATAGAAACGATACTATCATAATCAGGAAAATAAGGATTCTCAGCTTATCATATATAAATTTAGTTAGACTAGCCATAGATTTCCTGATAATTCCCATATGGAAAACTAAACACACACATTTAAGTGCAGACCAAATCAGTAGAACATTCATGATTCAACCCAAATCAAATTTTGCAAGTTGCAAATTACCTTCTATATATTGGCTTGCAGTTTTCCTAAAGATGAGGATCTCCACTTAAAAAATTTGTTCGAGCGACACGACGTGAAATCCTTTCTCCAAATAACTATTCCTGTTTGTGTTCGAAGCATTCCAAGAAGGATGATTTTGAATAATAGCTCTCCAAGGTTTGATTTTGCACGTCGGAATTATATCGAGTATATTTGAATCTTTTCCTGATCATCTCAATATAAAAGATACGCCTATAAGAAAACCATCTACAGAGTGCCTAATAGGGGATCATTTGTCTTCCCCTGCCTATGCCAGTGAAAATTTAATCAACCGAGGCAATTCTTTTAAAGCAAAAACTCAGTGATGGATTACCTAAGATATGCTCATTAAAATAAATAGATAAAACTACTGCAGCAGTCAAAACACCATCTTGTCAAAAAAAAAAAAAAAAAAAAATTGAATAATTTTTTCTTGAGATTACATCACCAAACATTTAACTGGGCACCACAAGGCACTAAAAGATTTGGAAGATCCAGGCCTTCATGATTGAGGACCATGAAGCGTGGAGTCGGAGATGGTGATCGATTGATCAATTGATTTGAAGTTCTCTGGCATTCTGTCATCGAAGGTCATTGACGCTGATATCGTTTATTATAAATAAAGATTAAAAGAATATCAAATTACAGCCAGAAAAGCAAATATGCTTTGGAAGTTAAATAGCATTATGAAGACCTGCTTCTGATATAAATTAAAATATGCTATTAGCATTGTATGGCAAATCATGTCCAAGGATCTTGGGAAGGATGAACCTGCCATCTTCACCCCGAGCCTCAAACATATATACATTTCTTTCTGTGCTATATGTGGGGCATTCAGTCAACAATGCCTCACTATCAAAGGTATTAAACAGACGTCGTAATATGGTTCGTGTTGGCCAGTCTCCCATTTTCGGGGCATCCAATTATACCTCTAAGGGGATATAACAATCGCAATTTCTCTCATCTTATTTTCGGTTAAACTATCCCAATGCTGTTGCCAATTGTTATGAATAAAATTCTTAACTGCTGGTAAAAAAAAAAAAAAAACATTACAAAGAATGGGATACCTTCTTGGTAGTAACTCAGCTGTAGCACTCTTTGCCAGTGAATCTGCCTCTTCATTTCCAGACACACCTACGTGTGCCGGAACCCAGCAAAGTCGAACTGTTATACCTTTTAGGCCAATAACTAAAAGCCACTCTAAAATCTTTAAAAATAAAGGGTCACTAGAATTAAAACCTTCTAAAGCTTGAAGGACACTTCTTGAATCATTGTAAGTGGTAAAATTACCATCCTCTTTTAACGCTATTTTCTCAATAACGGTTAGTATGCCTTATAATTCAGCATTAAATATGGAAGATATTGGAGGAAGTGCACCTCTACAGCTAAAAGAACTACTATATACTCCAAATCACACGCCAGCATCAGATTTGGAGCCATCGGTATATATAAAAGTTAATACCCTATGTTCTTCAACATGTTACATAAAAAGAGACCTAACTTCCAATTCAGTCCTGGTTTTTAATACTAATAAAATATTTACAATAAGAAATCCATGGTAATTTCCACGGAGGTATTGATGATATCCTAAATAGAAGCATCTTACTTCTAATTATATCAAGACTACTTAACAATTGTTCCACCCGAAGCCATAAGGTTGAGGAGATTTTGGGTGCAACTTAAAGTATGTTGAGTGCCTTACTAGTTTTGCAGTCTGAAAAGCTAAAGAATTAGGGAGTCCTTGCAACCTAAACCAATACCGAAGAATAGAAGACATTTGGTAATGGTCTAAAGGTAACACCCAGCATCAACAAGGAGACTTGGGATAGGTGAGGTTCTAAACGCTTCTGTCGTCAATCTAATACCAGCATGAAGTATTGAATCTAATATCTTAATCGGTTTAAGGTGGCTGAGGAGTATATTTCACACCAATAACTAATTTTTTTTTTTGAGAGATTCTGCTTGGTGTTCTGCAGTACAGGGTTCTGAACCCTATGCAGTTAAGTCTTTATTTAAAAAAGTCCTTGACGATAGGACGGCACAGAAAAATATGCTGAAACTTCTTTTATAGCTTCTAGGATGATTTGAAAGTAATTAATAAACAGGGGAGTGTCTTTTGTAGCAAGCATGTGATTCTTTGCTTGATCAATTCTTAACTGTTACCCCCATCTATTGATTTTAATTGCATATCTAGCACTGAACTTCAAGAATTCAAAATATGTGAGGTTATATTATTACGATTTAAAAGATAAAAAAAAACATTAAGAATATGCAATAACTAATAGAGATAATTGGGATATAATTGCATTAAAAAGAAGTAAAATCAACATTTGCAACTCATTAGAACAATTAGCAATAAGAAGCAAGCTAATTTTTTTTGCAGTCCTTCTTAAGCGAATACTAACCACAGTTATTTGTACTTTAACCTCAGATATAAGTAGAGATGAATTGCAGAGAATTGTAATTCTAGTTTTCCCAGAGAATGGAATCTCATCTTCTTCAGGAATTTCTTGGATTATTTACCCAAATCACAACATGACTCAAGAAAAGTCTTTTCTGGGATGAATCATGAATCTTCAAATCTGAAATCTTATTCAGACACAAGAGAAAAAAATCATATGATCTATTAATATGACTTTTTTTATTAATCTCCATTAACTCTAACAGTAATATCTTGAATTATCAAATCTACTGACTGAAGGATTTGCTTTTAATTCAAGTGATTTTCAATTATAAGTAAAAGTAATTTTATTACAGTTGCCCTTTTTCTGGGAAATATCCGTTTTGAAAAATAAAACAATTCGTTCATATTACTTTTCTAGCTTTCAAAAAATAATTTCTCTACTCAAATTCCTGGAAAGAGGTTATACTGAAAACGAAATTGTTTTCCAAATGCAACAGCTGACAGGTCAATGAAAATGGAAAAGGGCAACAGAAAACGGGAAGCTGGAAGAGTCGTCAGTAAGTATAAAAAGGGAGTGTTGCTCAAACTTCAACATCAATTCCTCAGCATATTCATATCATCAACATGTCTGCTAAGGTGAGATAGCTCTGTATTGTGCTAATTGTTTCGACTTGGAGTCTCTCAGAATTATATTTCTTAAGCATGAGAGGTCCAAAGTTCTGATCAAATTCATAAATTTTAAGGATAACGTTTTAAATTCTGAAAGGACTGTTTTTCTCCAATATTAATGCCATATACATTTCTGGGAAGTAATTGTTTTAAATTTTGTGTAATGTTAAATAGAATTACATAAGATAACAACCAGTGTAATGTTAAATAGAATTACTTAAGATAACAACCAGTCTTTTGTAAGTTAAATAACTGTCATCAGCTTCCTTAGTTTCCCGTGTAAAGAAAATATCTTTACTTTTGAAGTGTAGTTATGGATTTGACATCCTTCATCTGATCAATCTTCTATAGCCATTGGAAGTGGAAGAGTTATGAGTAGATCGAGATGTTTTATGAGGCACAATTTAAAGCCTTAAACACAAAGGCCACCGGGATCTAAACCTAACACCACTAAAAAAAAAAAAAAAAAAAAAAAAAAAAAAAAAAAAAAAAAAAAATCTGTATTCCCAAAGTGCTAAATTATATCAGCTTCGTCAGTGGGAGAGATACTAAGATACATCGTTTTTGGTTCCCCAAGTTTTTTAACAGGAGCTAACTTCAAGTAGGAGTCTGTTGTCTTCATCTTATACTCAAACTTCAAGACATAGACACAGACACACAAAATTACACACAAAACTACAAGAAGTATAACCGAGGGACGAAGAGTTTATGGTAAACAAAATGAGATTATGAAAATCAAAATGCCACTTTCTCTCAAAAGAAAACTATTTAATCAGATGGTCCTACCAGTATCAACTTATGAATCAGAAACTTGGAGTCTTACTAAAGTATCAGAACATAAGCTAGTTAAAACACAAAGGCAATATGGAAAGAATAATGATGAAATTAACACTAAGAGACAGAAAACGAACAACATGGATATGAGAGCAAACTACAGATGAGAATATTTTAACAAGTAACAAAAAAAAAAAAAAAAATGGACAGGAGCAGGACAAACGATGGATTAATAAACTAAGAAAATTTGTGGGTGTAGAATGGCATAGAAATACCAAAAACATACAGGAGTGGAAGGACAAGTCTTAGGCCTTTGTATATATAATATAATATTATATAATATACTATATATATACATAAATACATATATATATATATATATATATATATATATATATATATATATATATATATATATATATATACACACACATATATATATACATATATATATATATATATATATATATATATATATATATATATATATATATATATATATATATATATATATATATATATATATATATATATATATGTATATATATATACATATATATATATATATATATATATATATATATATATCGTCGTCGGCGCCCACTCGTGTCCGAGTATTGGGTTCTGTCGTTAGCCATCAGCCTCCTATCTATGGGGTGGGTGCTTATGTCTGATGTGGCTGTTAAGTCCTAGTCTGTGGTGGAAGAGTCGCGGACAGTGTTCACAAGGGAGGGTAGGTGGTGGGCGAGGCTGTTCTAATCGCTCTCTCCTTCTTCTCCTCCTAGCCTCCTCATTTTGTCTCCTCCTCTCCTCGAAGTCCACTGTGCCATGGTGTACTGTACTCCAGGTTTTCCTGTCCCTGGCTGTTTCTTCCCATGAGGAAGGATCGATATCAGTTAGAGCCAGGGTGCGCTTTAGTTGATCTTTATAGCGCATTTTTGGGGCTCCTCGTGATCTGGTGCCCTGGGTCAGTTCTCCGTAGAATATTTTCTTTGGGAGCCTAGATATATCCATCCTATGCACGTGTCCTATCCAGCGGAGGCGGTGGTGGATGATGGTGGACGTTTTAAGACTTCAATGTTGGTGGTGTGGCTCTCCCAGGGGATTTTCAAGATCTGCCTCAGTTTCATTTGTTGGAAGCGTTCTAGGTTTTTAATATCATTTCTATATAGCGTCCATGTTTCACATGCATACAGGAGCGTGGAGAGGACTACTGCCCTGAACACCATTATTTTGGTGGTCATTGTCAGTGCGTGGTTGTTAAATACGCGGCAGTTGAGTCGGCCAAAGGCGGAATGGGCTGCCCTGATCCTGTTCTCCACGTCCTTTTTGCTTGTGGGAGCTGATGTTAGGATGCTCCCTAGGTAGGAGAACTGGTCCACCTGTTCTAACGGTTGGTCATTCACTGTGGTATTGAAGTTTGGGAGCATCAGTCCTGGTGGATGTTGGACGAGGGTCTTGGTTTTATCTGTGTTGACTTGCATCCCAAAACGTTCGTAGGCAGAGTTGTATGCATCAGCTAACGACTGCAGGTCCTCTGCCGTCTGACCTGGGGTGGCATTGTCGTCAGCATACTGCAGTTCTCGCACTGCACACAAGGAGGTCTTGGTTCTGGCGCAGAGTCTGGCGAGGTTGAAAGCGCCTCCATCCATGCGGAAACGTAGGTCGACTGAGGGTGTGTCTGGGGGAATCTCGTTGAGCATTGCTGCGGTGTATAGCGAGAAACACATTGGGGCCAGAACACAGCCTTGCTTCAGGCCGCCGTTGATGGGGAATCGGTCTGAAAGAGAGTTCTGGTGGCAGACTCTCCCAACCATTCCCTCACGGAGGGCACGCACCAGCTTGACAAAATCGGGTGGGCAGCCATATCTTTTGAGGACAGCCCACAGGCAGGTCGAGGTACTTTGTCGAAGGCCTTTTTCAAATCCCAGAAGATGAACATTATGGGCTGTTATTGTTTGAGGCTCTTCTCTTGTAGTTGTCGCGCACAGAAGATCATGTCTATGGCCCTTTTCACTTACGTTTTGAAGGGTGAAGGAGGTATCTTCCTTCCAGCCATTTGCCTAGCCATTTGTCTTTCTTTATCATTGGTACTACCAACCACATTTAATTTCCTTCTGGGTATATCATTCGATGCCTATGTTAACCAAATGAACTTTAAAGTAACAAAACTTCAATAAATGAAACTGATCTCCTTTCTCATTTACAGCTCTTCGTCATTGCCCCCCTCGTGGCCGTAGCTTGCTCCGCTCCAGCTCCCGACTCCCCTCCAGCGTATGGAGCCCCTCCCCCGTCCTACAAGGAGCCAGGCATGCCCTTCGATTTCGCCTACTCCGTTAAGGACGACTCCACCGGCAACGATTTCGCTCACGACGAGAGCAGCGACGGTCAGGTCACCTCCGGGTCGTACCGTGTAGCCCTCCCTGACGGTCGCACCCAGATCGTCATCTTCACCGCTGACCACGACAACGGCTACGTCGCCGACGTGGCCTACAAAGGAGAGGCCTCCTACCCTCCCCCACCAGTCTACGCCTAAGGAGTTCTAAACGACATTCTATGATGTAGATTATTTCGGATACCATAAATGATGTACTTTCTCTTTCCTATCTTTAAATATTTCTTCTCCTCAATGAAAAGATTTGATCAACTTGGTGTACCATAATATTCTTGGTAAATTACATTTGTCAATAAAACTACTGAAAGCGAAAATCGTGTGTCAAACATCCTTTTATTGTTTCTTAGAATGGAAATTCAAAAACATGTAGGAACGATACCATCATAATCGGGAAAAAAGTGATTCTCAGTTTATCATACATAAATTTAGTTAGACTAGCCATAGATTTACTGATAATTTCCAAATGGAAAACTAATCACACACATTCAAGTGCAGACCAAATCAGTAAAACATTCACGATTCAACCCAAATAAAATTTTGCAAGTTGCAAATTATCTTCTATGTATTGGCTTGCAGTTTGCCTAAAGATGAGGATCTTCACTAAAAAATTTGTTCGAGCGACACGACGTGAAATCTTTTCTCCAAATAACTATTTCTGTTTGTGTTCGAAGCATTCCAAGAAGGTAGATTTTGAATAATAGCTCTCCAAGGTTCAATTTTGCATGTCGGAATTATATCGAGCATATTTGAATCTTTTCCTGATCATCTCAATATAAAAGAAACGCCTATAAGCAAACCATCTACAGAGTGCCTGGTAGGGGATCACGTGTCCTCCCCTGCCTGTGCCAGTGAAAATTGAATTACCTGAGGCAATGCTTTTAAAGCGAAAAGTCAGTGATGGATAAACTCAGATATGCTCATTAAAATTAAAAGATAAAACTACTGCAGCAATCAAAACGCTATCTTGTCAAAAAAAAGAAAAAAAAAATTATTTGAATAATTTTTTCTATGAATTAGTTCACCAAACATTTAACTGGGCTAAAAATTTCTAAGACCCAGCCCAATAGCAGATTTGGAAGACCCAGGCCTTCATGATTGAGGACTATGAAGCGTGGAGTCGGAGATGGTGATCGATTGATTAATTGATTTGAAGATCTCTGGCATACTGTCATCGAAGGTCATTGACGCCGATATCGTTTATTATAAATAAAGATCAAAAGAATATTCAATTAAAACCAGAAAAGCAAATATGTTATGGAAGTTAGATAGCATTAAGAAGACCTACATCTGATAGAAATTTAAAAAAGCTACTAACATTGTACAACACATGTCCAAGTATCTTGGCAAGGATGAACCTGACATCTTCATCCCGAGCCTCAAACAGATATCTATTTCTTTCTGTGCTATATGTGGGGGCATTCAGTCAACAATGCCTCACTGTCAAGGGTATTAAACAGTCGTCGCAATATGGTTCATGTTGGCCAGCCGAGTGTGAACAATGCGGAGATAACAAAGAGTAGTCTCCCATTTTCGGGGCATACAATTATACCTTCAAGGGGATATAACAATCGCAATTTCTCTCATCTTATTTTCGGTTAAAAAATCCTAATGCTGTTTCCAATTGTTATAAATACAATTCTTAATTGCAGGTAAAAAAACATTACAAAGAATGGGATAACTTCTTCATAGTAAACTCGGCTGTAGCACTCTTTGCCAGTGAATCTGCCTCTTCATTTCCAGACACACCCACGTGTGCCGGAACCCAGCAAAATCGAACTGTTATACCTTTTAGGCCAATAATTAAAAGCCACTCTAAAATCTATAAAACTAAAGGGTTAATAGAATTAAAATCTTCTAAAGCTTGAAGGACACTTCGTGAATCAATGTAAATGGTAAAATTACCCTCCTCTTTTAATGCTATTTTCTTAATAGCAGTTAATATGCCATATAAATTTAATTTAGCAGTAAATATGGAATATTTTGAAGGAAATGCATCTCTACAGCTTAAAAGAACTACTATATATTCCAAATCAAACGTCAGCATCAGATTTGGAGCCATCAGTATATATAAAAGTTGATTCGCTATGTTCCTCAACATGTTCCATAAAAAGAGACCTAGCTTCTAATTCAGTCATGTTTTTTTAACACTAATAAAATAATTACAAAAAGATATCTCTGGTCATTTCCACGGAGGGGTTAATGATATCTCAAGTGGAAGCACCTTACTTCTAATTATATCAAGATTGTTTAATAATTGTTTCATCCGAAAGTCATAAGGTTGAGGAGATTTTGGGTGCAACTTCAAGTATGTTGAGTGTCTTACAAGGCTTGCAATCTGAAAGGCTAAAGAATTAGGGAGTTCTTACAGCCTAAACCAATACCGAATAATAGAAGACATTCGGTATTGGTCTAATTTAGCTCTCCAGCATCAACAAGGAGACTTGGGATAGGTGAGGTTCTAAACGCTCCTGTCGACAATCTAATACCATCATGAAGTATTGAATCTAATATCTTTAATGGGCTTCGGGTGGCTGAGGAGTTTATTTCCCATCCTTAACTAATTTTTTCAGGAGAATCTCTGCTTGGTGTTCTGCAGTACAATGTTCTGAGTGTTCTCAACCGTATGCAGTTTAAGCCTTTATTTAAGAAAGTCCTTGACGAGAGGACGGCACAGAAAAGTATGCTGAAACTTCTTTTATAGCCTCTAGGATGATTTGAAAGGAATTAATAAACGGGGAGTGTCTTTTGTAGCAAGCATGTGATTCTTTGCTTGACCAATTCTTAACTGTTACTCCCATCTATTGATTTCAATTGAATATCTAGCACTTAACTCCAAAAATTCAAAATACGTGAAGCCATATTATTACGAACAGAAAAAAGAAAACATTAAAAATAGGAAATAAATAACGAAGATAATGGGGAAATAATTGCATCCAAAAAGAAGTAAAATCAACATGAGCAACTTGTCAGAGCAATTAGCGAAAAGAAGCAAGCTAATTTAATAGCCTTTTTTTTTTGCAGTCGTTCTTAAGCGAATACTAACCACAGTTATTTTTACTTTAACCTCAGATATAAGTAGACATGAAATGCAGGGAATTGTAATTCTAGTTTTAAGAGAAAATGGAATCTCATTTTCTTCAGATTATTTGCCCGAATTACAACATGATTGAAGAAAAGTCTTTTCTAGGATTAATCACAAATTTCAAATCTTAAATCTTATTCAGACATAAAGAGAAAAAATTATTTCATCCGCTAATACGACTTGTTTTTCTTAATCCCCAATAAACTCCAACTGTAATGTCTTGAATTATCCAATCCACTAACTGGAGGATTTACTTTTATTTCAAGTTAATTTCAATTATAAGTAAAAATAATGTTACTGTTGACTTTTTTTCAGAGCGAATTCCGATTTGATAAAAACACAATTCGTTTATACTTCGCTTCTAATTTTTAAAACTTCTTATCTCAATTCACATTCCTGGAAAGAAGTGATAAGAAAACGAATTTGTTTTCCAGATGCAACAGCTAATAGGTCAATGATAATAGAAAAGGGTAACAGAAAACGGGAAGCTGGAAGAGGCGTCAGCAAGTATAAAAAAGGAGTGTTGCTCCAACTTCAACATCATTTCCTCAGCATATTCATACCATCAACATGTCTGCTAAGGTGAGATAATTCTTCATTGTGACCATTCTTTGATTTGGGGTCTCTCAGAATTATATTTCTTAGGCATTAGAGGAGCAAAGTGTGATCATATTCGTAATGACGCTATAGGGATACAGTTTTGAATTATGAAGGGACTGGTTTTCTCCAGTATTAATTCCATCTATATCTCTCAGAAGTAATTGTCTTGAATTTTGTGTACTGTTAAATAGAATTATATAAGATAACAACCTGTCATTTTGAAGTTAGATAACTGTTATCAGTTTAGTTTCCTGTGTAAAGAAAATGTTTTTACTTTTAAAGTATAGTTATGGATTTGACATCCTTCATCTGATCAATCTTTTCTAACCATTGGAAGTGGAAGAGTTATGTATAGATCAAGATGTTTTATTAAGCATAATTTAAAGCCTTAAACACAAAGGTCGACGGGATCAGCAACCTAACTCCCTTAACAAAAAAGACTGAGGAAAAGATCTGTATTCCCAAAGCGCTAAATTATAGGTCCTAGGATACATCGGTTTTGGTTCCCCAAGTTTTTAACAGAAACAAACATCAAGTAAGAGTCTGTTGTCTTCATCTTATACTCAAACTTCCAGACACAGACAGACAGACACACACAATTAAAAGAAGGATAACCATGAGACGGAGAACTTTTGATAAACAACAATTAAAAGAAGGATAACCATGAGACGGAGAACTTTTGATAAACAAAACGAGATTATAAAAATCAAAATGCCACTTTTTCTCAATAGAAAAATATTTAATCAGATGGTCCTACCAGTATCAACTTATGCATTAGAAACTTGGAGTCTTAAAGTATTAGAACATGAGCTAGTTACAGCACAAAATAGCTACGGAAAGGATAATACTGAGATTAACACTAGGAGTCACAAAAATAACAACACAAATATGAGAGCAAATTACAGTAGAGAATACTCAAAAAACCCGTAAAAACAAGAATGGACAGGAGCTGGACAAATGAGAATGACAGATAATAAATCGGCAAAAAGAATAACAGAATGGGTACCTTGACATAGCAAACGACGCTGAGGAAGGAAGAGAAGACGATGGATTTATGAGCTGAGAAAATATGTGGGTATAGACTGGCATAGAAATACCAAAAAAAAAAGACAGGAGTGGAGGGATATATACATAACATAACTATATATATGTATATGTATATATATATATATATATATATATATATATATATATATATATATATATATATATATATATGTGTGTGTGTGTGTGTGTGTGTATACAAATGAGCACCTTTCCCTTTCGTTTTGATAGGTGAAGGAGGTATCTCCTTTCCAGTTTTTAACAAGTTTTTTTTTATTTTTTTTTAGATGAGATCACTAGCCATTTGCCTTTCTTTATTCTTGATACTACTAACCACATTAATTTCGTTGTGGGCATATCATTCGATGCCTATGTTAACAGAGACCAGATGAACTTTATAGTAACAAAACTTTAAAAAATGAAAGTGATCTTCTTTCTCATTTACAGCTCTTCGTCATTGCCGCCCTCGTGGCTGTAGCTTGCTCCGCTCCAGCTCCCGACTCCCCTCCAGCGTATGGAACCCCTCCCCCGTCCTACAAGGAGCCAGGCATGCCCTTCGAATTCGCCTACGCAGTCAAGGACGACTACACCGGCAACGACTTCACTCACGACGAGATCAGCGACGGTCAGGGCACCTCTGGGTCGTACCGCGTAGCCCTCCCCGACGGTCGCACCCAGATCGTCACCTTCACCGCCGACCACGACAACGGCTACGTCGCCGACGTGGCCTATGAAGGAGAGGCCTCCTACCCACCCACTGCCAAGCCCTCATATGGCTTACCTCCACCAGTCTACGCCTAAGGAGTTCTAAATGACATTCTATGATGTAGATTTTTTCGGATGAAATAAATGATGTTCTTTCTCTTTCATATCTTTAAATATTTCTTCTTCTCAATGAGAAGATTTAATCAACTTGATATACCATAATATTCTTGGTATATTATATTTGTTAATAAAACAAATTAATGTGAAAATCGTGTTTCAAACATCCTCTTATTGTTTCTTAGAATGGAAATTCAAAAACATGTAGGAACGATACTATCATAATCTGGAGAAAAAAGGATTCTCAGCTTATCATACATAAATTTAGTAAGACTAGCCATATATTTCCTGATAATTTCCTGATAATAGAAAACTAATCAAGCATTTTTAAGTGTAGACCAAATCAGTGGAACATTCACGATTCTACCTAAATAAAATCAATACTAAATGCAGCCAGTTTATATGACTGACAAATCACAGGTCGTTATATTGAGGAGATTTTCATGAGTTGGAGATACGTGCAAGGTAAAAAACTTACTCATCTTATTCACTGTTGTGTGACCTACCCAATCACGGTGGCCTATGAGGTTTAAAATACAAGATTAGGCACAATTGTTCAAGTTAAAGATCATATTTTATGTATTGGCTTGCAGTTTTCCAAAAGATGGGTTCGAGCGATATGACGTGAAACCTTCTTCAAATGAGCATTCCCGTTTTGTTAGAAGCATTTCAACTAGGAAGATTTTAAATAATCGCTCTCAAAGGTTCAATTGCACATCGGAGCTATATCCACCATATTGGAATCTTTTCCTGATCATCTCAAGATAAAAGAACGCCTAGAAGAAAACCTCCAACAGAGTGCCTAGTAGGGGATCATGTTTCTTGCAGTAAAAATTTAATGACTGTAACTGAGGCAAAGTATTTAAAGTGAAAACTCAGTGATGCTCAAGCTCAGATATACTCATTATGATAAAAAGACAAAACTATTCCAGCAATCAAAATGCCATCTTGTCAAAAAGAATCATTTGAATAACTTTTTATGTGAATTAGTTCACCAAACATTTAACTGGGCTCCACAAGGTACTAGAAGTGTTGGAAGACCCTGGCCTAAATGGCCGAGGACTATGAAGCGTGAATTGTGAGATGATGGATGGATATTTATTGAATTAAAAGCTCAAGATAGAGAAAACTGGCAAAGTGTAATCGAGGGCCTTAGCATCAATAGGTGCAGGAGGAGATGACGATGATGATGATGAATTACGAAGTAAATCTTCCATGTGCCCCACTAGTTTGGACGCATTAGAAAAGTGTGCTGGCTCTGGCAGTGTTACAGTTTGTTTTCTTCTTTTTTTCTTTTAAACCTTTCTTCTTGGGGTAACAATTCCCCAGAATTGAGAAGTTTTACTCTCATCCTTCAATTTTATTCCCCGCATGCATACTGAAAATTTTTGATACGCGTTCACCGAATCCTAGAACAATTTTGTTGTAGTGCCAAGTGGATGGGCAACTTGGGTTCACCAATTTCCCTTTTTTCAGCATTAAATATGAAAGCTGACGCAACTTTGACAACGGAAACACTAAATTTGATTTCTAATCATAGATGAAATGACAATCAAACAGCAGGTAGAATACGATGGTAAAAATTATCATGTGCATATAATAGATAATGATAAGATTCTCTTAGCTAGAAAGACTCATGTATTAAAGGTAACTTCAGTAAATGGTTGCTGGAAATTGCTTGTTGCATATTTCCTCATTGCAGGTTTTGGCTCTCACGAACGAGTAAATTTGTTTCAGCAATGTTTAAGTCAGCTTCATTCAACTCGGATTACTATTAATCATTGACATTTGATGGTCTGTCAAGTAATGATGTAATGATAAAACAAATGGGATGTTTTTTTAGACCATACTGATTTCAAAACTTCATTCCCACATTCCATAACTCAGCAAGCAGTCTGCATATTCTTTAATCCCTGCCACATGTTGAAGTTGGTAAAGAACTCTTTTGGCGATAAACATTTGATTGATGGAGAAAATAGAATATAGAAAGATTGCACAATATGCTAGCTAATGAAGGTTTGTAACTTAGGAATAAACTTACATTTGCTCGTATAGACTGATCAAAGAAAAAATGAACGTTAAACTAGCAGCCCAAGTACTCGCTGATTCAGTTGCAGAATCCCTGCAATTTTGTCTTCATAATGACCTCAGAATTTCAAAGATGCGGGTCAACAATTAAGGACAACTCAAATTTTGATAATATATTTGACATTATGAATGAGAAATTTATTCTTTTTTCTGTAAGCTGTGTTGATAAAAATCTTTTAACGAAAATATGATAAAGTGAGAATTTATAAACGTAAGATAAATCGAAGAAAGACAGAGCTGATGAGAACGGAATATGCAATAGAAGAGGAAGTATCATTGGAAGGAGAAAGGATTAATGAAGTAGAATCATTTAAGTATTTAGGAACTTCAATCTCTAATAAAGGGTATTTAGAACTAGAATTTAGTGAGAGATTGCAAAAAGCAAATCAGACAATGGCTAATTAAGTAAAATTTGGAAATCAAATCGTCTGAAATTACACATAACAATCAGGCTTAATATCAATTTAGTGAGATCGGTAGTATTATATGGACATGAGTCATGGTATGGCAATGAAACAATCTCCAATAGATTTAATATATTTGAGAACAAAGCCCTCAGACGGATATTAGGAGTTAAATAGCAGGACAGTATTAGAAATTAAACTCAAGAGCCATACGTGGATGAGATCATGATGAAGGATAGATGGAGGTGGTTTGGGCATGCTCTTCGCACACCCAAAGAGAGATTAGTTCACCAAACGTTCAGTTGGGCTCCACAAGGCACTAGAAGAGTTGGAAGTCATAGGGCTACATGGCTGAGGACTATGAAGCGCGACGTAGGAGATGATGAAGGGAGAAGTATTGAGTTAAAAGCTCAAGACAGAGACGACTGGTGAAATCTAACCGAGTCTCTTTGCGTCAATAGGCGAAGGGGGAGATGATGAAGGCTATGGTGGTCATGAGACAGGACGGGAAAAGGCTTTGGTCCTTTCTGCCCAAGCGTGGACACCGAGATGAGAACCTATCTTTCCTCCGAGGTGACTTCAAGGATTAGTCTACAGAAACTGACCAGTGGCATCTCCACCTTACTGAACCTTCTTGATCATGACGAAACCCTATTTTGGCATTTGGGTGGAGTTCCACTTTAAAGACACAAAGACATAACACCGTTTTGACACCATCTTAGAATATATCAGTTTTCTGAAACTTCCTCACCTTGGGCCTTATGAGAGGATGGTTATGAAACTAACCTCAACATCTATCTATAGCTTCTAAGACTCCAGTTTTTACTCTAAAGTCCTAATCAGTTTTATTACATTTTACACTGATGACCTCCATTCTCATACCACAAAAATACTACCACAAGTTCGTCCTCATCATATAAATACACACAAATGTGTATATATATATATATATATATATATATATATATATATATATATATATATGTATATACACATATATATATATATATAGATATATATATATATATGTATATACATATATATATATATATATATATATATATATATAGATATATATATATAGATATATATATATATATATATTTATATATATATAAAGAGAGAGAGAGAGAGAGAGAGAGAGAGAGAGAGAGAGAGAGAGAGAGAGAGAGAGAGATGTATATATATGTGTGTATATATATATATATATATATATATATATATATATATATATATATATATATACACATATATATATAGTGTATATATGTATATTATATTTGTGTATATATATAGATATATTTATATATATACATATACTGCATATATATATATATATATATATATATATATATATGTATATATATAAATATATATATATGTATATATATACATATACTGCGTACATATATATATATATATTATATATATATATATATATATATATATATATATATATATATATATATATATTTTATATATATATGTATATATGTATATATATATATATATATATATATATATATTTTATATATATGTGTATATATATATATATATATACAAATACTGCATATACATATACTGTATATATGTACATGTGTGTGTATATATATATATATATATATATATATATATATATATATATATATATATATATATATCCACAAAAAACCTGTTTTATAATCGCCCTTGTATATTTTAATTTTGAAAGTATTGTATATGGTACATTTCACCTGATTGAATAAACAATTGCCCCAATCAAATATCCTTCCCCTTCCTTTCGAACTGCTACAGAAAAGTGCCCCAAATCAACACTTTCGCTTCCAGAAGAACCTAGGCTAAGGAATGACATGAATTAGAGGCTGGACTTTTAATAATGAAGCCCTTATGTATAAGCTTTTTAATGTTTTTGATCTTAAGTCTAAGATTCTTAAGCAGCCAGTAACAAGGTTTCAGAGGGTTCTTCTGGCGAGTTTCTGCTTGGTGCTTTGCAGTACAGTGTTCTGGACTCTATGCAGTTTAAGCCTTTATTTAAGAGTCCTTGACGAGAGGATGGCACAGAAAAGTATGCTCAAACTTCTCTTATAGCCTCTAGGATGATTTGAAAGAATTATAAACGGGGGAGTGTTGTTTGTAGAAAACATGTGGTTCTTTTCTTGGCCAATTTTTAACTGTTACTCCCATCTAATGATTTCAATTGCATATCTAGCACTTGAATTCAAGAATTCAAAATACGTGAAGCTATATTATTACGAATAGTAAAAAAAAAAAAAAACATTAAAAATATGCAAAAATTATTAAAGATAATGGGGAAATAATTGCATCTAAAAATAAGTAAAATCAACTTGAGCAACTTGCCAGAACAATTAACGAAAAGGAGCAAGCTAATTTAAAAGCCTTTTTTCTTCCAGTGGTTCTTAAGCTAATACTAACCACATTTATTTGTACTTTAACCTCAGATATAAGTAAAGATGAATTGCAGAGACTTGTAATCGTAGTTTTAAGAGAAAATGGAATCTCATATTCTTTACATTATTCCCCCAAATTAAAACATGACTCAAGAAAAGTTTTTTTTCTGGGAAGAATCCTGAATCTTCAAATCTGAAATTTTATTCAGACACAAAGAGAAAAAATTATATGATCTGCAAATACGAACTTTTTTTTATTAATCTCCATTAAACACTAACAGTAATACCTTGAATTATTAAATCTACTGACTGAGGGATTTACTTTTATTTCAATTGATTTTCAATTATAAGTAAAAGTAATTTTATTACAGTTGCCCTTTTTCTGGGCAATGTCCGTTTTGAAGTAAAAAATAAAAAAAAATTCGTTTATATTTCTTTACTAGTTTGCAAAAAATAATTTTTCTACTCAAATTCCTGGAAACACGTTATACTGAAAACGAAGTTGTCTTCCTAATGCAACAGCTGGCAGGTCAATGAAACTGGAAAAGGGTAACAGAAAACGGGAAGCTGGAAGAGTCGTCAGTAAGTATAAAAAGGGAGTGTTGCTCAAACTTCAACATCAATTCCTCAGCATATTCATATCATCAACATGTCTGCTAAGGTGAGATAGCTCTGTATTGTGCTAATTGTTTCGACTTGGAGTCTCTCAGAATTATATTTCTTAAGCATGAGAGGTCCAAAGTTCTGATCAAATTCATAAGTTTTAAGGATAACGTTTTAAGGATAACGTTTTAAGGATAACATTTTAAATTCTGAAAGAAGTAGTTTTCTCCAATATTAATTCCATCTACATTTCTGGGAAGTAATTATCTCAAATTTTGTGTAATGTTAAATAGAATTACATAAGATAGCAACCAGTCTTTTGTAGTTTCCAGTGTAAAGAAAATGTTTTTACTTTTGAAGTGTAGCTATGGATTTGACATCCTTCATCTGATCAATCATCTCTAGCCATTGGAAGTGGAAGAGTTATGAGTAGATCGAGGTGTTTTATGAAGCATAATTTAAAGCCTTAAACACAGAGGCCACCGGGATCCACAACCATAAAAAAAAAAATGAGGAAAAGATCTGTATTCCTAAAGTGCTAAATTATATCAGCTTCGTCAATGGGAGAGATACTAAGATGCATCATTTTTGGTTCCCCAAGTTTTTTAACCGGAACTAACTTCAAGTGGGAGTCTGTTGTCTTCATCTTATGCTCAAACTTCCAGACATAGACACAGACACACACAAAATTACACACAAAACTAAAAGAAGTATAACCTAGGGACGAGGAGTTTTTGGTAAACAAAATGAGATTATGAAAACCAAAATGCCACTTTCTCTCAAAAGAAAACTATTTACTCAGATGGTCCTACCAGTATCAACTTATGCATCAGAGAATTGGAGTCTTACTAAAGTATCAGAACATAAGCTAGTTAAAACATAAAGGAACTATGAAAAGAATAACGATGACATTAATACTAAGAGGCAGAAAAAGAACAACATGGATATGAGAGCAAACTACAGTAGAGAATATTTTAACAAGAAGTAAAGAAAAAAAAAGGGACAAGAACAGGACGATGGATTAATGAGCTAAGAAAATTTGTTGTATACAATGGCATAGAAATACCAAAAAGAGACAGGAGTGGAAAGACAAGTCTTAGGCTTTTGTATGTATAATATAATATAATATAATATAATATAATATGATATAATATATATACTATATAATATAATATATAATATATATGTATAATATATATATATATATATATATATATATATATATATATATATATATATATATATACACATGAGCCCCTTTCCCTTACATTTTGATAGGTGAAGCAGGTATCTTTCTTCCAGTTTTTAACGTTTTTTTTTTTCTCAGAGATCACTAGCCATTTGCCTTTCTTTATCCTTGGTACTGCCAACCATAGTTAAATTCCTTCTGGGTATATCATTCGATGACTATGTTAACCAAATGAACTTTAAAGTAACAAAACTTCTATAAATGAAACTGATCTCCTTCCTCCTCCTTTCCAGCTCTTCGTCATTACCGCCCTCGTGGCCGTAGCTTGCTCCGCTCCAGCTCCCGACTCCCCTCCAGCATATGGGGCCCCTCCCCCATCCTACAAGGAGACAGGCATGCCCTTCGATTTCGCCTACGCCGTCAAGGACGACTCAACCGGCAACGACTTCTCTCACGACGAGAGCAGCGATGGTCAGGTCACCTCCGGGTCGTACCGCGTAGCCCTCCCCGACGGTCGCACCCAGATCGTCATCTTCACCGCCGACCACAACAACGGCTATGTCGCCGACGTGGCCTATGAAGGAGAGGCCTCCTACCCACCCGCACCAGTCTACGCCTAAGGAGTCCTAAACGACATTCTATGATGTAGATCATTTCGGATACCATAAATGATGTTCTTTCTCTTTCATATCTTTAAATATTTCTTCTTCTTAATGAGAAGATTTAATCAACTTGATGTACCATAATATTCTTGGTAAATTACATTTCTGAATAAAACAACTGAAGGTGAAATTCGTGTTTCAAACATCCTTTTATTGTTTCTTAGAATGGAAATTCAAAAACAAGTAGTGTGGAGGATTTATTTTTGTTTTATTTTTTGTTTATTTTCTTTTGCCAAATCCCCAGAGAGAGAGAGAGAGAGAGAGAGAGAGAGAGAGAGAGAGAGAGAGAGAGAGAGAGAGAGAGAGATTGTGTTAGCGAGCGAAAGTAGTTAGTGTATCGATTGTTTGTGGTGACAAAGACTGTTGGTTTAAATGAGATTGTTTGTTTATGTTTTTAGCTAGGTGACGACAGTGGTGAATGTCTTGGGTGAATGCTTATTTTGATTTGACTGCAGCTTGAGACAGTTCGTTTGTGAGTGCTGGATTACAATTTTATATAATTTCTTACCAGCGTGGAAGTGTGCATATATTTCAAAAGTAAGTACAGTTTTGTTTATATTTGCTTGTCGTGACTGTGAATGATAGGAACAGTTTATTATTTATCTTTGATTATAGTGCGATAGTTCAGTTAGTTAGGAGTGTTCATAAGTGTTTTTCTTTTTTTTATTTTGGCAGGCCGTGATTCCTCCTTTGGAGAGATTGTTTTTTGAGAGTTGATTTATTGTTGCTGACCAGGCCTGTATTACGATTTTGTTTGGACTGCTCTTTTGGACCACGATTGTTGATGACCTGGCCTGTACTTGATTGTGTTGGACTGCACTTTTGGATTGCTGAACCGATGATGACCTGGCCTTTGTATTTGGATTGTTGATGATGATGATGATGATGATGATGATAATAATGATGATGAGGATGACGACTACCAACCAATTCAGCGAGGCAGTTGAGGCAAATTGCCACACAGTTTAATCTGTTATTTAAAAAGCTGTGATTGTGGTAGTTGCCGTAAAAGACTGTCTGCTTTGTGTTGGTGTCCATAAAATATATATAAAAATACATATTTTGGTGTTGGTGTGTGGTTTAGTGTTAAGTTTTGTTAGGGTTTTATATGAATGGTGATTTGGTTATTATATATTCAGTGTTAAGTTTTGATTAGTTTAAAGTGTTCAATTTTGATTAGTTTAAAGTGTTAAGTTTTGATTAGTTTAAAGTATTTATTTTGAATGTGGATGGTTTATGATTTATTTTAAGTTTTAAGAAATATAGTTTTAAGGTTATGTTTTGTTTTTGTTGCCCTTCAGTCTAAGAGTCCAGTTTATGATAACGTAAGGGAAAAGTATGTGTTGAGGAGACCATTGTCAGTAAGTGTGATTCAAGGGTGTGGGGGTTGTCCTTGCAACATCCTGCCACATTATTTTGGCGCCCGAACAGGGACTGCCGAGGTGGGATTGGAAGCTGGACTGTTGGACAAAGGACTGAATTAGGATTAGGAATGAGATATAAGGTTGATGAAAAATGGAGGAGCAATTAAGAGTTTTGAAGGAGGAATTGCGGCTGAGTAAGGAGCGTGAGGAGAGGTTGCTAGTAGAGAATGAGAGGTTGAACTGGAAGAATGAGGCGATGCAGAAGGAGCTTAGGGAGTTGAAGGGAACTGTAGAGAAAGTGGAAGAATGTTTTGAGATGAGGATGAAAGAGAAGGAGGAACGAATGGAGAACCGATTGGAAGCTATGATGGGGCAAGTCATGGGGATGATGAAAACTTTAATGGGTGAGGGTGCAGTCGGAGGAGTGTCCTCAGCTTCGGGTAATGGGTTGATAGTGTATGAGAAGGCTAAGGTTAGTGATAATGGGAAAGGAAGTGATAGTGATAGTAATAGTAATAGTAATAGTGATAGTGAGATTGAAGATAAGGGAATTAGGCATAGTAAGGATGAACCGAAATGTGATAGGAAGAATGAAAAGAAAGGTAAAAGTGATGTAAAGAAAGAGAAGAAAAAGTGTCAGGATGAGAGCAAGGATGATCGTGAATGGGTGAAAGTGGTGAGTAAGAAAATGGCTAGGAAGAGTATAATCAAGGATAGGAGTAGGAGTGTGGAATTAGATTCTTTATACTCTAGCGAGGAAGTAGGAAACAAGAAGGAAGGTAGCAGTGATGATAGCAGTGAGAATGAACGTGATGTGTGTAAGACTGTGTTTATGAGAGAGGTACCTCGGTGTGAAAGGTTCAATGAGCATAGTAGTAGGGATGTATACGAGTTTTTCAAGGAGTATGAGAGGTATTGTCAGGATAAGTATGGTGATAGTAAAAGAGTTTGGGCTAGGGAGTTAGGAGAATATTTGACTGGGTATTTGTTGACGATGTAGGGAGTGATAATGAGTGTAGGTGACGTTGATTATGAAAGTATGAAAAAGAGAATAATTGAGCAGGTAAAACGTATGAAAGGGAGTGTTAAGTATAAGCGTAAGAATGATTTTGATGAAGCACGGATGAATGCAGGAGAAGCGATATCGATGTATGTATGTAGGTTGGAAACTTTAGCTAGGAAGAAGTATGGGGATGAAGGTATAAATGAGATTAAGGAGTTAATGAGGAAGTTTTTGGCTACTGTACCTGAGAATGTTGCTGAGTTTATTAATTTGAAACGGAAGGAGAAAATGAGGTGGACGAAAGAAAGATTGACATGGGATGATATTTTAGAGATAGTTGAGGATTACGAGTTGGATAGGTGTATGAAAGAAAGCAAATCTGTGAGTGTAAGAACTGGAATGGAGGAAAGTGTGCCAGAATTTGTTAGTTTTAGAGATGCTGTTATGAGAGGACCGATGAGGGTAGCTGATAGTGTAGTAGACAGGAGTGTTAGGGCGAGTAATGTGGAAATACCTGTAAGGACAAATGAAGGATTTAGGCAGGGTAATTGGCGCAATAGGGATAGGAGTGTGAGTGCACATCGAGGTATGTCAGATAGCCGTGTACGTGATGAAAAGTGTTATAGGTGTGGGAAAGTAGGTCATAAGAAGAATGAATGTAGATGGGCTCTAGGTGCTTGTTTTGGATGTGGTGAGGTAGGGCATAGAATTAGCGAGTGCAAGAAAGAGAAAGGGGTAAAATGTTATCGGTGTGGTATGACTGGGCACATAGCGAGTAGATGTCGTAGTAATCATATGAATGTAATTTGTGGTAATTGTGGTAAGGATGGTCATTATGCTAGAATGTGCAAGGAGCCGCGGGGTAAGTGTAGTGAATGTGGTGCAGATGGGCATGTAGCTAGAGTATGTAGGAAGAAGGGATTAAGTCAGCAAGGATGTTCGGGAAACTAGAGTGTGAGAGGGTTCAGCTGGGTGAGTCCTCGTGTGTGTGTGGAAGGAATAGGATCAATGTTTGTGAGAATGGGATGGATAATTTGTTGGAAATGAGCAAGTATGAATCTAGTATGCATGAGAAGTTAGGGCTGGAAAATAAACAATTAGTGTTAGTTGAATATAGGAAAAAGAGGCGGTTGAAAGTTTTAAGTGAGGAGAAAGTACAAGGGAAATTTATAGGTATGGGTAAGAATACGAATAAGTATGACAAGGGTATAAATGTACAAGTGTGTATGGAAGATAAATGTGAAAATACAGATGAATCATGGCTGAGTATGAATGATACCTATAGTGTGTGTGGTTTTCCATTAGATGATGTAAAAGAAAGGATGACGAATGCGAGAGTGAGAGATATGAGAATGATTAGTAGTATGAATGAATCTTTTGCTAAAGTTGAGAATGTTTTTGATGAAATGGATGAACTGTTTACAGAAATTAGTGTAATTTTAGGGCCAGATGAGAACGAGGTAGATATGATTGTACATGATATATTAGATGATAGGGATTTAGATAGGAATAGTGTTAATGTAGCGAATAATTGCGATAAGGAAGAAGTGAATGAGAGAGTATATGGGGGCCCAGTTACTCGGAGTAGAGGTCCCGTTCCCGACTGCGACTGGGTTATGTGAAAAATTATGTAAGTGGTTGTGTGAAAATGTAGTAGGATTTGGCAAAGTAAGGGGAGAGGTAAGTGGAGGATTTATTTTTGTTTTATTTTTTGTTTATTTTCTTTTGCCAAATCCACAGAGAGAGAGAGAGAGAGAGAGAGAGAGAGAGAGAGAGAGAGAGAGAGAGAGAGAGAGAGAGAGATTGTGTTAGCGAGCGAAAGTAGTTAGTGTATTGATTGTTTGTGGTGACAAAGACTGTTGGTTTAAATGAGATTGTTTGTTTATGTTTTTAGCTAGGTGACGACAGTGGTGAATGTCTTGGGTGAATGCTTATTTTGATTTGACTGCAGCTTGAGACAGTTCGTTTGTGAGTGCTGGATTACAATTTTATATAATTTCTTACCAGCGTGGAAGTGTGCATATATTTCAAAAGTAAGTACAGTTTTGTTTATATTTGCTTGTCGTGATTGTGAATGATAGGAACAGTTTATCATTTATCTTTGATTATAGTGCGATAGTTCAGTTAGTTAGGAGTGTTCATAAGTGTTTTTCTTTTTTTTATTTTGGCAGGCCGTGATTCCTCCTTTGGAGAGATTGTTTTTTGAGAGTTGATTTATTGTTGCTGACCAGGCCTGTATTACGATTTTGTTTGGACTGCTCTTTTGGACCACGATTGTTGATGACCTGGCCTGTACTTGATTGTGTTGGACTGCACTTTTGGATTGCTGAACCGATGATGACCTGGCCTTTGTATTTGGATTGTTGATGATGATGATGATGATGATGATAATAATGATGATGAGGATGACGACTACCAACCAATTCAGCGAGGCAGTTGTGGCAAATTGTCACACAGTTTAATCTGTTATTTAAAAAGCTGTGATTGTGGTAGTTGCCGTAAAAGACTGTCGGCTTTGTGTTGGTGTCCATAAAATATATATAAAAATACATATTTTGGTGTTGGTGTGTGGTTTAGTGTTAAGTTTTGTTAGAGTTTTATATGAATGGTGATTTGGTTATTATATATTTAGTGTTAAGTTTTCATTAGTTTAAAATGTTCAATTTTGATTAGTTTAAAGTGTTAAGTTTTGATTAGTTTAAAGTATTTATTTTGAATGTGGATGGTTTATGATTTATTTTAAGTTTTAAGAAATATAGTTTTATGGTTATGTTTTGTTTTTGATGCCCTTCAGTCTAAGAGTCCAGTTTATGATAACGTAATGGAAAAGTATGTGTTGAGGAGACCATTGTCAGTAAGTGTGATTCAAGGGTGTGGGGGTTGTCCTTGCAACATCCCGCCACAGTAGGAACGATACTATCATAATCAGGAAAATAAGGATTCTCAGCTTATCATACATAAATCTAGTTAGACTAACCTTAGATTTACTGATAATTTCCAAATGGAAAACTAATCACACATACTTAAGTGCAGACCAAATCAGTAGAACATTCCTGATTCAACCCAAATAAAATTTTGCAAGATGCAAATTATCTTCTATGTATTGGCTTGTAGTTTTCCTAAAGATGATGATCTTCACTTAAAAAATTTGTTCGAGCGACACGACGTGAAATCCTCTCCAAATAACTATTCCTGTTTGTGTTCGAAGCATTCCAAGAAGGATGATTTTGAATAATAGCTCTCCAAGGTTTGATTTTGCACGTCGGAATTATATCGAGTATATTTGAATCTTTTCCTGATCATCTCAATATAAAAGATACGCCTAAAAGAAAACCATCTACAGAGTGCCGAATAGGGGATCATTCGTCTTCCCCTGCCTATGCCAGTGAAAATTTAATCAACCGAGGCAATGCTTTTAAAGCAAAAACTCAGTGATGGATTAACTCAGATATGCTCAATGAAATAAATAGATAAAACTAATGCAGCAATCAAAACACCATCTTGTCAAAAAAAAAAAAAAAAAAATTGAATAATTTTTTCTTGAGATTACATCACCAAACATTTAACTGGGCTCCACAAGGCACTAAAAGATGTTGAAGACCCAGGCCAGTAGAAGATTTGGAATATCCAGGCCTTCATGATTGAGGACCATGAAGCGTGGAGTCGGAGATGGTGATCGATTGATCAATTGATTTGAAGTTCTCTGGCATTCTGTCATCGAAGGTCATTGACGCCGATTTCGTATATTATAAATAAAGATTAAAAGAATATCAAATTAAAGCCAGAAAAGCAAATATGTTATGGAAGTTAAATAGCATTATGAAGACCTGCTTCTGATAGAAATTAAAAAATGCTACTAGCATTGGAAGGCAAATCATGTCCAAGGATCTTGGGAAGGATGAACCTGCCATCTTCACCCCGAGCCTCATACAGATATACATTTCTTTCTGTGCTATATGTGGGGCATTCAGTCAACAATGCCTCACTGTCAAAGGTATTAAACAGTCGTCGCAATATGGTTCGTGTTGGCCAGTCTCCCATTTTCGGGGCATCCAATTATACCTCTAAGGGGATATAGAAATCGCAATTTTTCTCATCTTATTTTCGGTTAAACTATCCCAATGCTGTTGCCAATTGTTATAAATAAAATTCTTAACTGCTGGTAAAAAAAAAAAAAAAAAAAAAAAAACATTACAAAGAATGGGATACCTTCTTGGTAGTAACTCAGCTGTAGCACTCTTTGCCAGTGAATGTGACTCTTCATTCCCAGACACACCTACGTGTGCCTGAACCCAGCAAAATCGAACTGTTATGCCTTTTAGGACAATAACTAAAAGCCACTCTAAAATCTTTAAAACTAAAGGGTCACTAGAATTAAAACCTTCTAAAGCTTGAAGGACACTTCTTGAATCATTGTAAGTGGTAAAATTACCCTCCTCTTTTAACGCTATTTTCTCAATAACGGTTAGTATGCCATATAATTCAGCATTAGATATGGAAGATATTGGAGGAAGTGCACCTCTACAGCTAAAAGAACTACTATATACTCCAAATCACACGCCAGCATCAAATTTGGAGCTATCGGTATATATAAAAGTTGATACCCTATGTTCTTCAACATGTTACATAAAAAGAGACCTAGCTTCTAATTCAGTCCTGGTTTTTAATACCAATAAAATATTTACAATAAGAAATCCCTGGTAATTTCCACGGAGGGGTTGATGATATCCTAAATAGAAGCATCTTTCTTCTAATTATATCAAGACTACTTAACAATTGTTTCACCCGAGAGCCATAAGGTTGAGGAGATTTTGGGTGCAACTTAAAGTATGTTGAGTGCCTTACTAGTTTTGCAGTCTGAAAAGCTAAAGAATTAGGGAGTCCTTGCAACCTAAACCAATACCGAATAATAGAAGACATTCGGTAATGGTCTAAAGGTAACACCCAGCATCAACAAGGAGACTTGGGATAGATGAGGTTCTAAACGCTCCTGTCGACAATCTAATACCAGCATGAAGTATTGAATCTAATATCTTTAATGGGCTTGGGGTGGCTGAGGAGTATATTTCACACCAATAACTAATTTTTTTCTGGAGAGATTCTGCTTGGTGTTCTGCAGTACAGGGTTCTGAACCCTATGCAATTTAAGTCCTTGACGATAGGACGGCACAGAAAAATATGCTGAAACTTCTTTTATAGCCTCTACGATGATTTGAAAGTAATTAATAAACAGGGGAGTGTCTTTTGTAGCAAGCCATTGGAAGTGGAAGCATTATGAGCAGATCAAGATGTTTTATGAAGTATAATTCAAAGCCCTGAACACAAAGACCACCAGGATCCACAACCTGACACCACTAACAAAAAAAAAAAAGAAAAAAAAGAAAAAAAAAGAAAAAAGAGAGAGATATCTGTATTCCCAAAGTGCTAAATTATATCAGCTTCGTCAATGGAACAGATACTAAGATACATCATTTTTGGTTCCCCAAGGTTTTTAACAGAAGCTAACTTCAAGTAGGAGTCTGCTGTCTTCGTCTTATACTCAAACTTCCAGACATAGACACAGACACACATAAAATTACACACAAATATAAAAGAAGGATAACCGAGGGACGAGGAGTTTTGGGTAAACAAAATGATATTATTGAAAACCAAAATGCCACTTTCTCTCAAAAGGAAACTATTTAATCAGATGGTCCTACCAGTATCAACTTATGCATCAGAAACTTGGAGTCTTACTAAAGTATCAGAATAAAAGCTAGTTAAAACACAAATCAACTATGGAAAGAATTATGATGACAGTAATACTAAGAGACAGAAAAATAACAAGAATATGAGAGCAAACTACAGTAGAGAATATTTTAGCAAGAAGTAAAAAAAAAAAAAAAAAAAAAAAAAATGGACAGAAGCAGGACAAATGAGAATGACAGATAATAAATGGATAAAAAAATTAACAAAATGGGTCCCTAGAGATTGCAACCGACGCAGAAGGAACAGAAGGCGATGGGTTAATGAGCTAAGAAAATTTGTGTGTATAGAATGGCATAGAAATACCAAAAACTGACAGGAGAGGAAGGACAAGTCTCAGACCTTTGTATATATAATATAATATATAATATAATACACACACACACACACACACACACACACACATATATATATATATATATATATATATATATATACACACACACATGAGCCCCTTTCCCTTACGTTTTGATAGGTGAAGGAGGTATCTTCCTTCCAGTTTTTAACTTTTTTTTTTTTTTTTTTTTCAGAGAGATCACTAGCCATTCGCCTATCTTTATTCTTGGTACTACCAACCACATTTAATTTCCCTCTGGGCACATCATTCGATGCCTATGTTAACAGAGATCAAATGAACTTTATAGTAACAAAACTTCAATAAATGAAACTGATCTCCTTTTCTCATTTACAGCTCTTCGTCATTGCCGCCCTTGTGGCCGTAGCTTGCTCCGCTCCAGCTCCCGACTCCCCTCCAGCGTATGGGGCCCCTCCCCCATCCTACAAGGAGCCAGGCATGCCCTTCGATTTCGCCTACGCCGTCAAGGACGACTACACCGGCAACGACTTCGCTCACGACGAGATCAGCAACGGTCAGGTCACCTCTGGGTCGTACCGCGTAGCCCTCCCCGACGGTCGCACCCAGATCGTCACCTTCACCGCCGACCACGACAACGGCTACGTCGCCGACGTGGCCTACGAAGGAGAGGCCTCCTACCCACCCCCTGCCAAGCCCTCATATGGTCCACCCCCACCAGTCTAAGCCTAAGGAGTTCTAAACGATATTCTATGATGTAGATTATTTCGGATACCATAAATGCTCTTTCTCTTTCATCTTCTCAATGAAAAGATTTAATCAACTTGATATACCGTATTATATTTGTTAATAAAACGACTGAATGTGAAAATCGTGTTTCAAACATCCTCTTATTGTTTCTTAAAATGGAAATTCAAAAACATGTAGGAACGATACTATTATAATCAGGAAAAAAAGGATTCTCAGCTTATCATACATAAATTTAGTAAGACTAGCCATATATTTCCTGATAATTTTCAAATGGAAAACTAATCAAGCATTTTTAAGTGTAGACCAAATCAGTGGAACATTCACGATTCTACCTAAAAAAATCAATACTAAATGCAGCCTGTTTATATGACTTACAAATCACGGGTCCTTATATTGGGGAGATTTTCATGAGTTGGAGATGCCCCATTCCCGGATTAAGGAAGATACGTGCAGGGTAAAAAACTTACTCATCTTATTCACTGTTGTGTGACCTACCCAATCACGGTGGCCTATGAGGTTTAAAATACAAGATCAGGCACAATTGTTCAAGTTAAAGATCATATTTTATGTATTGGCTTGCAGTTTTCCAAAAGATGGGTTCGAGCGATATGACGTGAAACCTTCTTCAAATGAGCATTCCCGTTTTGTTAGAAGCATTTCAACTAGGAAGATTTTAAATAATCGCTCTCAAAGGTTCAACTGCACATCGGAGCTATATCCACCATATTGGAATCTTTTCCTGATCATCTCAAGATAAAGGAACGCCTAGAAGAAAACCTCCAACAGAGTGCCTGGTAGGGGATCATGTTTCTTGCAGTAAAAATTTAATGACTGTAACTGAGGCTAAGTATTTAAAGTGAAAACTCAGTGATGCTCAAGCTCAGATATACTCATTATGATAAAAAGACAAAACTATTCCAGCAATCAAAATGCCATCTTGTCAAAAAGAATCATGATTTGAATAACGTTTTATGTGAATTAGTTCACCAAACATTTAACTGGGCTCCACAAGGTACTAGAAGTGTTGGAAGACTCTGGCCTAAATGGACGAGGACTATGAAGCGTGAATTGTGAGATGATGGATGGAGAATTATTGAATTAAAAGCTCAAGATAGAGAAAACTGGCAAAGTGTAATCGAGGGCCTTAGCATCAATAGGTGCAGGAGGAGATGACGATGATGATGATGAATTATGAAGTAAATTTTTCTTTTAAACCTTTCTTCTTGGGGTAACAATTCCCCAGAATTGAGAAGTTTTACTCTCATCCCTCAATTTTATTCCCCGCATGCATACTGCTATGATCTGAAAATTTTTGATACGCGTTCACCGAATCCTAGAACAATTTTGAAGTAGTGCCAAGTGGATGGGCAACTTGGGTTCACCAATTTCCCTTTTTTCAGCATTAAATATGAAAGCTGACGCAACATTGACAACGGGAAAACACTAAATTTGATTTTTAATCATAGATGAAATGACAATCAAACAGCAGGTAGAATGGGATGGTAAAAATTATCATATGCATATAATAGATAATAAGATTCCCTTAGCTAGAAAGACTCATGTATTAAAGGTAACTTCAATATATGGTTGCTGGAAATTGCTTGTTGCATATTTCCTCATTGAAGGTTTTGGCTCTCACGCACGAGTAAATTTGTTTCAGCAATGTTTAAGTCGGTTTCATTCAACTGGGATTACTATTAATCATTGACATTTGATGGTCTGTCAAGTAATGATGTAATGATAAAACAAATAGGATGTTTTTTAGACCATACTGATTTCAAAACTTCATTCCCACATTCCATAACTCAGCAAGCAGTCTGCATCTTCTTTAATCCCAGCCACATGTTGAAGTTGGTAAAGAACTCGTTTGGCGATAAACATTTGATTGATGGAGAAAATAGAATATAGAAAGATTGCACAATATGCAACCTAATGAAGGTTTGTAATTTAGGAATAAACTTACATTTGCTCATATAGAGTGATCGAAGGAAAAATGAACGTTAAACTAGCAGCCCAAGTACTCGCTGATTCAGTTGCAGAATCCCTGCAATTTTGTCTTCATAATGACCTCAGAATTTCAAAGATGCGAGGCAACAATTAAGGTCATCACAAATTTTGATAATATATTTGACATTATGAATGAGAAATTTATTCTTTTTTCTGTAAGCTGTGTTGATAAAAATCTTTTGACGAAAATATGATAAAGTGAGAATTTATAAACGTAAGATAAATCGAAGAAAGACAGAGATGATGAGAACGGAATATGCAATAGAAGAGGAAATATCATTGGAAGGAGAAAGGAATAATGAGGTAGAATCATTTAAGTATTTAGGAACTATGATCTCTAATACAGGCTATTTAGAACTAGAGTTTAGTGAGAGATTTAAAAAAGCAAATCAGACAATGGCTAATTAAGTAAAATTTGGAAATCAAATCGTCTGAAATTACATATAACAATCAGGCTTAATATCAGTTTAGTGAGATCGGTATTATTATATGGACATGAGTCATGGTATGACAATGAAACAATCTCCAATAGATTCAATATATTTGAGAACAAAGCCCTCAGACGGATATTAGGAGTTAAATAGCAGGACAGTATAATAAATTAAACTCAAGTGCCATACGTGGATGAGATCATGATGAAGGGTAGATGGAGGTGGTTTGGGCATGCTCTTCGCACACCCCAAGAGAGATTAGTTCACCAAACGTTCAGTTGGGCTCCACAAGGCACTAGAAGAGTTGGAAGTCATAGGGCTACATGGCTGAGGACTATGAAGCGCGACGTAGGAGATGATGATTGGAGAAGTATTGAGTTAAAAGCTCAAGACAGAGACGACTGGCGAAATCTAACCGAGTCCCTTTGCGTCAATAGGCGAAGGAGGAGATGATGAAGGCTATGGTGGTCATGAGACGGGACGGGAAAAGGCTTTGGTCCTTTCTGCCCAAGCGTGGCCACCGAGATGAGAACCTATCTTTCCTCCGAGGTGACTTCAAGGATTAGTATACGGAAACTGACCAGTGGCATCTCCACCTTACTAAACCTTCTTGATCTTGACGAAACCCTATTTTGGCATTTGGGTGGAGTTCCACTTTAGAGACACAAAGACATAACACCTTTTTGGCACCATCTTAGAATATATCAGTTTTCTGAAGCTTCCGCACCTTGGGCCTTATGAGAGGATGGTTATGAAACTAACCTCAACATCTATCTATAGTTTGTAAGACTCCAGTTTTTACTCTAAAGTCCTAATCAGTTTTATTAAGTTTTACACTAATGACTTCCATGCTCATACCACAAAAATACTACCACAAGTTCGTCCTCATCATATAAATACACACAAATGTATATATATATATATATATATATATATATATATATATATATATATATATATATATATATATATATAGAGAGTGAGAGAGAGAGAGAGAGAGAGAGAGAGAGAGAGAGAGAGAGAGAGAGATGTATATATATATATATATATATAGTGTATATATGTATATATATAGATATATATATGTATACATATACTGCGTATATATATATATATATATATATATATATATATATATATATATATATATATATATATATATATATATATATACACGTATACTGTATATATATATATATATATATATATATATATATATATATATATATATATATATATATATATATATATATATATATATATATATCTATATATACACGTGTATGTACTATATATATATATATATATATATATATATATATATATATATATATATATATATTCAACAAAAAACCTGTTTTATAATCGCCCTTGTATATTTTAATTTTGAAAGTATTGTATATGGTACATTTCACCTGATTGAATAAACAATTGCCCCAATCAAATATCCTTCCCCTTCCTTTCGAACTGCTACAGAAAAGTGCCCCAAATCAACACTTTCGCTTCCAGAAGAACCTAGGCTAAGGAATGACATGAATTAGAGGCTGGACTTTTAATAATGAAGCCCTTATGTATAAGCTTTTTAATGTTTTTGATCTTAAGTCTAAGATTCTTAAGCAGCCAGTAACAAGGTTTCAGAGGGTTCTTCTGGCGAGTTTCTGCTTGGTGTTCTGAAGCACAGTGTTCTGGACTCTATGCAGTTTAAGTCTTTATTTGAGATAGTCCTTGACGAGAGGATGGCACAGAAAAGTATGCTCAAACTTCTCTTATAGCCTCTAGGATGATTTGAAAGAATTATAAACGGGGGAGTGTTGTTTGTAGGAAACATGTGGTTCTTTTCTTGGCCAATTTTTAACTGTTACTCCCATCTAATGATTTCAATTGCATATCTAGCACTTGATTTCAAGGATTCAAAATACGTGAAGCTATAGTATTACGAATAGTAAAAAAAAAAAAAAAAAAAACATTAAAAATATGCAAAAATTAATAAAGATATTGGGGAAATAATTGCATCTAAAAATAAGTAAAATCAACTCGAGCAACTTGCCAGAACAATTAGCGAAAAGGAGCAAGCTAATTTAAAAGCCTTTTTTCTTGCAGTGGTTCTTAAGCTAATACTAACCACATTTATTTGTACTTTAACCTCAGATATAAGTAAAGATGAATTGCAGAGACTTGTAATCGTAGTTTTAAGAGAAAATGGAATCTCATATTCTTTACATTATTCCCCCAAATTAAAACATGACTCAAGAAAAGTTTTTTTTTTTCTGGGAAGAATCATGAATCTTTAAATCTGAAATTTTATTCAGACACAAAGAGAAAAAATTATATGATCTGCAAATACGAATTTTTTTTTATTAATCTCCATTAAACTCTAACAGTAATACCTTGAATTATAAAATCTACTAACTGAGGGATTTACTTTTATTTCAATTGATTTTCAATTATAAGTAAAATTAATTTTATTACAGTTGCCCTTTTTCTGGGAAATATCCGTTTTGAAGTAAAAAAAAATTCGTTTATATTTCTTTTCTAGATTTCAAAAATTAATTTCTTTACTCAAATTCCTGGAAAGAGGTTATACTGAAAACGAAGTTGTCTTCCTAATGCAACAGCTGGCAGGTCAATGAAACTGGAAAAGGGTAACAGAAAACGGGAAGCTGGAAGAGTCGTCAGTAAGTATAAAAAGGGAGTGTTGCTCAAACTTCAACATCATTTCCTCAGCATATTCATATCATCGACATGTCTGCTGATGTGAGATAGCTCTGCATTGTGCTAATTGTTTCGACTTGGAGTCGATCAGAATTATATTTCTTAAGCATGAGAGGTCCAAAGTTATGATCAAATTCATAAGTTTTAAGGATAACGTTTTAAATTCTGAAAGGAGTAGTTTTCTCCAATATTAATTCCATCTACATTTCTGGGAAGTAATTATCTCAAATTTTGTGTAATGTTAAATAGAATTACATAAGATAGCAACCAGTCTTTTGTAGTTTCCAGTGTAAAGAAAATGTTTTTACATTTGAAGTGTAGCTATGGATTTGACATCCTTCATCTGATCAATCATCTCTAGCCATAGGAAGTGGAAGAGTTATGAGTAGATCTAGGTGTTTTATGAAGGATAATTTAAAGCCTTAAACACAAAGGCCACCGGGATCCACAACCTAACACCATAAAAAAAAAAAAAAAAAAAAAGTGAGAAAAAGATCTGTATTCCTAAAGTGCTAAATTATATCAGCTTCGTCAATGGGAGAGATACTAAGATGCATCATTTTTGGTTCCCCAAGTTTTTTAACCGGAACTAACTTCAAGTAGGAGTCTGTTGTCTTCATCTTATACTCAAACTTCCAGACATAGACACAGACACACAAAATTACACACAAAACTAAAAGAAGTATAACCGAGGGAAGAGGAGTTTTTGGTAAACAAAATGAGATTATGAAAACCAAAATGCCACTTTCTCTCAAAAGAAAACTATTTACTCAGATGGTCCTACCAGTATCAACTTATGCATCAGAAAATTGGAGTCTTACTAAAGTATCAGAACATAAGCTAGTTAAAACACAAACGAGCTATGGAAAGAATAATGATGACATTAATACTAAGAGACAGAAAAAGAACAACATGGATATGAGAGCAAACAACAGTAGAGAATATTTTAACAAGAAGTAAAAAAAAATTAAGGGACAAGAGCAGGACAAATGAGAATGACAGATAATAAATGGACCAAAAGAATATCAGAATGGGTCCTTAGAGATTGCAACCGACGCAAAAGGAAGAGAAGACGATGGATTAATGAGCTAAGCAAATTTGTGGGTATAGAAAGGCATAAAAATACCAAAAACAGACAGGAATGGAAGGAAAAGACTTAAGCCTTTGTATATATAATATGATATAATATAATATAATATAATATAATATAATATAATATAATATATATGTGAAATATATATATATATATACATATATATATATATATATATATATATATATATATATGAGAATGAGAGATATTAAGTGGACCAAAAGAATAACAGAATGGGTCCCTAGAGATTGCAAAAGATGTAGAAGGAAGAGAAGACGATGGATTAATGAGCTAAGAAAATTTGTTGTATAGAATGGCATAGAAATACCAAAAACAGACAGGAGTGGAAGGACAAGTCTTATGCCTTTGTATATATATTATAATATATATATATATATATATATATATATATATATATATATATATATATATATATATATATATACATGAGCCCCTTTCCCTTACGTTTTGATAGGTGAAAGAGGTATCTTCCTTCCAGTTTTTAACGTTTTTTTATTTTTTTTTTAAAGAGATCACTAGCCATTTGCCTTTCTTTATCCTTGGTACTACCAACCATATTTAAATTCCTTCTGGGTATATCATTCGATGACTATGTTAACCAAATGAACTTTAAAGTAACAAAACTTCCATAAATGAAACTGATCTCCTTTTCTCATTTACAGATCTTCGCCATTGCCGCCCTTGTGGCCGTAGCTTGCTCCGCTCCAGCTCCCGACTCCCCTCCTGCGTATGGGGCCCCTCCCCCGTCCTACAAGGAGCCAGGCATGCCCTTCGATTTCGCCTACGCCGTCAAGGACGACTCAACCGGCAACGATTTCGCTCACGACGAGAGCAGCGACGGTCAGGTCACCTCCGGGTCGTACCGCGTAGCCCTCCCCGACGGTCGCACCCAGATCGTCACCTTCACCGCCGACCACGACAACGGCTACGTCGCCGAAGTGGCCTATGAAGGAGAGGCCTCCTACCCACCCGCACCAGTCTACGCCTAAGGAGTTCTAAACGACATTCTATGATGTACATTATTTCGGATACCATAAATGATGTTATTTCTCTTTCATATCTTTAAATATTTCTTCTTCTTAATGAGAAGATTTAATCAACTTGATGTACCATAATATTCTTGGTAAATTACATTTCTTAATAAAAACAACTGAAGGTGAAAATCGTGTTTCAAACATCCTTTTATTGTTTCTTAGAATGGAAATTAAAAATCATATAGAAACGATACTATCATAATCAGGAAAATAAGGATTCTCAGCTTATCATATATAAATTTAGTTAGACTAGCCATAGATTTCCTGATAATTCCCATATGGAAAACTAAACACACACATTTAAGTGCAGACCAAATCAGTAGAACATTCATGATTCAACCCAAATAAAATTTTGCAAGTTGCAAATTACCTTCTATATATTGGCTTGCAGTTTTCCTAAAGATGAGGATCTTCACTTCAAAAATTTGTTCGAGCGCCACGACGTGAAATCCTTTCTCCAAATAACTATTCCTGTTTGTGTTCGAAGCATTCCAAGAAGGATGATTTTGAATAATAGCTCTCCAAGGTTTGATTTTGCACGTCGGAATTATATCGAGTATATTTGAATCTTTTCCTGATCATCTCAATATAAAAGATACGCCTATAAGAAAACCATCTAGAGTGCCTAATAGGGGATCATTTGTCTTCCCCTGCCTGTGCCAGTGAAAATTTAATCAACCGAGGCAATTCTTTTAAAGCAAAAACTCAGTGATGGATTACCTAAGATATGCTCATTAAAATAAATAGATAAAACTACTGCAGCAGTCAAAACACCATCTTGTCAAAAAAAAAAAAAAATAATTGAATAATTTTTTCTTGAGATTACATCACCAAACATTTAACTGGGCACCACAAGGCACTAAAAGATGTTGAAGACCCAGGCCAGTAGAAGATTTGGAAGATCCAGGCATTCATGATTGAGGACCATGAAGCGTGGAGTCGGAGATGGTGATCGATTGATCAATTGATTTGAAGTTCTCTGGCATTCTGTCATCGAAGGTCATTGACGCTGATATCGTTTATTATAAATAAAGATTAAAAGAATATCAAATTAAAGCCAGAAAAGCAAATATGCTTTGGAAGTTAAATAGCATTATGAAGACCTGCTTCTGATATAAATTAAAATATGCTATTAGCATTGTATGGCAAATCATGTCCAAGGATCTTGGGAAGGATGAACCTGCCATCTTCACCCCGAGCCTCAAACATATATACATTTCTTTCTGTGCTATATGTGGGGCATTCAGTCAACAATGCCTCACTATCAAAGGTATTAAACAGACGTCGCAATATGGTTCGTGTTGGCCAGTCTCCCATTTTCGGGGCATCCAATTATACCTCTAAGGGGATATAACAATCGCAATTTCTCTCATCTTATTTTCGGTTAAACTATCCCAATGCTGTTGCCAATTGTTATAAATCAAATTCTTAATTGCTGGTAAAAAAAAAAAACATTACAAAGAATGGGATACCTTCTTAGTAGTAACTCGGATGTAGCACTCTTTGCCAGTGAATCTGCCTCTTCATTTCCAGACACACCTACGTGTGCCGGAACCCAGCAAAGTCGAACTGTTATACCTTTTAGGCCAATAACTAAAAGCCACTCTAAAATCTTTAAAACTAAAGGGTCACTAGAATTAAAACCTTCTAAAGCTTGAAGGACACTTCTTGAATCATTGTAAGTGGTAAAATTACCATCCTCTTTTAACGCTATTTTCTCAATAACGGTTAGTATGCCATATAATTCAGCATTAAATATGGAAGATATTGGAGGAAGTGCACCTCTACAGTTAAAAGAACTACTATATACTCCAAATCACACGCCAGCATCAGATTTGGAGCCATCGGTATATAAAAAAGTTGATACCCTATGTTCTTCAACATGTTACATAAAAAGAGACCTAACTTCTAATTCAATCCTGGTTTTTAATACCAATAAAATATTTACAATAAGAAATCCCTGGTAATTTCCACGGAGGGGTTGATGATATCCTAAATAGAAGCATCTTACTTCTAATTATATCAAGACTACTTAACAATTGTTCCACCCGAAGCCATAAGGTTGAGGAGATTTTGGGTGCAACTTAAAGTATGTTGAGTGCCTTACTAGTTTTGCAGTCTGAAAAGCTAAAGAATTAGGGAGTCCTTGCAACCTAAACCAATACCGAAGAATAGAAGACATTCGGTAATGGTCTAAAGGTAACACCCAGCATCAACAAGGAGACTTGGGATAGGTGAGGTTCTAAACGCTTCTGTCGACAATTTAATACCAGCATGAAGTATTGAATCTAATATCTTAATCGGTTTAAGGTGGCTGAGGAGTATATTTCACACCAATAACTAATTTTTTTTTTTTTTGGAGAGATTCTGCTTGGTGTTCTGCAGTACAGGGTTCTGAACCCTATGCAGTTAAGTCTTTATTTAAAAAAGTCCTTGACGATAGGACGGCACAGAAAAATATGCTGAAACTTCTTTTATAGCCTCTAGGATGATTTGAAAGTAATTAATAAACAGGGGAGTGTCTTTTGTAGCAAGCATGTGATTATTTGCTTGACCAATTCTTAACTTTTACTCCCATCTATTGATTTTAATTGCATATCTAGCACTGAACTTCAAGAATTCAAAATATGTGAGGTTATATTATTACGATTCAAAAGAAAAAAAAAACATTGAGAATATGCAATAACTAATAGAGATAATTGGGATATAATTGCATCTAAAAAGAAGTAAAATCAACATGTGCAACTCATTAGAACAATTAGCAAAAAGAAGCAAGCTAATTTTTTTTGCAGTCGTTCTTAAGCAAATACTAACCACAGTTATTTGTTCTCTAACCTCAGATATAAGTAGAGATGAAATGCAGGGAATTGTAATTCTAGTTTTAAGAGAAAATGGAAGCTTATCTTCTTCAGATTATTTCCCCAAATTATAACATGACTCAAGAAATGTCTTTTTCTGGGATGAATCATGAATCTTCAAATCTGAAAACTTATTTAGACACAAGAGAAAAAATTATATGATCTGCTAATATGACTTTTTTTTTATTAATCTCCATTAAACTCTAACAGTAATATATTGAATTATCAAATCTATTGACTGAAGAATTTACTTTTATTTCAAGTAATTTTCAATTATAAGTAAAAGTAATTTAATTACAGTTGCCCTTTTTCTGGGCAATATCTGTTTTGAAAAGAAAAAAAGACAATTCGTTTATCTTTCTTTTCTAGTTTTCCAAAAATAATTTCTCTACTCAAATTCCTGGAAAGAGGTCATACTGAAAACAAATTTGTTTTCCAAATGCAATAGCTGACAGGTCAATGAAACTGGAAAAGTGCAACTGAAAACGGGAAACTGGAAGAGGCGTCAGTAAGTATAAAAAGGGAGTGTTGCTCAAACTTTAACATAATTTCCTCAGCATATTCATAACATCAACATGTCTGCTAAGGTGAGATAGCTCTGTATTGTGCTAATTGCTTCGACTTAGAGTCTCTCAGAATTATATTTCTTAAGCATGAGAGGTCCAAAGTTATGATCAAATTCATAAGTTTTAAGGATAACGTTTTAAATTCTGAAAGGACTGGTTCTCTCCAATATTAATTCCATCTACATTTCTGGGAAGTAATTATCTCAAATTTTGTGTAATGTTAAATAGAATTACATAAGATACCAACCAGTCTTCTGTAAGTTAAATAACTGTCATCAGCTTCCTTAGTTTCTTGTGGAAAGAAAATGTTTTTGTTTATTAAGAATAATTATAGATTTGACATTGATCATCTGATCAATCTTCTCTAGCCATTGGAAGTGGAAGCGTTATGAGCAGATCAAGAAGTTTTTATGAAGTATAATTCAAAGCCCTAAACACAAAGACCACCAAGATCCACAACCTAACACCACTAACAAAAAAAAAAAAAAAATAAATAAATAAATAAATAAAGAGAGATATCTGTATTCCCAAAGTGCTAAATTACATCAGCTTCGTCAATGGGAGAGATACTAAGATACATCGTTTTTGGTTCCCCAAGTTTTTTAACAAAAGCTAACTTCAAGTAGGAGTCTGTTGTCTTCATCTTACACTCAACCTTCCAGACATAGACACAGACACAAAATTTCACACAAAACTAAAAGAGGTATTACCGAGGGACGAGGAATTTTTGGTAAACAAAGTGAGATTATGACAACCAAAATGCCACTTTCTCTCAAAAGAAAACTATTTAATCAGATAGTGCTACCAGTATCAACTTATGCATCAGAAACTTGGTGACTCACTTAAGTATCAGAACAAACTAGTTAAAACACAAACGAGCTATGGAAAGAATAATGATGACATTAATACTAAGAGACAGAAAAAGAACAACATGGATATGAGAGCAAACAACAGTAGAGAATATTTTAACAAGAAGTAAAAAAAAATTAAGGGACAAGAGCAGGACAAATGAGAATGACAGATAATAAATGGACCAAAAGAATATCAGAATGGGTCCTTAGAGATTGCAACCGACGCAAAAGGAAGAGAAGACGATGGATTAATGAGCTAAGCAAATTTGTGGGTATAGAAAGGCATAGAAATACCAAAAACAGACAGGAATGGAAGGAAAAGTCTTAAGCCTTTGTATATATAATATGATATAATATAATATAATATAATATAATATAATATAATATATATATATATATATATATATATATATATATATACACACACACATATATATATATATATATATATATATATATATATATATGTATATATACATGAGCCCCTTTCCCTTACGTTTCGATAGGTGAAGCAGGTATCTTTCTTCCAGTTTTCAACGTTTTTTCTTTTTTCTCAGAGAGATCACTCGCCATTTGCCTTTCTTTATCCTTGGTACTACCAACCATAGTTAAATTCCTTCTGGGTATATCATTCGATGACTATGTTAACCAAATGAACTTTAAAGTAACAAAACTTCAATAAATGAAACTGATCTCCTTTTCTCATTTACAGCTCTTCGTCATTGCCGCCCTTGTGGCCGTAGCTTGCTCCGCTCCAGCTCCCGACTCCCCTCCAGCGTATGGGGCCCCTCCCCCATCCTACAAGGAGCCAGGCATGCCCTTCGATTTCGCCTACGCCGTCAAGGACGACTCAACCGGCAACGATTTCGCTCACGACGAGAGCAGCGACGGTCAGGTCACCTCCGGGTCGTACCGCGTAGCCCTCCCTGACGGTCGCACCCAGATCGTCATCTTCACCGCCGACCACGACAACGGCTACGTCGCCGAAGTGGCCTATGAAGGAGAGGCCTCCTACCCACCCGCACCAGTCTACGCCTAAGGAGTTCTAAACGACATTCTATGATGTACATTATTTCGGATACCATAAATGATGTTCTTTCTCTTTCATATCTTTAAATATTTCTTCTTCTTAATGAGAAGATTTAATCAACTTGATGTACCATAATATTCTTGGTAGATTAAATTTCTTAATAAAACAACTGAAGGTGAAAATCGTGTTTCAAACATCCTTTTATTGTTTCTTAGAATGGAAATTCAAAAACATGAAGGAACGATACTATCATAATCAGGAAAATAAGGATTCTCAGCTTATCATATATAAATTTAGTTAGACTAGCCATAGATTTCCTGATAATTCCCATATGGAAAACTAAACACACACATTTAAGTGCAGACCAAATCAGTAGAACATTCATGATTCAACCCAAATAAAATTTTGCAAGTTGCAAATTACCTTCTATATATTGGCTTGCAGTTTTCCTAAAGATGAGGATCTTCACTTCAAAAATTTGTTCGAGCGCCACGACGTGAAATCCTTTCTCCAAATAACTATTCCTGTTTGTGTTCGAAGCATTCCAAGAAGGATGATTTTGAATAATAGCTCTCCAAGGTTTGATTTTGCACGTCGGAATTATATCGAGTATATTTGAATCTTTTCCTGATCATCTCAATATAAAAGATACGCCTATAAGAAAACCATCTAGAGTGCCTAATAGGGGATCATTTGTCTTCCCCTGCCTGTGCCAGTGAAAATTTAATCAACCGAGGCAATTCTTTTAAAGCAAAAACTCAGTGATGGATTACCTAAGATATGCTCATTAAAATAAATAGATAAAACTACTGCAGCAGTCAAAACACCATCTTGTCAAAAAAAAATAAAAAAATAATTGAATAATTTTTTCTTGAGATTACATCACCAAACATTTAACTGGGCACCACAAGGCACTAAAAGATGTTGAAGACCCAGGCCAGTAGAAGATTTGGAAGATCCAGGCATTCATGATTGAGGACCATGAAGCGTGGAGTCGGAGATGGTGATCGATTGATCAATTGATTTGAAGTTCTCTGGCATTCTGTCATCGAAGGTCATTGACGCTGATATCGTTTATTATAAATAAAGATTAAAAGAATATCAAATTAAAGCCAGAAAAGCAAATATGCTTTGGAAGTTAAATAGCATTATGAAGACCTGCTTCTGATATAAATTAAAATATGCTATTAGCATTGTATGGCAAATCATGTCCAAGGATCTTGGGAAGGATGAACCTGCCATCTTCACCCCGAGCCTCAAACATATATACATTTCTTTCTGTGCTATATGTGGGGCATTCAGTCAACAATGCCTCACTATCAAAGGTATTAAACAGACGTCGCAATATGGTTCGTGTTGGCCAGTCTCCCATTTTCGGGGCATCCAATTATACCTCTAAGGGGATATAACAATCGCAATTTCTCTCATCTTATTTTCGGTTAAACTATCCCAATGCTGTTGCCAATTGTTATGAATAAAATTCTTAACTGCTGGTAAAAAAAAAAAAAACATTACAAAGAATGGGATACCTTCTTGGTAGTAACTCAGCTGTAACACTCTTTGCCAGTGAATGTGACTCTTCATTTCCAGACACACCTACATGTGCCTGAACCCAGCAAAGTCGAACTGTTATACCTTTTAGGCCAATAACTAAAAGCCACTCTAAAATCTTTAAAACTAAAGGGTCACTAGAATTAAAACCTTCTAAAGCTTGAAGGACACTTCTTGAATCATTGTAAGTGGTAAAATTACCATCCTCTTTTAACGCTATTTTCTCAATAACGGTTAGTATGCCATATAATTCAGCATTAAATATGGAAGATATTGGAGGAAGTGCACCTCTACAGTTAAAAGAACTACTATATACTCCAAATCACACGCCAGCATCAGATTTGGAGCCATCGGTATATAAAAAAGTTGATACCCTATGTTCTTCAACATGTTACATAAAAAGAGACCTAACTTCTAATTCAATCCTGGTTTTTAATACCAATAAAATATTTACAATAAGAAATCCCTGGTAATTTCCACGGAGGGGTTGATGATATCCTAAATAGAAGCATCTTACTTCTAATTATATCAAGACTACTTAACAATTGTTCCACCCGAAGCCATAAGGTTGAGGAGATTTTGGGTGCAACTTAAAGTATGTTGAGTGCCTTACTAGTTTTGCAGTCTGAAAAGCTAAAGAATTAGGGAGTCCTTGCAACCTAAACCAATACCGAATAATAGAAGACATTCGGTAATGGTCTAAAGGTAACACCCAGCATCAACAAGGAGACTTGGGATAGGTGAGGTTCTAAACGCTTCTGTCGACAATTTAATACCAGCATGAAGTATTGAATCTAATATCTTAATCGGTTTAAGGTGGCTGAGGAGTATATTTCACACCAATAACTAATTTTTTTTTTTTTTTGGAGAGATTCTGCTTGGTGTTCTGCAGTACAGGGTTCTGAACCCTATGCAGTTAAGTCTTTATTTAAAAAAGTCCTTGACGATAGGACGGCACAGAAAAATATGCTGAAACTTCTTTTATAGCCTCTAGGATGATTTGAAAGTAATTAATAAACAGGGGAGTGTCTTTTGTAGCAAGCATGTGATTATTTGCTTGACCAATTCTTAACTTTTACTCCCATCTATTGATTTTAATTGCATATCTAGCGCTGAACTTCAAGAATTCAAAATATGTGAGGTTATATTATTACGATTCAAAAGAAAAAAAAAACATTGAGAATATGCAATAACTAATAGAGATAATTGGGATATAATTGCATCTAAAAAGAAGTAAAATCAACATGTGCAACTCATTAGAACAATTAGCAAAAAGAAGCAAGCTAATTTTTTTTGCAGTCGTTCTTAAGCAAATACTAACCACAGTTATTTGTTCTCTAACCTCAGATATAAGTAGAGATGAAATGCAGGGAATTGTAATTCTAGTTTTAAGAGAAAATGGAAGCTTATCTTCTTCAGATTATTTCCCCAAATTATAACATGACTCAAGAAATGTCTTTTTCTGGGATGAATCATGAATCTTCAAATCTGAAAACTTATTTAGACACAAGAGAAAAAATTATATGATCTGCTAATACGACTTTTTTTTTTTTTTTATTAATCTCCATTAAACTCTAACAGTAATATATTGAATTATCAAATCTATTGACTGAAGAATTTACTTTTATTTCAAGTAATTTTCAATTATAAGTAAAAGTAATTTAATTACAGTTGCCCTTTTTCTGGGCAATATCTGTTTTGAAAAGAAAAAAAGACAATTCGTTTATCTTTCTTTTCTAGTTTTCCAAAAATAATTTCTCTACTCAAATTCCTGGAAAGAGGTCATACTGAAAACAAATTTGTTTTCCAAATGCAATAGCTGACAGGTCAATGAAACTGGAAAAGTGCAACAGAAAACGGGAAACTGGAAGAGGCGTCAGTAAGTATAAAAAGGGAGTGTTGCTCAAACTTTAACATAATTTCCTCAGCATATTCATAACATCAACATGTCTGCTAAGGTGAGATAGCTCTGTATTGTGCTAATTGCTTCGACTTCGAGTCTCTCAGAATTATATTTCTTAAGCATGAGAGGTCCAAAGTTATGATCAAATTCATAAGTTTTAAGGATAACGTTTTAAATTCTGAAAGGACTGGTTCTCTCCAATATTAATTCCATCTACATTTCTGGGAAGTAATTATCTCAAATTTTGTGTAATGTTAAATAGAATTACATAAGATACCAACCAGTCTTCTGTAAGTTAAATAACTGTCATCAGCTTCCTTAGTTTCTTGTGGAAAGAAAATGTTTTTGTTTATTAAGAATAATTATAGATTTGACATTGATCATCTGATCAATCTTCTCTAGCCATTGGAAGTGGAAGCGTTATGAGCAGATCAAGAAGTTTTTATGAAGTATAATTCAAAGCCCTAAACACAAAGACCACCAAGATCCACAACCTAACACCACTAACAAAAAAAAAAAAAAAATAAATAAATAAATAAATAAAGAGAGATATCTGTATTCCCAAAGTGCTAAATTACATCAGCTTCGTCAATGGGAGAGATACTAAGATACATCGTTTTTGGTTCCCCAAGTTTTTTAACAAAAGCTAACTTCAAGTAGGAGTCTGTTGTCTTCATCTTACACTCAACCTTCCAGACATAGACACAGACACAAAATTTCACACAAAACTAAAAGAGGTATTACCGAGGGACGAGGAATTTTTGGTAAACAAAGTGAGATTATGACAACCAAAATGCCACTTTCTCTCAAAAGAAAACTATTTAATCAGATAGTGCTACCAGTATCAACTTATGCATCAGAAACTTGGTGACTCACTTAAGTATCAGAACATAAACTAGTTAAAACACAAACGAGCTATGGAAAGAATAATGATGACATTAATACTAAGAGACAGAAAAAGAACAACATGGATATGAGAGCAAACAACAGTAGAGAATATTTTAACAAGAAGTAAAAAAAAATTAAGGGACAAGAGCAGGACAAATGAGAATGACAGATAATAAATGGACCAAAAGAATATCAGAATGGGTCCTTAGAGATTGCAACCGACGCAAAAGGAAGAGAAGACGATGGATTAATGAGCTAAGCAAATTTGTGGGTATAGAAAGGCATAGAAATACCAAAAACAGACAGGAATGGAAGGAAAAGTCTTAAGCCTTTGTATATATAACATGATATAATATAATATAATATAATATAATATAATATAATATATATGTGAAATATATATATATATATATATATATATATATATATATATATATATATATATATATATACACACACACACACACACATATATATATATATATATATATATATATATATATATATATATATATGTATATATACATGAGCCCCTTTCCCTTACGTTTCGATAGGTGAAGCAGGTATCTTTCTTCCAGTTTTCAACGTTTTTTCTTTTTTCTCAGAGAGATCACTCGCCATTTGCCTTTCTTTATCCTTGGTACTACCAACCATAGTTAAATTCCTTCTGGGTATATCATTCGATGACTATGTTAACCAAATGAACTTTAAAGTAACAAAACTTCAATAAATGAAACTGATCTCCTTTTCTCATTTACAGCTCTTCGTCATTGCCGCCCTTGTGGCCGTAGCTTGCTCCGCTCCAGCTCCCGACTCCCCTCCAGCGTATGGGGCCCCTCCCCCATCCTACAAGGAGCCAGGCATGCCCTTCGATTTCGCCTACGCCGTCAAGGACGACTCAACCGGCAACGATTTCGCTCACGACGAGAGCAGCGACGGTCAGGTCACCTCCGGGTCGTACCGCGTAGCCCTCCCCGACGGTCGCACCCAGATCGTCATCTTCACCGCCGACCACGACAACGGCTACGTCGCCGAAGTGGCCTATGAAGGAGAGGCCTCCTACCCACCCGCACCAGTCTACGCCTAAGGAGTTCTAAACGACATTCTATGATGTACATTATTTCGGATACCATAAATGATGTTCTTTCTCTTTCATATCTTTAAATATTTCTTCTTCTTAATGAGAAGATTTAATCAACTTGATGTACCATAATATTCTTGGTAAATTACATTTCTTAATAAAAACAACTGAAGGTGAAAATCGTGTTTCAAACATCCTTTTATTGTTTCTTAGAATGGAAATTCAAAAACATGAAGGAACGATACTATCATAATCAGGAAAATAAGGATTCTCAGCTTATCATACATAAATTTAGTTAGACTAGCCTTAGATTTACTGATAATTTCCAAATGGAAAACTAATCACACATACTTAAGTGCAGACCAAATCAGTAGAACATTCACGATTCAACCCAAATAAAATTTTGCAAGTTGCAAATTATCTTCTATGTATTGGCTTGTAGTTTTCCTAAAGATGAGGATCTTCACTTCAAAAATTTGTTCGAGCGACACGACGTGAAATCCTTTCTCCAAATAACTATCCCTGTTTGTGTTCGAAGCATTCCAAGAAAGATGATTTTGAATAATAGCTCTCCAAGGTTTGATTTTGCACGTCGTAATTATATCGAGTATATTTGAATCTTTTCCTGATCATCTCAATATAAAAGATACGCCTATAAGAAAACCATCTACAGAGTGCCTAATAGGGGATCATTTGTCTTCCCCTGCCTATGCCAGTGAAAATTTAATCAACCGAGGCAATGCTTTTAAAGCAAAAACTCAGTGATGGATCAACTCAGATATGCTCATTAAAATAAATAGATAAAACTACTGCAGCAATCAAAACACCATCTTGTCAAGAAAAAAAAAAAATTGAATAATTTTTTCTATGAATTAGTTCACCAAACATTTAACTTGGCTCCACAAGGCACTTAAAGATGTTGAAGACCCAGCCAGTAGAAGATTTGCAAGATTCAGGCCTTCATGATTCAGGACTATGAAGCATGGAGTCGGAGATGTTGATTGATTGATTAATTGATTTGAAGTTCTCTGGCATACTGTCATCGAAGGACATTGACGCCGATATCGTTTATTATAAATAAAAATTAAAAGAATATTCAAATAAAACCAGAAAAGCAAATATGCTATGGAAGTTAAATAGCATTAAGAAGACCTGCTTCTGATAGAAATTTAAAAATGCTACTAGCATTGTAAGACACATGTTGAAGGATCATGGCAAGGATGAACCTGCCATCTTCACCACGAGACTCAAGCAGATATCTATTTCTTTCTGTGCTATATGAGGGGCATTCAGTCAACAGTGCCTCACTGTCAAGGGTATTAAACATTCATGGCAATATGGTCTTGTTGCCCAGCCGAGTGTGACCAATGCGGAGACAACAAATAGTAGTCTCCCATATTCGGGGCATCTCGTTATACCTCTGAGGGGATATAACAATAGCAATTTCTTGCATCTTATTTTCGGTTAAACTATCCCAATGCTATTGCCAATTGATTTAAATAAAATTCTCTATTGATGGTAAAAAACATTACAAAGAATGGGATACCTTCTTGGTAGCAACTTGGCTGCAGTCCTCTTTGCCAGTGAATTTGCCTCTTCATTTCCAGACACACCTACGTGTGCCGGAACCCAGCAAAATCGAACTGTTATACCCTCTAGAACAATAATTAAAAGCCACTCTAAAATCTTGAAAACTAGAGGGTCACTATAATTAAAACCTTCTAAAGCTTGAAGGACACTTCTTGGATCACTATAAATAGTAAACTTATCCTCCTCTTTTAACGCTATTTTCTCAATAGCGGTTAGTATGCCATATAATTCCCCAGTAAATATGGAAGATATTGGAGGAAGTGCACCTCTAAAGCTAAAATAACTACTATATACTCCAAATCCAACGCCAGCATCAGATTTGGAGCCATCGGTATATATATATATATATATATATATATATATATATATATATATATATATATATATATATATATATATATATATATGTTGATTCCCTATGTTCTTCAACATGTTCCATAAAAAGAGACCTAGCTTCTAATTCAGTCATGTTTTTTTAATACCAATAAAATATTTACAAAAAGATATCTCAGGTAATTTCTATGGAAGCACCTTACTTCTAATTATATCAAGACTGTTTAATAACTGTTTCACCCGAAAGCCATAAGTTTAAGGAGATTTTGGGCGCAACTTAAAGTATGTTGAGTGCCGTACAAGGCTTGCAGTCTGAAAGGCTAAAGAATTAGGGAGTCCTTGCAACCTAAACCAATACCGAATAATAGAAGACATTCGGTAATGGTCTAAAGGTAACTCTCCAGCATTAACAAGAACACTTGGGATAGGTGAGGTTCTAAACACTCCTGTCGACAATCTAATACCAGCATGAAGTATTGAATCTAATATCTCAATCGGCTTGGGGTGGCTGAGGAGTATATCTCACACCCTTAACTAATTTTTTTTTCAGGAGAGTTTCTGCTTGGTGTTCTGCAGTGCAGTATTCTAAACCCTATGCAGTTTAAGCCTTTATTTGAGAAAGTCCTTGTCGATAGGATGGCACAGAAAAGTATGCTAAAACTTCTTTAATAGCATCTAGGATGATTTGAAAGGAATTAATAAACAGGGGAGTGTTGTTTGTAAGAGTCATGTGGTTCTTTGCTTGACCAATTCTTAACTGATACTCCCATCTAATGATTTCAATTCCATATCTAACGCTTTACTTCAAGAATTCAAAATACGTGAAGCTATAGAATTACGAAAAGAAAAAAAAACATTAAGAATATACAAAAACTAATAAAGATAATGGGGGAAATAATTGCATCTAAAATCAAGTAAAATCAACATGAGCAGCTCGTCAGAACAATTAGCGAAATGGAGCAAGCTAATTTAAAAGCCTTTAATTTTTGCAGTCGTTCTTAAGCGAATACTAACCACAGTTATTTGTACTCTAACCTCAGATATAAGTAGAGATGAATTGCAGGGAATTGTAATTCTAGTTTTAAAAGAAAATGTAATCTCATCTTTAAATCATAAATCTTATTCAAACACAAAGAGAAAAACATACTGCTAATATGACTTGTTTTTCTTAATCCCCATTAAACTCTAACAGTAATTTCTTGAATTATCCAATCTAATAACTGGAGGATTTACTTTTATTTCAAGTCATTTTCAATTATAAGTAAAAGTAATGTTACTGTTGACTTTTTTCAGAGCAAATTCCGATTTGAAAAAAAAAACACAATTCGTTTATATTTCGCTTATAATTTTTAAAACTTCTTATCTCAATTCACATTCCAGGAAAGAAGTGATAAGAAAACGAATTGGTTTTCCAGAGGCAACGGCTGACGGATCAATGAAAATGGAAAAGGGCAACAGAAAACGGGAACCTGGAAGAGGCGTCAGTAAGTATAAAAAGGGAGTGTTGCTCCTACTTCAACATCATTCCCTCAGCATATTCATACCATCAACATGTCTGCTAAGGTGAGATAGCTCTGCATTGTGCTCATTCTTTGACTTGGGGTCTCTCAGAATTATATTTCTTAGGCATGAGAGACTCAAAGTCTAATCATGTTCATAAGAACGTTATAGGGATAGTTTCAAATTCTCCAAATGAGCACCTTTCCATATATATATATATATATATATATATATATATATATATATATATATATATATATATGTGTGTGTGTGTGTGTGTGTGTGTATATTTATATGTATATATCACCAGATGAGCACCTTTCCCTTAATCTTTAATAAGTGACGGAAATATCTCCATTTTAGTTTTAAATTTTTATTTTTTCGGATGAGATCACTAGCCATTTGACTTTCTTTATCCTTGGTACTACCAACCACATTCAATGCCTATGTTAACAGACACCAAATGAACTTTAGAGGAACCAAATTTTAATAAATGAAACTGATCTTCGTTTACAGCTCTTCGTCATTGCCACCCTTGTGGCAGTAGCTTGCTCCGCTCCAGCTCCTGACTCCCCTCCAGCATATGGGGCCCCTCCCCCGTCCTACAAGGAACCAGGCATGCCCTTTGATTTCGCCTATGCCGTCAAGGACGACTACACCGGCAACGACTTCGCTCACGACGAGATCAGCGACGGTCAAGTCACCTCCGGGTCATACCGCGTAGCCCTCCCCGACGGTCGCACCCAGATCGTCACCTTCACCGCCGACCACGACAACGGCTACGTCGCCGACGTGGCCTACGAAGGAGAGGCTTCCTACCCACCCCCTGCCAAGCCTGCATATGGCCCACCCCCACCAGCCTACGCCTAAGGAGTCCTAAACATCCTTTTTTCGGATGCCATATACGATGCTCTTTTTCTTTCATATCTTTAAATATCTCTTCTTCTCAATGAGAAGATTTAATCAACTTTACATGCCATAAATGTCTTGGTAAATTATCTTTGTAAATAAAACAACCGAATGTGAAAAAATTAGTTTCAAAAGTCCTCTTTAGGTAGTAGGGTGCCCAAGGCACTAGCCCCCCATTGCGATATTACCTCTATAAAGTAATTTGGTTCTTTGATTAGCCAGATAGTACTTCACTGAATCCCTCTCTTGTTATGGCTACTTTTTCCTCTACGCCTACACATACACCAAATAGTCTAGCCTATTCTTAACAAGTAACAAGTTCTCCTCTTTCCTCATACACCTGACAACACTAAGATAACTGAAAAATTCTTCTTACCTCGAGGGGTTAACTACTGTACTGAAATTATTCAGTGACTACTTTCTCTTGGTAAGGGCAGAAGAGATTCTTAAGCTAAGGTAAACAGCTCTTCTAGGAGAAGGACACAGCAAAATTAAATGATTGTCCTCTAACCTTGGGCAGTGCCATATCTTCTGTACAATGGTCTTCCACGTGTTGGGCTAGAGTTCTCTTGCTTGACGGTACACTCGGGCACACTATTCTACCTTGTTGATTTTTAAAGTTTTTAGTTTATACATGAAAGACCTATTTTAATGGTGATACTGTTAAAAAATACGCAATTTGTCTGAAATCCAATGACAAAGTAATGGCCTCAACACTTGTCTGACAAAAAAAAAAATGGTAATGCCTATCTCATTTCCCCCAACATCAAAATGAATAAAAATTAACCACTACATATTTCTCCTTCTCCAATAACACATTTCATATTCTTGTTAGGTTATAAATATAATTGAAGGTACATTGGTCTTTTGTATTGGTTAAGTTCTCAATGCCTGTCATATGCAGCTACAGTTATACCCTACATTGATCCGGTGATAATTCAATAAAAAAAAACACATTTACGTACTGTCCTTATGCAATGATGAAACACTTTTTGGCAAGTATGCAATAATACAGCAAAATAAGTAGATGTAAAAAGGCTGCATCAACGTAGTGTTCCACCGCACCAGTAAAACTATTCCTTTAAATTTACTATAGATAAACTATAATGAAAAAAATACTAATAAATACACAATGGATAAGTACAACAAACACTTTGCTTGAGGAAGTAAGTACTGTTCCAATATGATGAAGAAGCTGTTCTTTTACACATGTGTTGGCCTACTGTTTCAAAATAAGGATAAACCATTTTTGGAACCTACCTACTGCTCCAGAGCAAGGGCGAACCATTTTTGGAACAGAAATATTGTTTTCAAGCAATAGGAAACCCCTTTTGGAGACTGCACACTGTTCTAGAACAACAAAAAATCATTTTTGGAACGTAAAAACTTTTAAAGAGAAACGACGAACCCTTTTCAGAACCTATATTCTTTTCCAGAGGAATGGCAAAACCTTTTTGCAACCTATGTACTGTTCCAGAACAATGACAACCCGTTTTTGGAATCTATATATTGCTCAAGAGCAATGACAAATCCATTTTGGAGACGGCATACTTTTCAAGAGCAACGCTGAACCCTTCTTGGAACCTGAATACTGTTCCAAAGCAATGACAAGCCCAATTAGGAGCGTATACACTGTTTCAGACGAAGACAACCTCTTTTTGGAGCCTTTACTGTTCCAAAGCAATGACAAACCCCCTTTTGGAGCCTGCATACTGTTCCAAAGCAATGAAAACCCCTTTTTTGAGCCTACATACTGTTCCAGAGCAATAGAAAACCCTTTCTGGAGCCAGCATATTGTTCCAGAGCAACAAAAGCTCCTTTTGAGGGTCTGCATACTGTTCCACAACAATGTCTAACCGTTTGTGCAGCTTGCCGCCTGTTACACACCAATGATGAACCTTTTTAGAGCCTGAATACTGTTCCAGAAAACTGAAAAACCCTTTTTAGATCTTGCATACAGTTTCAAAACAATGATTAACCCTTTATGGAGCCTGCATGCCCTTTCGGAGTAATGATGACCGCTTTTTGGAGATCCATACCCTTTTAGAGCAATGGCAAACGATTTTTGGAGCCTGCATACCCTTTCCGAGTAATAATGACCACTTTTTGGAGCCTCCATAAACTTTCAAAACAATGATGAACCTTTTTTGGAGCCTGCATACTCCTTCAGAGTAATGATGATCGCTTCTTGGAGCATGCACACCCTTTCAGAGTAATGATAAACCCTTTTAGGAGAGTCCATACCATTTCAGAGCAATGATGAACCCTTTGGAGCCGGGATACCCTTTCAGAGTACAGTAATGATGACCGCTTTATGGAGCCTCCATACTCTTTCACAGCAATGACGAACACTTTTTGAAGCCTGCATACCCTCTCAGAGCAAATGAAGAACAATTTTTGGAGCCTGCACACCCTTTTAGAGCAATAATGACCCCTTTTTGGAACTTGCATATTGTTCCAGAGCAAAGACAAATCCATTATGGAGCCTACAGACCTTTCAAAGCAATGACAAATTCCTTTTTGGAGCCTGCATACCATTTCAGTCATGATGACTTTTTTTGGAGCCTCCATACCCTTTCAGAGTAAGGATGACTGCTTTTAGGAGCCTCCATATCCTTGCAGAGCAATGACGAACCTTTTTTGGAGTCTACATACCCTTTCAGAGCAATAACAAACCCTTTTTGGAGCATGCATACCCTTTCAGGGTATTGATGGCCACTTTTTTGGAACCTCCGTACCCTTTCAGAGCAATGACATAACCTTTTTGGAGAATGGATACCCTTTCAGAGAATGGATGACCGCTTTTTGGAGCCTCCACACTCATTCAGTGCAATGACAAATCCAATTTGGAGCCTCGTTACCCTTTCAGAGTAATAATGACCGCTTTTTGGAACCTCCATACCATTTCAGAGCAATGGCAAACCCTTTTATGACCCTGCATACCCTTTCAGAGCAATGTTGAACCCTTTCTGGAACCTGCATATTGTTTCAGAATAATAATGACCTCTTTTTGGAGCCTCCATACCGTTTCAGAGCAATAATGAACCCCTTTTTGAAGCCCATATTTTGATCCAGAATAATTTTTTTTTTTTTTTTTTTTTTTGACCCTGCATACTGTTTCAGAGCAATGGGACATTCCTTTTGGAGCCTGCATACTCTTGCAGAACAATGACGAACTCTTATAGGAGCCTGCATACTGTTCCAGACCAATGGGAAACGCTTTTTGGAGCCTACATACTGTTCAAGAGCAATGACAAACCCTTTTTGGAGCCTGAATACCGTTCAAGAGCAATGGCAAACCATTTTTGGAGCCTGCATACTGTTCAAGAGCAATGACAAAACCTTTTAGGAGCCTGTATACTGTTCCAGAACAATGATGAACCCTTTATGGAGCCTACATACTGTTCAAGAGCAATAACGAACCCTTTTTGTATCCTGCATACTGTTCAAGAACAATAACAAACACTTTTTGGAGCCTATATACTGTTCCAGAAAAATTACGAGCCCTGCATAATATTCCAGAAAAATGTGTGTATGTATATATATATATATATATATATATATATATATATATATATATATATATATATATATATATCTATATATATATACAAACACATATATATATATATATATATATATATATATATATATATATATATATATATATATATATATATATATATTTATCTATCTATCTATATATATATATATATATATATATATATATATATATATATATATAAAATTTTAAGTAATTTTTATTTTTCCTAACATACTTACCGAGAATTACTTTCTTAGGAGAGTCACTTGGTGACCTCTTTCTCGACCATTTTTGGCGCCGAAATCCCTCACCCCGTTCTCCATACAGGCCTACCCCGCCGCCACAGAATGCGCCCCGAGGGCAGGATTAGGGCAGGTCACTGCCTCTCTGGGCCATTCTCCTCATTCAGTCCGTCGTATAGCCCAACTTGGCAATGGAAGGATGGCACTCGGGGACGGAAGGGAGGGCCATTACCCGAAAGTAATTCTCGGTAAGTATGTTAGGAAAAATAAAAATTACTTAAAATTTTTGATTTGTTCCAACACAAATACTTACCTTCGAGTTACTTTCTTAGGAGACTTATACTTTAGGAGGCGGGAGTGCTATTCTGACACTTGACTAGGCACGTAGGGCCTAGAGGGCTATGGAATGCGGGGGCCTATCAGAGTACGGGAGTGAGGGTAACTGCGCCACCTTACGCTATTATCTAAGATTTTACCTCTTAAAAATTCTTCTGACGATTTTCTCCGGATGTAGTCGTGAAGAATGTGTTCATCGTTGGGTACAGCCTCTGGCCTTACCGCTACACAGCCCGGAGGGCGGCCATGACTGTCCCAATGGAGGACCCGTCCAAGGATTTCCTTGCATAACCCTTGAGGTAGGGGGCATTAAAGTTTGACTGGTGCGACCAAGTACCTGTCTGTAGGATCTGCCTCACCGCCATGTTTCTCTCAAAGGGCAAGGGGGTGCTCAGACCCCTGATGTCATGGGTCCGGGGAGTGCCTGGCACTGCCATTTTATCCTCTTCATAGGTTCTAGCGATGCATTGTCTCAGCCAGCAGGAAATGGTGTTCTCGGGAACTTGCTTCCTATTAACACCTGTGGAAACGAAGAGGTTCCTGATACCTGGTCGAAGTGAGAGAAGTCGAATGACAAACCATGTATCTCTCCCACTCTCTTATCGGATGCCAAGGCCAGCAAGAAGACGGCCTTGAGGGTGAGATATTTGTTCACGATATCTTTCAAGTGTTCAAAGTGGGAGCGACACATCATCTTCCGGACCTTGCCTAAGTCCCACTGGGGCACCTTTCCCGCCTGAGGGGGGTAAGACTGCTCGAAGCTTTTGACAAGCATCGCTATGTGTCTCGAGGCCCCCAGGACGATGCCCTTCCGGAGGAAGACTTGGCCTAAGGCAGCCCGAACCCCTTTTTATGGCTGGGATTGACCTCTCCACTTTGTCCTTGAGAAACACCAGAAAAAACTGCCATGTCTGGGACAGAGGCCTTAAGAGGTCTAATGTACCTCTCAGCGCACCACTTCGCGACGGAGGTCCATTTTGTCTGGAAGACCGCGGGTGGCAACTTCTTAGGAATAGAGACATTCTCTTAGCCGTGGAGGAAGAATATCTTTCTTTCTTCAGGAGCAGCTCTTAGTCTTCAGTCGTGAAGACGTAGGGAGAGAGACCTGCCGAGGAGCTTGAGAAAGTGAGGCTGGTGCAGAAGGTCTGACCTGACGGACAGAGGCCACGGCGGTTGACTCGATAGGTCTTTTAGGTCCGCGAACCACTCTCTCTGTCTAGCCACCAGGGCGCTACCAAAGTCATCTGTAGGTTTCGAGCCACCTTTATTCTGCTGAGCACTTGTCTTATCAGCGTGAAAAGGGGGAAAAGGAGTACACATCCAGATTGTCCCACTTGTGCTGAAAAGAGTCTTCTAAGGAAGCTTTCGGGTCTGGTACAGGGGAGCAATAGACTGGGAGTTGGGCGTTGAGGTTGTTGCAAGGCGGTCAACCACCGGGGAACCCCAGCGTTGAATGCTGAGCTTGGCTATTCCTGGGAGAAGGGACCATTTTGTCCCTACTATGTGGCCCATTCTGCTGAGGCCGTCGGCCAGAACGTTTTACTTTCCGGGAATGAACCTTGCTAACATCACCACTTGATTCCCTACCACTCAATCTAGATTCTTTATGGTGAGATCGCACAACTCCTTCGATTACAGTACCCTGCTTGTTTATGCATGCCACTACCGTGGTGTTGTCGCTCATCCACGCCACGGTGTTCCCCTTTAGCAGACTTGCGAAGAGTAGGCACGCCTTCTGGACTACTTCCAACTTCAGGACATTGTGTGGAGTTGCCTCTCCCCTTCCAACCAGGTCTCTCGTGCCGCTTCGTCGAGGGGAAGGCCTCCCCATCTCTGGTTGGAGGCGTCTGTGAACAGTAGTAACTCGGGAGGGCCGGTCCCGAAGGACGTCCCTCTTGAGTGAGTTCGACTGGCAATGTCACCATTCTAGGGAGGGTCTCGTGTCTGGAATGACTGGGATTAGCACCTGCTGCGAACACGTCTGTCACCAGAGGTTCCTGAGATTCCATTGGACGGAACTGAGCCTTACCCTCCCTTGGGGAACTAGGTTCTCCAGAGAGACCAGGTGACCTGTCAGCCTCTGCCCGTCTTCCGCCCTCCTGGGGTGTTCTGACAGGAACGGCTGACTAATGAGCCTGAGGTTTCATATCTTATTCTCCGAAGGGAAAAATTCTCCCCGAAAAAAGTCTAGTGTTATTCCCCAGTAGTTCATTCCGGTGGAAGGGAATAGATTTGGCTACTTCGGGTTGATTCAGTTCCCCAGATCCTTGCAAAACTGGGGGAGACTTCTCCCTTGTCCCTCCAAGAGGACCTTTGAGGCGGGAAGAAGCCACCAGCCGTCCAGGTATCTGATGAGGCGTATGCCTCGTTCGTGCGCCCCCACTGCGACAGCCGTGTGGACTCTCACAAACACTTTGGGCGTTGTTGACAGACCAAGGAAAAAAGGGGGATCCTGAATTGCAGGAACTGGGAACCCTATTTTACCCGGGGGAACTTCCGACCCGAGGTGTGGACCGGAATCTGGAAGTATGCGTCCTTGGGGTCGATGGTATCCTACAATCTTTCTCCCTCAAGGACAGCAGGACTGAATTCTGCGTGTCCATTTAGAAGTCCGTCATCTTGACGAACCTGTTGAGAGCTGACAGATCTATAACCGATCTCCACCCCCCGGTCGCTTTTACTGTCAGGAATAGGCGGCTGTAGACACCTGGTCCTGGGAGAAGAACTTCTTCCATGGTACCCTTCTCTACCATGGACGACACCTCCTCTTGAAGGGCGGTCCTCCTTAACGGGTCTTTGGGATCTAGCCATTCTATCCGGTTGGCCGGAAAAATCGTGGGTGGTTCCGTTAGGAATGGAAGTCCGTAGCCCTTCTTTAGTAAGGACACTGTCCAAGGTTCCGCTCCTTGAGCCCTCCATGCTTGCCAATGACGCCTGAGTTACCCTCCAACCCGAGGGTTGGGTGGGGATAGGGGCCTCCCACTCTTATCTTCTTCTAGAGGGGCGGCCTGACCTGTCTCCCCTAGAGGCGGGGTAACCCGACCTGAAGGAGCTAGAGGGCGCTGGAGCTCCCCTGCAGAGGGGCTGAGGCGTTGCGGACCAAGAGGAAGAGGGGGGCTTCTCTCCTCGTAGTGCTGGTAGATGCTTGGGGTGTCGCGGCACTATCCGAGACAGACCTCTTATAGGGTGGTCTCCTAGGAGTCGTAGGTCTGGGGACGTTAGTCTCCTTCTATTTCAAGACCTTCTCCATTATGGTTTCTAGTTCCTTCCGAGGAAAACAGAGACTCTCCCCCCAAGGGAAAGCTGCGAATGGGTCGCGTTTCCCTGTCTGGTGCCTTCCAAGACACTTTCGCCAGAACAGTGTCTCGCTTCCAGAACACCCAGTTATCTGTTAGTGTGAGAGACTGATATGTCAATAACCTAAGGGTTGAAGGCCTTGCTGGACAGGGTCCTCGGGGTCAAAGGAGGCTTCTACACCTCCCAAAGAGTAAGCCCACCAGTCCAGCCAAGAGGGGACGTTTACTAAGTCCCTCGACATTTTCTCCATCATGGAGGCTCCTGCTGGTGAGAACCAGACTGGGCCTGAAGAGGCTCTACTGTCTGAAAACGCCTTGACTAAGGATGTCCTGCTGACCCTCAAAAAGGCTTGACTTCCCGGAAACTACGTCCGTTGTTGCAGGTTCCGGTACCTGTGGTGTCTTCTGCAAAGGCTAACCACTCTCCTATAGTCCTCCGTCAGGGATCGCTCTTCTCCGTCAGCCGAGGACTTGGATTTCATCTGCGGGGACGTCCGCACCAGGGGCCTGGGTTACCGCAAGCAACGCTGGTTCAGCGGGGACTCCCGTCGGCCCAAGGCTCTGGGTGCCGAGGATGCGGTTCCCGTGGGCTGACCCGACAGCGGGAACCGTTCCTTCTGACCCGAAGGCCGCACCAGCCGGGCTGGTTCGGCCAGGCCGCCCGACCAGCAGCGCGTTTCCCCCGCTGGGCGGGGTTAACCGTAGGCTTCGGGGACTTACGCTTACCTGTAGAGTCCTTCTTACCGCTTGATCTCGAGGCGCCAGGTCACAGGGCACTCCCCGGGAGCTTCGGTTCTGGAATACCAGGCACTCCCTTGCGGTGGTACCGGTTTCCCCGGCGGGGAGCTCCGCACCAGGTTCGGGGTCAGAACCGGCAACGCCGTACCGTCGAGGACTACTGTTCGTGTATTCTCTCCGGGGGACGCGGACGCGGATCCTCGTGGGCTGACCCAACGGAGGGAACCGTTCCTTTTAAGTCCGAGGGCCGAACCAGCTGTGCTGATTCGGCCAGGCTGCCCGTAAATAAGCCCGCTTACACCTGCGGGCGGGCTGGGGGACGCGGACGCGGATCCCCGTGGGCTGACCCGACGGAGGGAACCGTTCCTTTTAAGTCCGAGGGCCGAACCAGCTGTGCTGATTCGGCCAGGCTGCCCGTAAAGAGGCCCGGTTACACCTGCGGGCGGGCTGGGGGACGCGGACGCGGATCCCCGTGGGCTGACCCGACGGAGGGAACCGTTCCTTTTAAGTCCGAGGGCCGAACCAGCTGTGCTGATTCGGCCAGGCTGCCCGTAAAGAAGCTCGGTTACACCCGTTGGCGGGGTGAACCGGAGGCTTCGCGGTCTTACGCCTGCCTGAAGAGGCCTTCTCGCATTTCTCCCTGCGAGGGTTATATCTGCGTCTGGAGGATGGCCTTCGTGGTGAGAAAAACCCTGGGTTGTCGGTCCGGGGGACGCTGCAAGACAGACCTGGGAGGCTCCTTCTCGGCGAGGCCCTCGGCTGCAGAAGAGACTGAAAAATACGCTAAGAGACTGGAGAAGAATTAGAGACATTTTCCCCCACATGGGGTCATCAGAGGAGACGTGGTCTGCTTGCACCAGGACTCCGTCTCCCCACACACTCCCGAAAGTAGTACTTACCTCGAACTACTTCTTAAGAGTTATCTTCTACACAATAAACCAACCTCGTCTCCTACTCTGGGTAGGAGAGGGTGGTAGGGAAGCTCAGCCAGGCGGGACGCCCGGCGCTAGTCTTCTTAGGCAAACCCTTCGTCGCCTACTTCCTCTTGGTGCTATACCGCACCCACTCAAACTCTTGGGGAAGAGCAATGGGCACTTCCCCGCAACTGACTTACCTCGTCCCCTACTCTGGGTAGGGGAAGATGGCTGTATAAGAATCTCTATTCGACGAGGCATCGGGAATTAAGTTGGCGAGGAGAGGCTCGTCTTCCTATGAGCCTCTTGGATGTATTCTTCCTTTTAGTGCCGAAGTGCACTCACTGCACTACGTTCCAGGACCAGTAGTCCTGACACGTGGTTGAAGAGGAACATAAGCTGCCCCTACACGGCAACACCGAGGATAAGGGGAGGAAGAATGATTTATGTAAAAAAGTTTTCCTTTCAGCTATCAATTCCTTGAAGAAAATCAAGGAATACAGTTCCATAACGCACACAACGCACGACACAAGCACTAAGGATATGAATTAAACACCGGGTAAGGACACGGTTGAAAAGTGAACGCACAGGAACACTTGGGAAGTACACTGCGAAAAAACACAAGTCCCCACGGTGGGAACACGTGGAACACTAAATGCGCACAAAGGATCGAGTATAAGAGTACAGAGTGAGGTGTTCACTACCTCACGACCAAGGACTGAATGGGGAGAATGGCCCAGAGGCCAGAGAGGCAGTGACCTGCCCTAATCCTGCCCTCGGGGCGCATTCTGTGGCGGCGGGGGTAGGCCTGTATGGAGAACGGGGTGAGGGATTTCGGCGCCAAAAATGGTCGAGAAAGAGGTCACCAAGTGACTCTCCTAAGAAAGTAATTCGAAGGTAAGTATTTGTGTTGGAACAAATATATATATATATATATATATATATATATATATATATATATATACACACATATATATACATACATATATATATATATATATATATATATATATATATATATACACACATATACATATATACACTTATGTTAAATATTTCAAACAAGAAATTGTAATTTTCAAAACAGCTCTTGAATATTTTCCTTTAAACGTATTGCATAAGCTTCATGTTTATTGATTTCATATAACGACTAAGAAAAACAAACAAATTGGAGTGTACTGCTGAAAGGCGAGAGATGAATTATCGAACAGTAATCAGCAGTATTGAAAAAAATATAAATTTCTGAATGAAGTAAGTGGAAATTTCAGACCAATCGATCATTTGCAAGTAAACTGTGTCCTACTAAGCAGCTATGCATGTTCCTCTCCCCTTTACTACAAAATGAAGAAACCTGTCAATCAAATGAGTTCTAATGTTAATGTAAATACTGGTTTAAGGGACGATTGTTTGGAGGCCTATGCACTCAAAAGTTATATTTTGGACATACAGCATGCAGCTACACATTTTCAAATCAGAGGCCGATGGTAGCGGCAACCTTAATATCCACATACTCGGTTGAGATTGGAAAAAATACTAACATCTGATGGAATAAACATAAGAGAAAAATAGAAGAGTTGAAACCGATAACTGTAGTTAGTTTTAAAAAGGTTATAAACATTTAAACCTGATTTATGTATATTTGTGACACCTTAAGCAACTAATGTAATTATTTAGATTTTTTTTTTCATGAATATCTGAGCCATTCGTTATTTCATAGACCGAAAATTTCAAATTTCAAATTCTTTAAAAAATATATAATCCCTAATATTAGCTGTTAAATCACTACTAGCACCTACTAGCACTGATATTTTTTAAACACTAACAACTACTAATCATTTATAGTTACTTCTGCTCATGTCAGTATTAATAATAATTTTCAAATCATTACTAATATTACTATTACTATTTTCCATTATTAAAGAATGTCTTCGAAGAAAA
>NC_090762.1:50100268-50102768 GCF_036898095.1 Palaemon carinicauda | reverse complement strand
TATATACATATATACACATACCATATATATATATATATATATATATATATATATATATATATATATATATATACACACACATATATATATATATATATATATATATATATATGTATGTATATATATGTATATATGTGTATATATATGTATATATATATACATACATATATATACACATACCATATATATATACATATATATATGTATATATAAATATATATATATACTGTATATGTGTGTGTGTGTGTGTGTAAAATGCAATTCTAAGATCATCCAAACTTCTTGAAAACATTTAAGAAAGTAGATCTTGAATTACGAGACTTCCTATCACAATTCCACTGCCATTTTGGTACTCCCATGAAAGCGTACCGTGGTACAAGGACTACTCAATATTTAACAATGAGAAGTTAAAAGAAACGTATTTATTAAACGCGTAACTGTTATTAACATGATAACTTACTGTACTGCATTATTTCAACGCGTAAAAGATCAATAGTAATAATAAACAATTATAATACAGCTAGTTAGGCAAAGATATCTCATTGCAAACGACTGTGATATCAGAGAAAGTTATACCGGGAATGCTCTGGCCAACATGCCCTGAGCAGACGTTAACAAAACATTTTCTTTTCAATAACCACTTTCTTTCTCTCTCTTGACTGCCTTCTTAAGCATCTTACCTTAGCAGACATGATGTGGATCGGAGTCGGAATGCTCGGGTTATGATGTTTAAGCCAAGCGCGACCGAGTTTATATAGGTCCCGGCCGAAGGTCTGCTTTCGTCACCTTACTTCAGATGGAAGAAGAAGAGTAGTGAAGGGAAGAAGGAAGGAAGGAAAGAGGAGGGCGTTCCTTTTCCTTTTCCAATATTAAGACGCATTTCTTTAGTATTTATTTTTTTGTATCATCGAGTATTTCCTATCTTGAAATCATGTTACAGTTGTATATGACCCGTTGGGTTTCATAGCCTCTAGGTCATGACGTAATAACCCCATCATATTGCTATGAAAACCGTGACGTCATCGATGGGATCCCGCGTTTTAAAGGTGTGGCCATGAGTAGTATTACTGTTAATAGAGAGAGGGAGGGGGGGAGGGGGTCAATCAGCAGTCAGTAAGCGCGCGTAAACGAGAGTAAAGAGTGTGATTTGGCGATTGTTATTACCAAGGACGGCCACCGCTATTTAGCAGCCTGTCGTCACATACTTGCTTAAGCCGCTGTTACTCCGCCCAGGTAAAGCGGCCGATGATGAGTTGCTCTCATTAGATGAAGATGGCAATGGAAGCTCCTCATTGGTCGATTACAGTCCGTTTCTTCAACCTTCGGGCTGAGAGATTCCTGTCGGATAGTTATGTCGTTTTTCTTACAAGTTCCCACTCTTGCTTTGCCTGTGGTTATGCTGTTTCCGACAATTTTACTTTTTTGTTTCTTTTCCGGATTTATATCCTATTTTCTATCTAATTTTTGGTCTTCATCATGAATGTTATTCCCAGGCATTTCAATTGTTAGAGGTTTTGTAATTCATTATTCTGAATATTTTACCAGTGGTCAAGTAAAGTGGGATTGATGTTTTAAATTGCCTTATACCATTTTTTCATATAATCCTGATTTCCACATTTCTCCTCTTTTAGTTTTAATCAGATTTTCCTATTTTAAGCTATGTTTCTTACATCTACTTTGATGTATTTCTCATTTTCCTTTTATTCATCAACCTTTCCTTGCTATTACCTTTGGATTCCCCACTTTCTCTAATTTTATCTTGCTTAATCTAATATTTTAGATTACATTCTGTATTCCTGTGATTTTCTTAGTGATTATAATTCTTACCTAAATGCCACATTTGCAGTCTTTTTTCATATGTTCTAATATTTTGCTTATCGTTCCAAATCCTCAAGCCCAATTCTTTACATATTCTCCTCTGTCCTCATACACTTGACAACACTGAGATTACCGAACAATTTGTCCTCGCTCAAGGGGTTAACTACAGCAATGTAATTATGCAGTTGCTACTTTCCTCTTGGTAAGGGTAGAAGAGACTCTAGCTATGGTAAGCAGCTCTTTTAGGAGCAGGGCACTCCAAAATCAAACCACTGTTCTCTGGTCTTGGATAATGCCATAGCCTATGTCTTAGGGTAGAGTTCTCTTGCTTGAGGGTACACTCAGGCACACTATTCTATTCTATTTGTCTTCCGCTTGTTTTGTGAAAGTTTTTATAGTTTACATAGGAAATATATATTTTAATGTTGTTACTGTTCTTAAAATATTCTAATTAATTATTTTTCTTGTAGTTTCTTTATATCCTTTCCTCACTGGGCTTTTTTCCCTGCTGGAGCCATCGGGTTCATAGCATTCTGCTTTTATAACTCGGGTTGTAGCTTAGTAAGTAATAATAATAATAATAATAATAATAATAATAATAATAATAATTAGTATTATTATTACAAGCTAATGACTTGCTTAATTAAAACCTTTAGAGAATAGGAATCAAATTGTTGATATA
>NC_090762.1:50087768-50092768 GCF_036898095.1 Palaemon carinicauda | reverse complement strand
AATATCCGCGATTGACAGAATGTTTACGTTAGGCATCGGAGCCACTGTACACAGATAGTTTATTTACTTTCTGTACTTGGAATATATGAACTATGACCCTGAGCTGGGGCCGGGAAGAGCATTCAAGGTGCAAGTGAGGGTATGGGAGAAACCGCCCCGCAAATGCACTTGGAAGTAAAAGTGTCTACTGGTTGGACTGCAACTTGGAGGAAATGAAGCTTGGACGTAGTTAAGAAATAGATATGATCAAACTAGAGATCTATAATTTTGCTTCTAGATCTCTAGTGGCATCCATGTTGGACAATTCAATATCAAGCGTTCGTGCATTTATTAAGCCAACTGCTTACTTAAATTTTCTTATGCTCTATTCAACTGCTTTCATAAAATCTATATACCAAATAAGATTTGAATGATTAAGAAATGGCGAACTAGAGTCTAGTCAAATATTTTTCCAATATTTGCTGGAGTAAAAAATAATAATAATTTAACCATTCATTAGAATCGGATGAAAGACACCAAAATTAGGTTTACCAACTATAATAACTATAGATATTATAGTTATAGTAAATGTACTATTCTCAAAGTTTTTTATCAGGATTTCATTCAATGAGTTTACTTATTAAATTAATAGTCACTAGTTAATTAGTTAATCAAAGAATTATATAAAAGAGGATCTAAATGATTGCGTAAAGCATTGTGGAATTAGCATTTTCCAAAAACGTAAATTTCTCGAAATGGCTTCCAGTGGAGGACACGATCAATAGTAGCCCATTACCTCCTATTAGACCAATAAAAGTTCCATTAAAAAGTCTTAAAGAGGTAAGTACCGAGTGATTCATTATAGTCTAAGCCAGCAGAATATATCATAATCAATAGACTTACCCGTCTAAAAATGAAAGGATTAATATTATTGACTTTTGGAGATGTCTATATTTGCATAAATCTCAAAAAATAACATATCTTAACACAATTTTAATTTTCAATTTTCCTTTATTGATTTTTTAAGATTGCTCATATCTTTAGGTGTTCTCGAAAGGACAATCATCCAAGATGAAAACAGATGTGTATCAGATTCTATTAAGCAATCGGTTGGTGACCCGGATCTTCTGACCTGACTTTGAGAAGTCCAACTTGGAGAAGTGTCACCTCATCCAAAAGACCTTGAGCTCATTATCTCTTTTAAAGTTTATATATGAAAGCTCTATTTTAATGTTACTGTTCTTAAAATATTTCATATTAATTATTCATTGCTTCTCTTGTGGTTTATATTACTTTTTTATTTCCTTTCATCACTGGGCTAATTTTATCTGTTTGAATCCTTGTGCTTATATCATCCTGCTTTTCCAACTACGGTTATAGCTTGGTTAATAATAATAATAATAATAATAATAATAATAATAATAATGATAATAATAATAATAACAATAATAATAACAATAATAAATAATAATATGATAATAATTAAATGGTAACGCCAGAGAAGAGAGAGAGAGAGAGAGAGAGAGAGAGAGAGAGAGAGAGAGAGGAGAGAGAGAGAGAGAGAGAGAGAGAGAGAGAATTACAACGATTTTGGATGTCTCAAGATTTTTAGTCCACCTGCGGAGACTCCACTTGCTCTTTGGTAGAGCGATTTAATTTAAGCATTTAGTGTGTTCTTATGATGTCTAACTTATTCTTGAACTCGTTTACCGTGTTACTGTTTACTACATCCGCTGGAAATCTATTCCGAGTATTTGCTATTTTTTTTTTTATCTTTTATTATGATATACACATTTACAATCTTACAGTTTATAACATCTATACATCATAGTATATTTACATAAATAATTTTTTACTTTACATAGTGTATTGAAAATTGAAAATTTTACTATTTATCTATATATATTTTAAATAGAAAATATATCAAGTCTTGAATACTTTTTAATAGAAGTTTTAAATCCTATTTTATAGTATTTTCCACTTTGTATGTAAAGAAACTGCCCAATTGAGTGTATCTGTTCAATTCCAGAGAGAGAGAGAGAGAGAGAGAGAGGAGAGAGAGAGAGAGAGAGAGAGAGAGAGAGAGAGAGAGAGAGAAATGGTTATCACTGAAAGTGAAAACACACCAGGAGGGAAAATGACGTAGCCAGTAAGAGGCGCCCGAAAGACTCGCTACTTTCCCCCGCCGGTTAAGAACAAGGTTCTCCGAAGTACTCCTTCTGCGGTCTCGGACTTCGAAGTTGTGTGGTTCTGGATGGCCGTCCGGTTACCACAGGCATCCGGACTGCTGTTCATTCGGTGTCACCTGAGTTTCTTCGTCTTCATCGTCATTTCTTGGGAAGTTGCTATTTTGCAGATAAGACTTTTGGAGCTAAGCCACCAGAATATATCAATCATTAGGCCTACCCTTCTATAAACGAAAGGATTAACATTATTGACTTTTGGAGCTAAGCCCCCAGAATATTTCTATCAATAGGCCTACCCTTCTAAAAACGAAAGGATTAACATAATTGACTTTTGGTGCTAAGCCACCAGAATATTTCTATCAATAGGCCTACCCTTCTAAAAACGAAAGGATTATCATTAATGACTTTTGGAGCTAAGCCACCAAAATATTTCAATCAATAGACCTACCCTTCTAAAAACGAAAGGATTAACATTATTGACTTTTGGAGCTAAGCCACCAGAATATTTCAATCAATAGGCCTACCCTTCTTAAAAACGCAAGGATTAATAGGCCTTCCCTTCTGAAAAAGGACCAACAGGATGGGTATGTGCAATGCCGTATTGACCGATGATAGGACCCCCTAGGATTCGAGCTTCATTGGGGGCCCTTGACATCCCCATCAACCTTCCCATCCCCTGGATTTACACGTTCTTTCGCCCAATTTATTACAATAATATAATAAATTAAGTAAATAACCCTAAGTATTAATATTTTACACTAAAATTATAAAAAAACAGCATAGGCCCTCCTTTAGGTGGGCCCCTAGGCTTCAGCGTAGTCAGCCTTATGGATATAGCAGCCTTGGGTGTGGGTTTAGCAAATACATCAGTAATACATTGCTTAAATCCAGAACGTTATAACTATATTAAGCCAAGGCTTAGAAAATGTATATATATATATATATATATATATATATATATATATATATATATATATGTGTGTGTGTGTGTGTGTGTGTGTGTAAATCAGGAAAGCTGACACGTGATGAATGTAAAATGTATTATAGCCACGGAAGGAAAAATGATGAGACTTGATTGTAGTTAGTACTTTGGTCCATTAGAGGTCGAGTCTGTTGATGTCCCAAATGATCAAAAGTACTAAATTCAATCAAGTATTTTCATTTTTCTCTCCGTGGCTATAATACATACACACACATATAATATATATATATATATATATATATATATATACATATATATATATATATATAATATACATATAATATATATAATATATATACAATATATATAATATACATATATATATATATCATATTATATATAATATATATATATATATATTTATATAATATATATATTATATAAATATAAATATATGATAAATATATATATATATATATATATATATATATATATTTATATAATATATATATTATATAAATATAAATATGATAAATATATATATATATATAATATATATACTATATATTATATATATAAATATATAATAAACATATATATATATATATATATATATATATATATATATATATATATGGAGAAGTATCGAATTAAAAGCTCAAGGTAGAGACGACTGGCAAAATCTAACCGAGGCCCTTTGCGTCAATAGACGCACAAAGGATATGATGATAAATAAATCCACCCTTTAAAAAGTACTATGAACACATAATGGACGTGATTATCAATCCCGCCCTGTTATTATAGCCATAATGACGCATAGCATGAAAAAAAAATGCAACTACAAAATGATTCGAGTTTTTTTGCACTGCAATTTCCACACCAGCCCGCGGTCACGTGACTCGCATAAAATCTCGAAAGCTTATTGATAAATGGAGTTCGTTAATTGCAAATCGTGTATTCGAATGGGGCTGGAAAGGAAACGAAATAATCTCTTTATATGTAGCATTAAGAGGGAAGATTGATAGATGGAAAAGGGATAGGACTCGCATGATTGGATGTAAGTATTGATGAAGGATTGTACGTAAAATTTAGGTGATACGAATAGATCATACGGTATTGTGGGTAGGTCAGTTTGTTTAGGGGAGAGGAAACTAAAAACCTGTGGAAAGTATTGGTGTATATAAACCACAGATAAAATGAGAGAGAGAGAGAGAGAGAGAGAGAGAGAGAGAGAGAGAGAGAGAGAGAGAGAGAGAGAGAGATCTATTCCACCTAACCTTGACACAAGCGGTGTAGGAAAGTATACGTAAAAAAAATAATACTGCGTCGAAAACATATACTACCGAAGTGAGCCTAACCTACTTTCCCCTTCTGGCGGAACTTCAAAAAGATTCCACCGATTAGAAACACAAACAGACGGAAAATTCTCTTTGAAGCGTATCTTCCAACAACGCCAAACATTACTATTTCTTCTTTCCAATTTTTAACAATGGATCAAGGGACGTTTAAAGGCATAAAGTAAACAGAGAGGGGGAATAGACCTATAAGGGGGAAGGGGTAAGAGGGGTAAACCCTTCGACAATGATGCAAGGGGAAGTAACTCCCACGACCCCCCTCCCACCGCAATAGAAACATGGCGGGTACGTTCGCTTCGAGTAATAATTATTATTTGTTGTTCATAACCTCAAGACGAAGGCTGAAGCAAAACAACGATTTTTAGAAAAGTTTTTTTTTTCTTTTTTTTTTTTTTCAAATGTAGAAGCCGAAGGGATAGGAAATCTAAACCGTCACCTTGCCATGCCTTGAAGTAGGCCAAAATTTGTTATGAGGACACCTCCTCAGGTTCAAATTATGACAAAATTATATATATTCCATAGAATAAAATCAATCTAGAGTTGGAATATTTGCAATTA
>NC_090762.1:50077768-50080268 GCF_036898095.1 Palaemon carinicauda | reverse complement strand
TAGATGCCATAAGCCCAAGGGCTCCAACAGGGAAAAATAGCCTAGTGAGGGAAAGGAAATAATGTAATAAATAAACGATACATGAAGTAATGAACAATTAAAATAAAATATTTCAAAAACATTAACAATATTATAACAGATATTTCCTATATAAACTATAAAAAGACCTAAGTCAGCCTGTTCAACATAAAAACATTTGGTGGACATTAGATTACTGTTCACGCACTTTTCGATATCCATCATTTGCAACGATAGAGGCCCTTGATTTAATTAGTATTAAAATTAGAGAAATCAATTAGTGCTAGTGCAACATGAATTATTTTTTCCCTCTATTAACTATACGCAAAGGCCTATTTGTTTATAAATTTAGCTGGAATCTTACGGGAAGAAGAATTCTTCGTAATTTCAGCCTCTTTGCAATACTTTTCCCTTTGGCGCCAAGCCTGATTTTACTTTCATTTGCCGCGTTATGCAATTACTAAGCAAGCTTGCGTTTTGCGTTTTTGTTTTCTTTACCAAATATGAGTAAGTCTCCAACATGGTCATGTGGAGAGGAGATACTTTTCAAAGATATCTAAGTGAAGCACGAGTGAAGGGGAGATTGTCAATCATTTTAATTACCATTGGATCATACTTTTCATTCGAAAATAATCAACATTACTATATTATTCTTCTACAATTTAAGCCATTGACATCACTGACCATTATGAATATGAATTATCAACACTATGACGCTATGATAGAGTAACGAATTTCCCTTTCTAACTCTTAAACGCCCATACCAGCCGCCCGTAGAGATACTACCGCTAGAGAGTTATAGGGTGCTTTGACTAGCCAGACAGTACTACATTGGATTCTTCTCATTGATTACGGTTCTTTCCCTTTGCCTACACATACACTGAATAGTCTGGCCTCTTCTATACATATTCTCCTCTGTCCTCATATACCTGAGAACAATGAAATTACCAAACAATTCTTCACACAAGGGGTTAACTACTGCACAGTAATTGTTCAGTGGCTACTTTCCTCTTGGTAAGGGTAGAAGAGAGCTCTTCTAGGAGGACACTCCAAAATCAAATCATTGTTCTCTAGTCTTTTGTAGTGCCATAGCCTCTGTACCATGGTCTTCCACAGTCTTGTGTTAGAGTTCTCTTGCTTGAGGGTACACTAAGGCACACTATTCTATCTTATTTCTCGTTTTCTTGTTTTGTTAAAGTTTTTATAGTTTATATAGGAAATATTTATTTGAATATTGTTTCTGTTCTAACAATATTTTAATTTTCCTTGTTTTCTTTCCTAACTGGGCTACTTTCCCTGTTGGAGCCCCTGGGCTTTTAGCCTCTTGCTTTTACAACTAGGATGGTAGCTTAGCAAGCAATAATAATAATAATAATAATAATAATGGAACGCATTTGCTTCAACTGCCATAAAATCCAAACGAAACCCTCCCTAACCCACTAAAACAACCATGTACTCGAATGGTTTTAAATAATAGGTCAGTATACCTGGTTGCGTTCTATTGCGCTTGTGTTTCTTGACATCCAAGCACCTCATCTTTTAGTGGGTATTTTGACCAAAATGCATCACAAATCTAATTTCACCTTCCCTTCGACTGTGGATAAATTTGAAAATTACAAAGATATTGCTCTGTTGGTGGGAATACAATTAAACAACGAGCTAAATTGAGTAAAAAATCCAATTTCAAATATCTCTCGACTCTGGATAAATTCGAAAATTTCGAAGATATTGCTCCGGAAGTGGAAAAACAATTGAGCAACAAACTAAAGAGAGATGCAAAGAATCTGACGACGGTTCGGTTATTAAGAATTCAAGTTAGGATATATGATGGAAAAAGTAATTGCTGGGGAAAGTTGGGAGAGTAGAGTGTACATTTCTACTATACTTCGAATACAGGTTAGATATGGCGCTCAATGCAATTGTATTTTCACATTTGTAAAAAACAGCATTTTAATGGAGTTTTCTTTCGCGATGCTATCACGTTTCTTAGACATATACGCTTTCGAAAGCAAAGAAGGGAGAAAATTCCCCTTTATATTTTATTCACTCACTTTCAGTAAACTAGATTCTCAAGCCTCTTTAAGTCCAACTACCTTTACACTACAGTTTAAAGATTTAAAGGCCGCAACTGACCATATATACATATGATCAGCACCCAAGCCCCTCTCCATCTAAGCTAGGACCAAGGAGGGCCAGGCAATGGTTGCTGATGACTCGGCAGATAGACCTATAGGCTCCCCCAAATCGCTCATCCTGAATTCACAAGGATGGTGAGGTTGCAGCGACCAAAGAAACTAACGAGTTTAATCGTGACTAGAACCCCACTATGGCGTTCATCAGTCAGGGACGTTACCATATCGGCCACCATAATTATAGGTCATAAGATCTGCTTTAAGTGTTGCACTGTTAAAAATTTTCCGTAAAAATGGTAAAAATCCTGGAATAAATATTGCCAAGCATTTACCGATTTAAAAACGGATAC
>NC_090762.1:50060268-50062768 GCF_036898095.1 Palaemon carinicauda | reverse complement strand
TTATTTGTACATCTAATGGGAATCTATAGAAGTAAAGTGAACATAATTAATTTATCCTTTAAAATATTTACTACATGTAGCAAAACAAATAGTAGTAAAGATGATAATGCAATGAAGGAATGATACCATACTTTATCTTTAGCTTCAACGTCGGCAATAACATACCCAGTTGCCATAATTTGTCAGCTTAATGAAATAACCTATCATCTAATGTTAAACTTAATTTCTGAGGAGGCCATGGCTTATTGCACAGTGAAAAAACATGACAAAGACTTTATGAATGGCGGAACAATACATAGATGTGGGTGGGGTATCAGTGCTGGCGTAGTAATACTACTGTAGCAGTACTGCCGCAACAGTAGTATGCATGAATTAAACGTTTAGGCCAACTGCTGGGATCATTGAGGATCATTTAGCACTTCTTACAACTACTCGAGAAATGAGTTTTCATAGCCAGAATTTGAATTTTCTGATCCAACAATGCCCATGATAGCCTTCAGTGTTATCCTGATTCATAACGAGGCCAAAGTGGGTGGAGTCTCATGAAGTCATCATTCTGACGATAATTATTGGTGAAGGTTTAAAGCGAAAATACGGTACCGGCTATCTTTTTTTTTACAGTAAATAGGTAGGTAGATAGACAATGAATAAAAATTGCTTGACATTGGATATAGCAGTTATCAAATCAAGCTGGTCTACTACGTTTTTGAAAATTACCAACTATTCCATACACTTTGTCAATCTGATTGTGACCTATAAAGTAGACTGTAATTTCTTAGGAAACTTATTTTGGGAGTTAGACAAATAATCGAAGTGTTTTTGTATTTATTAACATATTTTGTTCGTTTGTTCATTATGACAATTCTCAGTGGAGAGGTTTCAGAGTTCATAAAGGTGTACTGCTTTGCTTTTATTTACACTTTTGTGTTATTGTTGGCAGAGGTATAGCCTTCGTTACGTATAACCAATCATCGATCGAGAAAGAGAGAAGAAATGCCGTCATACGTTACGTAACGAGTGCGTTCGAAACCTTTTCTCCGAGTAAGTTGGCCCGTCTTCAAAAATCGTCACTTTTACTTAATAAAGTACCAAATTTATTCAACCTACGTAATGCAGAATATAGTCAAAATTTATGTGTAGATATAATGTGCATTCTGAATAAGCGTTATATTTATGAAATCATAGAAAAAAAGTTATTGCGAAAAAACCGTGTTACAGGGGCCCTGAATCTCATAGTAATTCCTATCTATTTAGCTTTTTGCATGATTTTACCTTTTGCATGTGTGTGTGCAAGCACCCTTTTTACGAGCTAATTACGAACTGCATGAAGCATGCAAAGTTCACTATGTAAGATTCTCTCCCTTATTCATATGAAGTGTTAAATTAAAATTCTTCTTGATATAAAAATTAATATTTATGAAACGGCAATACTTTAAATAGCAAATTGATTTCTAATTTAATCCAATCATTTGCATACTATTTTCCTTATAGAATTATATTACCTTTTTATTTACTTGGAATATTTGATTTTCAATAATAATTATTATTATTACTATTATTATTATTATTATTATTATTATTATTATTATTATTATTATTATTATTATTATTGAAATAATTTGCCTAAACTTATAGCTGAAAATAATCAACATTCTCTCTCTCTCTCTCTCTCCTCTCTCTCTCTCTCTCTCTCTCTCTCTCTCTCTCTCTCTCTCCATTACCTATAATCTACTATTAATTACACACAGGTGCAAAGTCACCGGAGAAAGTACATAAAAAAATCTACTCGCGTCTCCTAATGTCACCTGCGCTTCCAACAACGAAGAAATAAATCAAAATAATAAATAATCAATAATTGGTAACTTAGCGTTACGTGAAGTTAATGAATTTCATTATAGCTTTGTGTTATTGTTTCTCCTCATACTTTTTTTTTTTTTTTCATCGTTCTATTTTTGGATACATGGATGTCTTGTTTTGTGAAGACTTGTAATAGTAATGATAAAACCAACAACAACAACAGCAACAACTACAACATCAACAATAACAATAATGAAAGCAACAACACTAATAATAATAATAATAATAATAATAATAATAATAAAGACAACAACAACAACAACAATAATAATAATAATTATAATAATACTAATCATAATAATAACAACAATAATAATAATTATAATAATACTAATCATAATACTAACAACAACAATAATAATAATAATAATAATAATAATAATAATAATAATAATAATAATAATAATAATAATAATAAATAATAAAAAATAATAATAATAAATGACAACAACAACAATAACCATAAGATGCACCACATGCATTTGCAAATCCTTAATTCTTTGTCAAATCTATCGTCCGTATGGCCAAAAGCCCACATAATCTCAAGTTAAGAGTTCATAATTGGAGTGTTTATTGTTTAAGGATAATTGGTTAATTGAAGTAAGGCAAGGCTTACCCATAGGTCATATGTGTTAGATGTGAC
>NC_090762.1:50050268-50055268 GCF_036898095.1 Palaemon carinicauda | reverse complement strand
TTCTCCTGAAATTGACATAATAGCAACAGTCTTTCATAAAGGTAACATACTGAAAGTAGTCTTTTCCTTTGCAACAATAGCAAACTGTAGAATTCACGTTATAAGGACAGCCGTCATGTCCTAGTTTCATGGACGGAATTGTCTAACCAAAGGCACTTATGAATGTAAATTTGATTCCGAATATCAGCACTAACACTCTTGAAAGCATCTACTGCAACGGTTTCATTTCTGGTTAGTCTACGTAGTCCCCTTCTCAGTGGGGATAGCTTATCGTGGTGAAAGGGTTTGCGTGTTGATATGATCAGCAAAGTTGTACTAGTCAGGGATATCCATACTAGGTTGGTTTGCTGTGGGCGATCAGAAGAAAGTCTCCCATCATCACTAATCTGGACTGGCCAGCGTGGTGATGTAAAACCCAGAAATGAATTGACTGGTCTGAGGCTTTTGTCCTGCAGTGGACTAGATAGGGCTGCATTTGTTGTTTTTATTACATATTGACCATTTAAGAGAATGTTATTGATGATGAATGTAGCTCCAATTTGAATGAATGAAAATCAGTCACTTGTTTTTGGATAAGCAAGCAGCCCTTACTCATTGCCCACACATACACGGGGGTTGGGGGTGGCTTACCAGTGTTTTTCGAAGGACACGACAATTTTGCCGTCATTGATTCGAAACTTGATTTTCATCGAATTTACAAATCAAATTTCTATCTCTTGGGGGTTCAAAGGCAATGACATTGCGCTATCAAAAAGGACAATTCCCAAGAGACTGACCATTTATACATATGATCAGCGCCCAAGACCCCTTTCCACCCAAGCTAGAACCAAGGAGGGCTCCCCCAAACCCCTATTCCTAGCTCTGAAGGATGGTGAGGTTGCAGCGACCAAAGAAACTAACGAGTTTGAGCGGGACTTGAACCCCAGTCTGGCGTTTACCACTCAGGGACGTTACCACATCGGCAATCACTTCAAAAGAGATAGTTCCTCTCCAGCCTCTCCCAGACTGAAGCCTCATTCTCGATCTCGTGAAGACAGGAGTTTAAAATTCGGTCTCTTCATAGAAATCTCAGTGCCAAGTGAAACCGAATAAATTCATGGCCAAGAGATTCTCCAGGATGCCAAGAAGGTCGACTGTGATATCATTATCTCTATGCTGATCTCATGCAGAGGGAAAAGACACGCCATAAAATCAAAATTGCGAAGAAAAGGAACTTCACTGAATCCAGTTGCAAAAGGAGGCATAAGAGAGAAGCTCTTCTACAACGCGTGTATTGCTGCAATATGCAGCAGTTGAATTGCATTCCCTTCTGTACTTGGCTTTTGGCATATATTTCTCCTCTACCTGTCTCATTCACCTGTCTTCAAAACAGATGACCTCTTTAAAGTACTTTACCAAGAGATTAAAATGTAGAATAAAAATTAAGAGATTTTAATAGGATGCTAAAATAAAGAAATGGTTCTAGAATGAATTTAAGATTAGGACATAAGCAATCTCGGGAGTCTGTTGGTGATGGTAATACAATTTCCTGTAAATTAAGCAATGAGCCTAATTCATCTACATCACGGCATTATATATCAAATACCAATCAGCTGTGACAGTTCAACGATAGAAATATTTATGCTGATAAAGAGTAAAGTTGCCATCTGTCTAACTCTAAATACAACGGGGTTCTAAGAATCTAAACGGAATGTCCTATTTCTATTAAAAAAAAAACTCAATTATATTGTTAAACTGTTTCGGTGAGCGTATCAACATGCAACTACAATCAGTTTATGTATATTCGTTTATGTCATTATGTCAATGAAGCTTTTCAATCTTATTAAAATGGAGAGAAATGTATTGTATTCAGCTGCTGCTAATCAGTATAGCTAGATATTCTGTTTTAGAAAAACTTATAGTAAACTGATAAGGCCCTATATAATGGGTTTATAATTAAAATTTAACGATAAATATTATTTAAAATTGCATTCGATGATACTTTTGACCTATACCTTTTTAACTTAGAACTGAGATGACCCAAGTCCAAAGCATTTTAAAAATTATTCATTACAACGCAATTAGGTCGACAGACTTTTGCAATTCAAACTTTTTGTAAAGTTCTGTATAAAAACATTTGAATAATAATCTAAAATTTCCTATAGATATACCAAAAAGATATTGGAGAATTTAGGGGAAATATCTTAAAAAATTGACTTCCATAAAAAATAATTTTATCAGCCACATAATTATGATTACTGTCCCTTACGATAATCAATACTACAGTCATCCAATTCGTCAAAGCATTGGATATTTTTCTGGATCATAGTGAAAATATTATTCCTATATTGAGCAAAAGAAATAGTGATAATAGTATGTAATTAGGTTTCATTGATAAGCTTTAATAGGAACTGACATATATCTTATGATTTGAAGACTTGAAAACAAAATAATAAAATAATTTATTTGTTATTTTCAACAAACGACATAAAGAAGCAATGGCATAGAGCGAAGAGTCGTGTAGTTATCTTTGGTCCTTTTAACTATAAAAGAGAGAGAGAGAGAGAGAGAGAGAGAGAGAGAGAGAGAGAGAGAGAGAGAGAGAGAGAGAGAGAGAGAGAGAGAGAGAGAGAGAGAGAAGGGTAATTAATTTTCAAAGTTTTGTGTTCCTTCTAGTAAAAAAATGATCATGCTTCTATCTAAATAAACATTATTATACAACCTCCTCACAAGAAACAACAACAAAATCAATAAAAAAGATAGCAAAGGTAACATTTTTAATTATAAAATTTGAATGAGAGTGCGTGCGTGAGAGTGTGTGTGTGTTTGTATGCGTATATGCTCATGTCATGTTTGCGGGCGAATGGTAACTGTGGGCGTGGTTCGGTTGTGATTTGAGGTTAAGGTTTGGGGAGAAGATTCACGAAAACCTTGTTGCAGCTGATTATGCTGGTTTACTATTTCACACGTGACCTTAAAACGAGAGAGAGAGAGAGAGAGAGAGAGAGAGAGAGAGAGAGAGAGAGAGAGAGAGAGAGAGAGAGAGAGAGAGAGCATGCAATCAACTATGTAAGACGAACAAACTCTCAGAGACTACCTTGAGGTAAACCATCGTTTGCAACCTCAAAGATGACATAAAAAGACCTTTTGGAATTTCACGCCTTTAAAGGTTTCTAATATTAAAAGACTTAACAAAAACAATATAAACGTTAAAGTATCATGACAGTATCAGTTTTAATAGGACTGCCTGAAATATTTTATTCTTGGCACATATTTATGAATATAAATATGCATTATATATATATATATATATATATATATATATATATATATATATATATATATATATATATACATACATATATATATATATATATATATCATGTATATATATATAAAATGTATATATATATATATATATATATATATATATATATATATATATATATATATATATATATATATATACAGAGGATTTCTATACAGTTCTGCAAGATAGTGTTATAAGAAATAACATTGCAATAATAATGAAGCTCCAGAACCGAGAGCAAAAGTAACAGTAGGAGAAGTAAAAAAAAACATTAAAAGGCATGAAACGAAGCAAAGCAGAAGGAAGATGGCCTAACTACTGAACTAATAATAGATGGAGGAGATTTCATGGTAGTAAAACTTGCTGAAGTTTACATTAAATGTTTGCAAGACTGCTCTATACCTACAACTTGGAAAAACTCGATCATTATACTAATTCACAAAACGGGAGACACAAAAGACCTGAAAAAATTAACCCCAATAAGTTTACTCTCAGTAAAATGTAAAAATATCTGCGGAGATCACATTAGGCCGAATCGAAAGACAGTCAGATTTTAATAAATCAAAATAGCAGGCCGGTTTTATAAGCGGGTATTCAACAACTGACCATATCTATGTAATTAAGCAGCTAATGGAAAAATCAACAGAGTATGACAAATCACTGTGCATGGCAGCTACAGCCTATAAGAAAGTTTGTGATTCTATCAAAACTCAACAGTAAGGAAAGTCTTTCAAAGAAAAGGAATGAGTATATTTTTCATACACACATTTATATATATATATATATATATATATATATATATATATATATATATATATATATATATACATATATATATATTCATACAATACATACAGGACTACATATACTGTATATGAATAGTATACACACACACTATATGTATATATATATATATATATATATATATATATATATATATATATATATATATATATATATATATATATACATACATACACACAACACACACATATAACATATATACATTATGTGTGTGTATGTTCATGAATATATTTATATTTATACACATTTATATTGTATATATATATATATATATATATATATATATATATATATATATATATATATATATATATATATAACACTTAGCTATGAGACTTACTGGAAAAATATGCATCGTACACCTCTATAAAAACAAAATAGATATCAACTGTCTTAAGCAAACTATTTCTTTAAAATGAAAATAAACATCAAGCAATCAAATACTAAAAAGGTCCCTTGTCAATTGTATTACTACGAGTTTAACAGAAATCCCTTGGGCGTATTTTTTACGAGCATGCCACTAGCAACCTTCCTAAGTTCAGACTTGACACGGCCTCCTGGCTAGTACAGTGGTAACGTGTTCGCCTCGCATTCCCATGACGGCAGATCGATCCCAGCCTGGAATCGTGAGTTTAATCAGTTTACTGGTGAAGCCACTGCTGTGGTTGGGCACCACAGTGGTGGATTGGGCTTGCTTGACTGACGTTCTGGTGAGTATCTATTTTCATGATACTGGAACTGAAACCAGGTACCTTTGAAGCTTCTATAGAGATGAAACCCATTTATATTAATGTATATCAGACATGATTGCCAGGTATCTCATTATATTATATTGTCACGCTATTATTAAAATAACTTAAGGTTACTTTCGCTTTTTTATTCTCTCGCCTATTCAATACCATAACCC
>NC_090762.1:50035268-50045268 GCF_036898095.1 Palaemon carinicauda | reverse complement strand
ATATATATATATATATATATATATATATATATATATATATATATATATATATATATATATATATATGTATATGTATATTATACACACACACACACACACATATATATAATATATATATATATATATATATATATACATATATATATATATGTATTTATATATATATTTATTATACATAATATATATACATATATATATTATACATAATATATATATATATATATATATATATATATACATATAGCCTCAATATATTATACATATACATATATATATATATGTATTTATATATATATTTATTATACATAATATATATACATATATATATTATACATAATATATATATATATATATATAAATATATATATATATATATATACATATATATATATATATATATATATATATATATATATATATATATATATATATATATATATATATACATATAGCCTCAATATATTATACATATATATATATATATATATATATATATATATATATATATATATATATATATATATATATATATATAAGTGTGTATGTAAGTGTGTACATATTGTAATTTGTGGGAGATCTTAGTACTAATAAAATTAAATGATTTTGAATATAATCAACGAAGAACACATGTATATAAGGCAACGACCTTCTCACATTACAGCAACACGCGATTGATTTGTACATGAGAGGACAAACCTGTAGTTTGTAGTTTCATTTTCTTTCCTGTTCAACATCAGGTGCCATTGGAAAGAGTTATCAAACACTGCTATTTTCAGCATAAAAACTGGCTTTATAACTACTGTATGATGAGAGAGAGAGAGGAGAGAGAGAGAGAGAGAGAGAGAGAGAGAGAGAGAGAGAGAGAGAGAGAGAGAGAGAAACTGTTTCATGCAAAACAGAACTAAAATTAGGGCAGCAAACAATATATTTGCTTAAAAAGGATTTATTTCTCCATTGCAATTAATCGTCAAGCATCAAAATATTTTTCCTAATCCTTGAACCCTCAAAACACGTATAAGAAACAGCCCTACAACGAAGTCATCGTAGCGTATCGCTAAAATTTAAATATAAACAAGGAATCTGGAAGCCCACAGGGAAAAGGATCTTATAAATGTGTGGCGTCTATAACCTCCGGGTATGGGCAGCCACGCAAGGAGGATAATCCTTGCCATAATTCCATGGCGGCCGAGGCAAACTAGCAGTGACATCAACTCTACCGTAAGTGGTGATCTGTACCTCCGTTTGCTCGACTATTTTTCGCCAAGTAAGTTTCATTTATCTTTAGCAACATCGTTATTCTTCGCCGCAAGATATTTTAGAATAATAACTATTTTTAGCAAATGATTGGTTAATTTTATATCAATTGGTGATGTTTTATTATTTTTTATGGCGTAAACAATGTCAACGTGAGCAGAAGACAAGTAATACAAGTAAGTAATGTTACCTGGATATTCAATTAAGATTATATTATCGTGTAATACTAATGTTAAAAGTTAACTCAAGCATATATATATATATATATATATATATATATATATATATATATATATATATATATATATATATATATATATATATATATATATATATATATATATGTGTGTGTGTGTGTGTGTGTGTGTGTGTGTGTGTGTGTGTGTGTGTGTGTGTGTGTGTGTGTGTGTGTGTGTGTGTATATACGCACAGCATGCACGTCCAAAATAATAATTCTTAAAAGGCCCTTTACCTTATCAAAATTATAATTATTTCACTTTATCTGATTTGTTTTCAGAAAGATGATCGCGACCTTTATTCGACGTCGAGTGTTGTCGAAATCTTCGACAATAATTAAGGTAAGATCTACATTAAATGTTGATCTGTCTTGTTGATGTGCGCATTACGTTTATGTTTATGAATGTGAAAACATCTTTGAAAGTTATTTGTTTAGTGTTTGGTTTTAGTAAATTATTAAACAGAAATTTTACTTAAACTTTTGTTTGTGTATAAAACATTGGATTTAACTCGTTTTGTTACCGAGTGTATAAGCAAGCATTTGAAGTAACTTGTGTCTCATGTATGTGAAGAAACGCCCTGAATGTTGAATTGTCTCTTGCAAATGTACGCAAAATACACAAACATTATTCTGTAAATGTAATACCTCACTAGACGTTATTCATACTCGTGTATAAATACACTTACCGCTATTCAAGCTGCTTGCTCGTGGTGTAAAAACACATTTGACTTTACAAGATTTGTTTATATTTGTTAATACAAACTAAATGTAATCCTGTCTAGTGCATGTTTGTATAAACATTATTGAATGCTATTTTGTCTTATGTAGTATACACACATATATCTTCCCTATATAATAAAGTGTAAGTGTCTGGCTCTATCTATCTATCTATCTATCTCTCTCTCTCTCTCTCTCTCTCTCTCTCTCTCTCTCTCTCTCTCTCTCTCTCTCTCTCTCTCTCTCTATATATATATATATATATATATATATATATATATATATATATATATGTATATATTTATATATATATATATATATATATATATATATATATATATATATATATATGTATATATAGATATATATATATATATATATATAATATATATATATATATATATATATATATATATATATATATATATATATATATATATATATATATACGGTTACGCTGAGCGTATTGCCAGACATATAACTACTCGGTCTCTGTTCCTCCTATGCAATGGCAAGCATAAACAGGTTCTTCTTCTATTATGAGAGAGAGAGAGAGAGAGAGAGAGAGAGAGAGAGAGAGGAGAGAGAGAGAGAGAGAGAGAGAGAGAGAGCATTACAGTGTATGAAATAAAAGTTTATTACATGGCTCCACTAAAACAGACATAGATGTGAAATACGGCACCCTACCCACGAGAGGCGTCCTGTAGGCTGGTCATCTTTCATGAGATATGCTTTTTAGGCGATCAATGGAGACCCAGTCGTCTTTGCCACGAATGTTAATTATGAAGCATTCGTTTGCAAGGATAACTAGGAAAGGGCCCGTGTAAGGGGGTGTCAATAGTGGGTTGCAAGTGTCTGTGCGCCCAAAGAAATGTGTTGTGGAGTTAATCTTTCAGCAAGTGTTGCTTCGCTGGGGCTTGCAAGTCTGGTGACAGGAAGTAAATTTCCCCACAACGCGATATAGGGGATGGAGGTTGTTGGAGGAAGTTGGAGACGAAAAAAAAAAATCCGCAGGGACGACCAACAGGTCAACATACACCATTTCAGTGGCTAAGACATCCAGGGCGTCCTGAGGAGTGGTCCTTGATCCTAGGACCAGGGAAAGCTGAGTAAACCAGTTGGGGTTATTGCAGCAGGACATCAAAGCTGCTTTGTGGGTGCTTGAAAGAGTTCTACTATTCCATTGGCTGCAGGGTTGTAAGCAGTTATCTGATGTAGGGTGATACCCAGGACATTCGCTAACAAAGTCCATAATTGAGACTTGAAAGGGGTACCCCAAATCTCGCTATCCACCCTAAGAGTAAGGCGGATGTACATGAGACAGACGTTGCAGTTTGCATGGGAATGGCTTCAGGCCAACGAGTGGAGCAGTCAATGACAGTAAACAGGTAACAGTGTCCTTGTGATGTGGGTAGGGGGGCCAACTACAGTGTCCTTATGATGTGGGTAGGGGGCCTACTACAGTGTCCTTGTGATGTGGGTAGGGGGCCTACTACAGTGTCCTTGTGATGTGGGTAGGGAGCCTACTACGTCGACGAGAATGTGGGCAAAACAATCCTAATGTTGAGGAAAGGTGCTCACTCCTGAGTCTGTGTCGAAGTACTTATGAAGTTTGGCATGAAGTACATGTGTGGAACCAAACTTTAGCATCCTTAGTAATGCAGTGCCAAATGAACTTCCGTCTTCATTAGCTGTGCAGTAGATTGGTGTGATGGATGTGAGATTCCATGGATTAAATCAAATACTTATCGGCTCATGGTGGCAGGTATCCGTAAGTGGGGCATACCAGCACTGACGTCACAGAGGAGGGTGACATTGGAGTTGTTGAGGGCAATGTCTTCCCAACAGAGGAATGTGTGGGATGTCCTGAAGCTTGGTACTCTGGGTTGTTTTGCTGGGCTTCTGCCAAGCTGTTGTAGTCCAATCCCAGGTGAAAGACAGCCAATGTGTTTCTTAACAGGGCATCGGCAAAAAGGGATTCAGTTTCCCAGAGATGTGTTGAAGGGTGAAGTTGTATTCAGCCATGGTAGAGAGATGTCAGCATTGACGGGTGGACCAGGCGTCGGACTGCTGAGTGAGAGCATGCACCCGGGGCATGTGGTCCGTATGAATGACAAAAAGCATACCCTCTAACAAGTGGCAATTTGTGGCCGAAGGTAGGGTAGCTGGATTCGGCCTTGGACAGACTGAAGAAGGCCAATGAGCATGGTGAGCCATTGACCGCCTGCTTAAGTACTACACCAATAGCGATGCTGCAGGTATCGGTGGAGAGAAGGCGAGGGGCATGTGGTACAGAAAAAGTGAGAGCAGCAGCAGTTGAAAGGGCATTCTTTGCAATGCAGAAAGCCGCTTCTTAAAGGGAACCTAACTTCAGGTCTTTTGGCTTGCCCTTGAGGGAGGCGTACAGGGGGGCAAGAGTGGCAGCGATGGCTGGAAAAAGCGGTGATAATAGTCTATCGTCCCCAAGAATTCTTGCAGTGCTTTGATGGTCAAGGGCATAGGAAAGTTTTGAACAGCCGACACCTTCTTGGGCAGGGTGGAATCATTCAGGAGTGATGCAGGGCCCTAAGAAAAATACTTTGCACCAAAAGTACACTTGTAGTATTTGTATACAAGAGCACGCTCTCCATTTACTCCAAAATTATGCAGTCCTGTAGCTCTCCTTTTTTTGTACAGTAATTAGGAGGTTCTTTAAATGCTGGGAAAGCAGAAAATAGCAAGATATGTTGCTGGAGGGGGGAGGGGGAGGGGTTGGTGGAGGTACTAAGGGGTTGGAGGAGATACTAAGCGACCAAGAACCGACATCGTCAACTTAGTCAACCAAAGAAAGTTCGTGACGTCAGCGTACATTTGGTATATATTCAAAATATGTACAAAATTAAAAATGGAGTAATTACTCAAAAGTGTCACTATTTGTGAAATGTATATTTTATAGTTGGTAAATATTTGATAAAAACATATTAAACTGTTTTTTTAAAGAAACTATTTAAGAGATTTTTGCTACACTAACGCCATCTATTGACCACTGCCTAAGGATGCTTACCAATTTCTAGAAAAATAAGATTTATTGTCAAGTAATACCAAATAAAATATACAATTCACAAATAGTGATACTTTTCAGTAATTGGTCCATTTTTAATTTAGTATGTATTTTGAATATCTACCAAATGTACGCTGACATCACAAATTTTTCTTTGATTGACTGTATTGACGAGTTGGTTCCTGGTTGCTTAGTACCTCCTCCACCAATCCCTCTCCCTCCCCCCTCCCAAAACACATCTTGCTATTTTTTGCTTTCGCAGCATTTAAAGAACCTCCTAATTACTGTATAAAGAGAGGAGAGCTGCAGAAATGCATAATTTTTGAGTAAATGGAGAGCGTGCTCTTGTATACAAATACCACACTCGTTGTACCGGACTATAAGGCCATTCTGTAGTAGGCGGTCGAAAATAATAAATAGGTGTTGGAGGTGTTCCTCTTTGGAGGAAAAGAACACCAGTATGTCATCCACATAACATACACAGAATTCGAGAGCTCCTAAGATGCCATATCATGCCCCTAAGATGCTATATCATGACTCGTTGAAAAGTGGCACCAGCATTATGAAGGCAAAAACAGGAATAAATGGATGTGTATGTGCCAAAGGTGGTGATGGCGATCTTGGGATGTCTTCTGGGTTCATGGATACCTGATAATACCCCTTCAGGAGGTCGAGAGTGAAGAACACCTTTGCTTTGTGCAAGTAGGAGGTAACGTTAGCAATGTTGAGAAGGGGTATAGATACAGTTCTGTCTGCATGTTCAGACACATGTAATCCCCACAATGCTACAGGGAGCCATCCTTCTTCAGGATGACGTGTTGGGGTGATGCTCATGGGCTTGAGGCCTTGTGGCAAAGAACCATTTCTTCCATTTTGGTGAATGTTCATCTAACAGCTGCCAAATGATCGGGGACCAAATGCTTAATTCTACCAAACACCAGATGTCCCATCATTTTAATATGGTGATTAATACTTTGCTTGGCCAGAACCACGAGTGTGGGCATTTGGCGAATTTCTGGTCGGAAGACTTCTGGTCAGAAGAGTACAACGTGACGAGGTGGGCATAGGCATCCATGGTGCACTGATGTGGAGTGCAAAGTTGGATTGGGCAGCTTGAAGAGGTATCAATAAGTATGTCTGCGTTGACTAAACATCAATGTACTACATCAACCAAGTGAAAATGACCGAAGAAATCCGCAATGATTATTAGCGATGCTAAATTGGTAAAGAGAAACTTCCAATGGTATTTGGTGCTCTCAAATGAAATTGTGAGTGTCTTGTACCTGTGGGTGGGAACCTCAGATCTGTTGTAAGCCAACAAGGAGATGTCATCAGGTTTAGAATGATTACTTCATGTCCTGGAGAGTGACATTGGCAGCAGGTAACGGCAAGCACCAGTGTCTACCAAAAAGTACACATCAGTACCTGCATCAGGTAAAAAAAAAAAAAAAAAAGATTAGTGACAGGGAGGCCACCGCCACAAGTGACAGCTTACTTAGAAGTTTTATGGTCACTGACAACCTTCCCCACATTTCTTTACAGCAGCCCCGAATCTGGAGTGGTAGTAGCATAACTACGGTTGATGGGCATCTTGAAGGTGGTGAAGAGGCTGTCCATAAAGGCATTGACTTTAGACATCAAGTCCTTCAGGGGCAAGGTGTCAACATCGGGGATGGCAGCACTTAAAGGTTCGGGTAGGTGTTGCATTCACGAAAAAGGTTCACTTCCCGAGGAGAGCCGTCTGTGACAAATTGCAGGAAAAAAATACTGGGCATTTCCCCAAGGGCGAGAGAAGCGTTTTAGTCCTCCAACAGTTGTTGAGAGAGTTGAAAATGCTTGGCTATATGGGCAGCTGGCGATGGTGAGTACTACTCCAGGAGGTATGTTTTGAGGGCGTCATTCTATTGGGGAATCCCCTTGGTCGTAAATATAATCGGAGATTTCCGAGAAAGTGTCCTTAGGGATTGTAGCGAGTACATAGTCTGCTTTGTTGCTCGAGTAAGTCATGCCCTTGATGCAAAACTGAACTTTGGCGTGCTGAAAACAGGCAAAAGCTTCTCTATAGGCAGTTTTGCTGATAGAAGAAGCAGGTTTGTTGGGCGGCATTATAAAAGAGAAGGGTGCAATGGTGAGCAGGAAGGTGGAGGGTAGCAGTCATTTATGTGAATCACCAATGTAGAAGGATGATAAGGGTCTTAACAGAAAGGTGAGTGGGACATGTCTGGTTTATTCAAACGATATAAGAAGCTTATATACAAAAAGTTCAAGATAACAATGCCATAAAAACTTTAACAATATGAAACATGCAATGGCAAGCTTTAACATATCTTTATATTATTAGTAGAGAGAGAGAGAGAGAGAGAGAGAGAGAGAGAGAGAGAGAGAGAGAGAGAGAGAGAGAGAGAGCGCATTACAATGTAAGAGCATGTATGAAATACACGTGCATTACAGGTAAACCTGAAAACCATAACTGCAGTATTGTAGTTAGAAGGGGGAGGGTGTGAGAAGGTTGAATGTGTGAATTTGTTTTTGTGCGTGTTTGTGCATATCTTCCTGAATATCTGGCCATCAGTTTTGATGGATTGCGCATACTAGTGTGTGTGTGTGTGTGTATATATATATATATATATATATATATATATATATATATATATATATATATATATATATATATATATATTACTAGCTAAGCTATAACCCTAGTTGAAAAAGCAACAAGCTATAAGCACAAGGGGTCCAATAGGGAAAATAGCACAGGGCTCAACCAGCCAATCCTTACCATTTAAAACAATCTACCTATATGGGGTGAGCTCACAAGACTCATACCCCTACGCGCCAAAACAACGGTCGAATTTCAGCTATTCTTACGTATTCCTTTCCTTTACAGAGGGTCGTGTTACCTGTGATTTTGGTGATATTCCTAATGCAAGCACTCAATGGACGTCATCAAGCAGAGGAGTCTTCACCTGTTTCAAACATGATTGTCCCAGGTACGTGCTTCTTCCCTTACTTGAATTCAGGAGTCTGGACATTGCCAGATTAAATTGTATTTTAATACAAGCATTTTCAAGAAAACAATTTGTTGACATATAAGTTCAATCATACAAATATATATACGTACAGTTGGATATATGATTTCCTGGCACACCTTGCTCAAGAAGTGCACCCTGTCACACCCTTACTTTGCGGCGAGTTACCAAACATAATGTAGGGAAATGTAAGGGTGAGAGGTGCACTTCCTTATAGTGAGGTATACCATGGATTCCTGTATCCGACTGTACATTCAGAAATATACATAATTGTGGCTTTTGGGAAATCATAATGTAGAATATACATACATAACGTATATACATCCGTGTATTCATAAACTGTTATGTTCATGATAACTGAAAAACCATCATATTATACGTATATGCACACTTACATAGACACACGTACATACTTGCATAACACATGTTTATGACTTGAAATATCGCTAGTGTATGCAAAAATGTGAACATTTGTGTTTGAGATCTTTGAAAAATCGTTATATAGTATACATACATAAATGTTTCAAACCTTTCGGTAAAGCATCATGATCAAACTTTAAGACATCCCTAGATCATCGCTGGAACGCAAACTATGAAAAATATAAATTGAAGCCTTCGTTTGCGACGGATAACAAGGAAAGGGCCCGTGTAAGGGGTGTCAACGGTGGCTTGCAAGTATTGGTGCGCATGAAGACGTGTTGTGATGTTTAAATCTTTCGGTATGTGTTGTTTAGCTGGGGGCTTGTACGTCTGGCGGCAGGGAGTGAATTTCTCCACAATGTGACGTAGGCGCTGGAGATTGTTGGAGGAAGTTGCAGACGGAAAATAATGAGCAGGGACGACCATTTTCCCTTGGCCTACACACACACACACACACACACACACACACACACACACACACACCAAATAGTCTGGCCTATTTACATATTCTCCTCTGTCCTCATACACTTGGCAACACTGAGATTACCAACAATTCTTCTTACTACACTATAATTGTTCAGTGGCAACTTTCCTCTTTGTAAGGGTAACAGAGACTCTTAAGCTATGGTAAGCAGCTCTTCTAGAAGAAGGACACTCCAAAATCAAACCTTTGTTCTCTAATATTAAGTAGTGCCATAGCCTCTGTACCATGGTCTTCCACTGTTTTGGGTTAGAGTTCTCTTGCTTGAGGGTACACTCAGGCACACTATTCTATTTTATTTCTCTTCCTCTTGTTTTGGTATAGTTTTTATATGTATATAGGAGATATTTATTTTAATGATGTTCCTCTTCTTAAAATACTTTATATTTCTTTGTTTCCTTTCCTCAATGAGCTATTTTCCCTTTTGGAGCCTCTGGGCTTATAGCATCCTGTTTTTCCAACTACGGTTGTAGATTAGCGAGTAGTAATAATAATAACAATAATAATAATAATAATAATAATAATAATAATAATAATAGAACGGTAATATATTTCTTTTCACTTTGTGTTTTTTAGTCAAAACTCTTGAAAATACTTCACAGAAAGGTTTTAAATTAAGGATACGTTATAGTTATTTTTCTAGAATAAGGGATGGATATACCGTCACCAAAAGATAACATGGAAAATCTGTTTCTCCTGCTTATCATTCCATTATTTCGACATGACAGTGTAATCATTCAAAACTAAAAGGAGAGATGTGCATAAACGTATGTCAAAAGGACATAATGATTGTGTGATTAGCAAAAAAAAAAAAAAAAAAA
>NC_090762.1:50027768-50030268 GCF_036898095.1 Palaemon carinicauda | reverse complement strand
AATCATTTATTTAATCACTTCATTCAACTGGTCTTTGTTCCACATTAATTCACAAGGCCGCCTTCAATTTAACAATTTAAAATAATCTCATGGCTCCTCTGTTCTGATGTTAGGATCCCCGAAAACTTCAAATCAATCAATCAGTTCTGTTGTGTAAACTTGTATATTACCTCAAGCGTTTTATGACTTGCTATCGCCCAAACTTCCGTCGTACTCTCGGCTAATCTTTCTCATAGGACCTGGACATAAACTAATAAACCTACGTCAATCATTTTTTAACGATGTATCGCCTAAATTTCCAGTCTTTTCCCCGAATAGCCTCCAAAATGTGCTGAATGGACAAGAAAATTGGCTTAAGTTAAAAAAAATGTATTTAGTCACTTCATTCAACTGTTCATTAATCCACGTTAATTCACACAGCTACCTACATTCAACATATTATTATTCTCCTCTGCACAAAAGCAGAAGAGAGCAATATCACGGTAGTCATCGTGCATTGGGCACAAGAGTTCCTGGTTGGTAAGAGCAGCATGAGATCTCTAGGACACAAATTGGAATACTGCATACGGCTGAGGCCTGGGAGGTCATTCAGCGCCAAGGTGCAACTAGATGAAACCACTTAGTTGTACCACGAAGTAAAAGTTGAGAGGTTAGACCACAATATGGAAGAAACCGAGCCAGCTAAAGAAACCCTCCCAAAATATTTAAGAAGTAATACCTACAGTGTACTGTAAGAGGTTCACTGATGGCATTTACCCCTTTTGGATACTTATTACAATTGTTATTTTCAGAGGAGTGTGACTGGCCCTCCAACGAACGCAATGACGCTCGTTCCGTATTCTGCCGGAATTACGAAGGTTACGGTGCCATGTGTGACTGTGACGTCAGAGAGTGGGATGATGTATTCTTTAATGCGGATGATGAGGTATGTTTTTTGAAAAATTCTAGTATCACTTGTCTTTACTTAAAACTTATAAAAGATTGTTTTTTAAATTATGATTATTTAAATTTTCATTTAAATACGAAGTTTCAGATTTTGTGCAAGAACTTTATGAAATCCGAATTTTAATCTCTGTTGGTTAAAATATTAAATTGACAATTGCATAATTTTAAGCTATAATTGACTTCTTTCATTGATGTATTACAGTTGCACAAACAGTTATCTCAGAAGCCGTTGTATAAAGATCTGGCAGTTGCTATTTTGGCTACCAATAGGTCGCATTATCTTTTTAAGTAAGTATATAGTATCGTATCTTATCAGTAATAACTGTATAGGTCCTCACATCTTGTTGAATAAGAAAACGTATAATTAACACTAACTTGTTTTTTTTCTAACAAGTCTTGACTTAATGAGAATAAGGAAATTATATACGTCATTATTAACAGCACTGAGGCTAAATCTTCTATTCCTTGCTAAAAGCAATGCTAATAAAATTCACTATTGACAGTAGACAGCTTTCTAACAAATTCCACTCTACTTGATGCCAATAGCAATACCACTATATCTGTTATCCAATTTAGCTGCCCGAGACTTTTTTCTAAATTGTTGCAGATGACAAAATTATTACCAGAAACCTAAAAGTTTATCACATAATATATTTCTCCTAACAGGACCCTCAAGTCACTGTGGGAAGCTCCCGGCTTTAACAAAGAGCGTGTGATCGTCTATGCGGACAAACCAAACAGAGAGATCAACGGAATTGCTAAACTCTACGGAATACCTTTGGTAATCTCAAAGGAGCTTGGGAACACCACCGTGCAACACATTAGACACAAAATCCAGCGCATTTTCAGGTGAGAAAAAAACAGGAAAAAATCAAAACTATTGGTGCATAGATGGGTCCAATCCTTGTCATAAACATTCAGTCAACCGCTACTGTTGTGGAAAGGTTGGTGGGCCTAGCTGTGGTAACATCCACTGATCAATAACTGTGGTTATTATTTCATACTTTCGTTCTTTTGTGCCATAATGATTCGCAGTTATTATGCGCAGATAGTTTTTTCACCATATGAACATTCAAAATCCCAAGTGAGATATGATTATAGGTAATACTGTTTGGGTATTGTGACGAGCCAAGAGTAGGTTGTGAGTCAAAGACGAGATGAATGCAACTGAGTCTTGGCTCGTCACATTGGTGACCCAGGAGTGACCCGAACACCCAGCCTTCTGACTCCAGATCAGAAGGCTGGGTGTTCGGGTCACTCCTGGGTCACCAATGTGACGAGCCAAGACTCAGTTGCATTCATCTCGTCTTTGACTCATAACCTACTCTTGGCTCGTCACAGTATTGTTAGGCTTCATTATTGAACTATCTCCGATTGGTTGGTTTGATGAGGCCAGTCTTATAACCACATGGGCACTTGGTCAAGTGATGAAAGAGGTAAAAGAAATAAAAGGCCTGATGCCAGCCTATAAACTCTGCCCAAGTAATGGAGCAAGTCAAAATGACCACGAATTTGCTCTTACAAAATATCATTTACTCTGGCCCAAAAAAAAAAA
>NC_090762.1:49902768-50017768 GCF_036898095.1 Palaemon carinicauda | reverse complement strand
GTAATGATAATAGAGTGAAAATTAGCTTGCCACATTCATGACTTTTTGATGTGGAGTACTAAGACAGTTGCAGTGTTGAAAAAAAACATAGCTAGGGCATCTTCTTTGCATCCCCCTACTGTATATCAGACGACTTATGACATCGCAGCAAACGGAAGAGTGGAACGTTTCCATCATACCCTCAAAGCAGCTTTGATGTCCTGCTGCAACGACTAATTGATTTCTATAACTTCCCTGGGTCCTTCTCAGACTGCAGAACATTCCAAAGAACCCTGTGCATGTCTCAGCGGATGAAATGGTATACAGCGACCTGTTGGTTGTACTTGCAGAATTTTTTCGCAAAACACCTCCTTTGATATCTCCTGCGCCTATGTCACATTATGGCAAAATTCACCCCCTGCCATTAGACTTACAAGCCCCCATCAAAGCAGCACATCCCAAAACACACACACACATATTTTCATGCACATCGACAGTTGCAAGCTACTGCTTACGGCCCCATGTATGGGCTCATTCCTCATCATATGCCATATTCAGGGGAAGCTTTCCTCCTCAACATTTGTGGTAAAGAGTATTGGTTCATTATTGACTGTCTAAAACCTGTGTATTTCCTGAAAGACAACCCACCAATAGTATAACTCTATAGGGCAGGTTACCCTCTTTCACTTGTAGGGTAATACTCTAGGCATTAACATCGGCAACCCTTCTGGCACTATTGGCCACTGCTGTGCCATACAAACAGGGATCAACAATCAAACCTTTCTATTGGAAAACAAAAGTATTTCAATAAATTTCCTACTTACACCTATTACAAAAAATGGGTGTCTGTATATTCAGGCCATAAATTTCCAATCCATCTTCCACAAGACCTGTCGAACCCTTACTAAGCCTTTTTCTCTTTGTTTTATTTGACACAGTACTTGTCCATTCACTATAATCTTGAATATTTTCTTGGAATTCCCGGATATTCAGCCCCTAATTTTCCAACGCATCTTACACGAACTGTTGAACCTTTCTAAGCCTTTTCTCTTCATTTTCTTAACATTACAACCGTCATTGGACTTCACACCAAAACCGTATTGAATATAACAAGCTAATTTCAACTACCATAATTTCATTGCTAGTTTATCCACTTTTTATGCCAATGTCAACCTTAACATAAACTGTTGAATGTAGACATATAATTGTCACCCTTATGTGACCGTGGACCCTATAAATACCTACGTTATTTCTAAAAGTTAGTTATTTTGGGGACGCCTTTACAGCAATTACTTCTCCGCTCCTGTCACACACTATCAACACTATGCCCTATGAAACCAAACTCCCTTAATCTATTACAAGTTTCAGTAGTGACTTATTTTTTGAAGAGTTGGGAAAGTCCAACTCATAATCGATATTTTTCTTGCATTTGGAGTTGGAATAAAAAAATGGAGATATCCAGGGCCATTACCCTTCTTTTACAGCAGAGATTTTGCAATGCTTAGATATGCATTTTAGCTAGCAAGTCAGTGACACCAGCCATCAGATATATTTGGTAGTTGACCATCTAATATGCTAAACCATACCCTCACTACTGTGTCTTTATAGGACAAAGCCCATTGGGTACTCTGATGAACAGGCTTGCACCACTGAGTAAGAGACAGGGCAATCAAACCCTAGTCGTCTGAACAAACTATCAGCTGATCTTCTCATAACTTTCACACACATTAAGACAACACTATTCGTGCCTAACAGCTTTGTATTTCTGCCTGTGGTAAATTTCAAAATGGAAAAAAAAATATGTGTTGATCAGTTCATCCTCCATTCATAATTCAAATCTCATATTGAAAAATATCCATTAATTGTCATTGATAACTTTTAAAATACTGTAAGCTAACAAAAAAATCAAACCTGGTTGAATACCTAACCACCAAATCTGAAATCCATCCATTTTAAAATTTTTCTTTTGTTCATCAAAAACTATTTCTATAGAGTCTTACTAGATGACTAAAACAACATTTTAGATGCATTCAGTCCTATTCTGAATCCCTTACATGTAATCGATATCCTTCTTTTTCGGATAACATTTAATTTTTTCTTTCAGCCACCTCAAACCTGAAGACTACAAGCCAGTGACTGCTCCGCCAACGACGACTACCACAACTACCACCACTGGGAAATCTACAACTACCACACCCAAACCCAGCCCCTCCTCATCAGGCATAGAGTCGTCCAAAATTAAAGATGATAATGGACCTACTTCTTAGATTTACTAATATCGATCTTTTACAGACTCAAGATCCCTAATGTATTACCTTTCAAATTCTACGATTGACGAGGAGTTGGAGCAAACTAATTGGCTCTGTATTCTATGAATAACCTAATGTATTACCTTTCAAATTCTACGATTGACGAGGAGTTGGAGCAAACTAATTGGCTCTGTATTCTATGAATAACCTGTGATATATACCATTCATGTATGACCCATCTTCTTTTCTTTCAATAATATGAAGGATAATAGATGATAAGTATAATAAAGATTTGAAGATTCAGTGTGCAATAAAAGACTGAACTGAAGCAAAGTTTAAGAGCAGTGGTCATCAGTTATTTTGCAAAATCTTGATATACGAGTTTTTACAAAATACCTTGACTGTAGAGCAAGATATGCAGAAAAGCAAGGGTTTATCTATAATACTCAATCTAAATTTTCATAATTACTTTTATTTCTGAATCCGAGGCCTAACTTTATGTAACCTATGGCCTTTGGTGAAGGCCAACTCGAGAATTACATAGATAAAATTTGTTAACGATAAAGAATTCACAAATACAACGGTTAAAGTGTTTTACTACAGACCCTGCCAGCTTGAACCTGAATTAGTCAAAAGAGGGAACTAAAAGGATTGTGCCTAGTGCAAATAAAATACAGTACATAGAAACTGAGAAGATTCTCTAATGAATAAAGGAATCAGTGTATGGAATTTTGGTCATACGAAGGCCGTGGGTGCTTCCCTGATAATAAAGCATGTATTGAGAAAGACATTGATGGTGACAGTCAGGATGCTTAGTCCGGGACCTTTAAGCTTTCCTCTACTGCACGCCATCTGTTAGGTAGTCAAAAGTTTTCCTTTCCATCTCATATTGAGTGTCTAAGTATAGTTTATGAGTTTAGATACATGCCAAAGCCTTCAGCTTGTCTTAATAATTTTGTTAAACAAACACTTTCGTTCCTAATCGCCATTAGTTATCAACCTTGCTTATTACTTTCCTTTGGGGATGGGACAGGTTGATAGAGACTAGATTGCTTAATCCAAGTCTTAGATGAAGGACAGTGCATGCTTGATTCAAAAGCAGGTAAGCGAGCTAGAGCAGCACTCGTCTTTGGGAGTCGCTTATGCGACCGGGCTTCCCTTTCAAAGGAAGGCTCACAGCTCACACTTAAAAAAAGTGAGCGACCTAGAAAAGCTAGCACAAGCAATGTCTACTCCACAATTGATCTACTTGTTTACTCACTTTCATTCAGATATCATACAGTATGGTCACAAAAAAAAAAAAATCCATAGATATAGGAATCTGGAACATAAGAATTCTCAAAGACCTAACTACTGAAAGTTACAAAATTTCCTAGGAAAACTGAAAAAGCAGTCAATGCTCTCGACAAATTTGATATGAACACTAATACACTATGTGAAACTTGCCTTCCAGAGGAAGATTTCATCACCAAAGTTGGTGATGAATATGAAAAATTTGAAGTACGGTATTAAATATTTTTTTCTAAATATATAAAATCGAGCTCTTTACTATGGATATATTCTTCTGGGTTGCGGAAAAATAAGCCATAAACTTTTAATGCGAGATAAACTACCCACGGCTACTTAGCGGGGGCTGTATACCCACTTTTGATGCTGGCAGGACTTTCTAGGGGGATAGCTGATGGTGGGCCAATTATGAGTAAATAGCTCAAGGTTTCTATAGTTAGGAAAATTACAACCAACTTACAAATTAGTTGTTTATTCCAACACGGATAAAAACCTTTTCGCTCTTTCCTACTAGGAAACTCACTATTAGGTGGGTAGAAGTCCTAATCTACTGGCTGAGAACTTAACCAGGAGTACTACTCTGAGCTAGTGAAAGCATGATAGGGGTACCCTGACAACTCTCGAACTCATGGTATATTATGCATGACAGTTGACGGCCTGGGCACTTGAGGGTAAGTCTGTGTAAACTTGAGCACTGTGACTTGACCAAGTAAGAATATTGGTGTGTGTAACACTCTTCTCTCTTAACCTAAACATTACCCATCTTCCCTTCGCAGAGAGAACAGGAACATAACTAAAATATATACAGGTATTACATATTTCAGGCAAAACAAAGGAAATGGGTAATTACCTGCAGTTATAGGTAAGCCAGCCTGCAGAGTTGTCCAGATGCTGTACTTCAACAGATGGTCAGATGTAGGAAAAAAGGCCAATATTCTATCCATCCATCCCAGAAAAACAAAACCAGAGTAATGTCTGCCCTCTATCAACAGCTACTTGTCCTGTAAGGGAGCTGAGGTAGCTCACACCACCTATTGTGGTGCCACTACAGGACCTATGGAGATTGTATCAAGGTTCCTGTGGGTTACATCTTGTAGATAACTTGCTGCGAATGTATTCTGAAGTCTTAAAGCACCGGCTAGTAGAACCTGCGCCACAGAGAAGTTTCTTTTAAATGCTAAGGATGCATTGATGCCTCTAACATTATGACCTCTGGGTTTAGGATCTCCTGGAAGAGTGTCAGGATTCAGTGCTCACTCAATTGCTTGGCGAATCCAGGCCCGTGCTAACAAGAAGTCATTTGACATGTGGGTGGGCTCCCTAGCTTCGTTTAAGGTAGCCACTCATGCTCTCACAAGACATAGTAACAGAAGATCAGGATCATCCATAATATGATAAAGACTCAAAATCTGGAGGGGTCCAAACCCGTGGTCCGCTACAGCCGGATTCTGAAGCTTAACAATGAACTCAGTGAGGAAGTTGAGCGTTAACTGCCCCCATCCCCTTAAATGAGCAGTCTCATGGAAGAGACCATGCAACTCGCTGACCTGTTTGGCCACGCTTGATTGATTTGATTGATTGATTGATTGATTTAAAGTTTTCAGGCATCCTGACATCAGAGGTCATTGATGCCGATATCATTTATTTTATATAAAAATTAAAAGAATATTCAATTAAACCCATAAAAGTTGAATGTCATTATAGAAGTTGAATAGTTTTCAGAAGACCTACTTCTGAAATAAACCTAAAAATGCCGCTCGCATAGTGGGACACATCATGTCCAAGAATCTTGGCAAGGATGAACCTGCCATCCTCAACTCGAGCCTCTAACAGATATTTATTTCTTAAGTTATTATAATTGGGGCATTCGATCAACAAATGCCTCACTGTTAAAAACACTAAACAGTCATCGCAATACGGTTGGTGTTGGCCCTTCATAAGAAATTCGTGTGTCAACCAAGTGTGACCCATATGGAGACGACAAAGAGTCTTCTCCCATTTTCAGGGCATCACGTAATACATCCAAAGAGATATGACATTTGTTACTTCTCTCATTTTATTGTCATCTAGACTATCCAAGTACTGTTGCCATTTATTACAAAACAATTTCTTCATGTTAGGTAGAAAATCATTGGTAGCAACTCGGATGCAGCATTCTTCTCCAGTAAATCTGCCTTCTCATTCCTAGACACACCTACATGTGCTGGAACCCAACAAAATCGAACCATTATACCTCTCCGTGCAATGATAAAAAGCCATTCAAAAATCTTTAAGACTAGAGGGTTACTAGAATTTAAAACTTCTAAAGCTTGAATGACATTCCTTGCATCACTAAAAATTGTAAAATTACCCTCCTTTTCCAATGCTATTTTCTCAATAGCAGTTAGTATGCCATACAGTTCGGCAGTAAATATGGAAGCTGTTAGAGGAGGTGCACCTCTACAATTAAAACGATTACTATGTACTCCAAATCCAACACCAGCATCAGATTTGGAGCCATCAGTATATATAAAAGTCGATCCCCTATGCTCTGTAATATGTTCTATAAAAAGAGACCTGGATTCTATGTCAGTCATATTCTTCTTAACTCCAATAAAGTATTTACAAAAAGATACCTCAGGTAATTTCCATGGAGGCGTTCATGGTATCTTAAATGGAAGGACCTTAATTCTAATTATATCAAGACTGTTTAATAATTGTTTCACCTGAAAGTCAAAAGGTTGAGGAGATTTTGGGTGCAACTCAAAGTACATCGAGTGCCTTACAAGGCTTGCAGTCTGAAAGGCTAAAGAATTAGGGAGTCTTTGCCATCTAAACCAATACCGAATAATAGCAGACATTCGGTAAAGGGATAGGCGAGGTTCTAAACGCTCCTGTGGACAATCTAACCCTGGATAGGTACGGTGGGTCGTACGCGACCCCGAGCGTCAAAAAAAAAAGAGGTTTTTCTCACGTGACTCACCCCCGTGACTGAATTTGTGGGTGATCGACCTGCAGGAGGTGTCTCCCCTACACGCTCTAGTAGTGTCCAGATGTGCATTGCTGTAGCTGTACTCCTTCCCCGATTTCTGAGACGCGTCGGGGTCGAGCGCAACCGAGTTTACCCTTCTAAGGTAATTTGCATAATTATCAAAGTTATTACGTATTATGAAATTGTCGTAGAATGGTGCAACTTGTATAGGTTATCAGTTGTGGAAAGTCTTGGTGGATTGTTTGGCTACCATGTGCATGATTTTTTTTTTAGTTAAAATGTCGTTCATCACCACGAGGACCATTTTACCGCGAGTGCCCCTTTTTCATTTTTTTTAATTTTTTTGCCAAGTCATTTTTCCGTAAGATATTGCCAAATAGTGTCGTAAAACTTTTGCTTGTTTAGTGTTGGAAAGTGTGTCTAAATGATCTGGCTACCCATGCGTGACTTTGTTTTTGTCAGATACGACGTAGTTATTGGTATATTGGGTATTTAACTGCGGTTGCCAATTTCTGTTTTTTTTCAATATTTGTAAAAAATTTTACGTAGTAAGGAATTGCCGTATATTATTCATTTTTTTTTCATGTTTATGTGTTAGAAAGTGTGCCTTGATGGTTGGGCTAACACGTGCATGTCTTTTTTTTTTTATCTGAGATGCCGTATATTAGAATGTTGGGCATTTTACCGCGAGTGCCCCTTTTTCATTTTTTTTCATTTTTTTGCCAAGTCATTTTTCCGTAAGATATTGCCAAATAGTGTCGTAAAACTTTTGCTTTTTTAGTGTTGGAAAGTGTGTCTAGATGATCTGGCTACCCATGCGTGACTTTGTTTTTGTCAGATACGACGTAGTTATTGGTATATTGGGTATTTAACTGCGGTTGCCAATTTCTGTTTTTTTTTTTCAATATTTGTAAAAATTTACTACGTAGTAAGGAATTGCCGTATATTATTGATTTTTTTTTCATGTTTATGTGTTAGAAAGTGTGCCTTGATGGTTGGGCTAACACGTGCATGTCTTTTTTTTTATCTGAGATGCCGTATATTAGAATGTTGGGCATTTTTCCGCGAGTGCCCCTTTTTATTTGTTTTGCATTTTTTTGCTTAGTCATGTTACCGTAAGGAATTGGCAAGTAGTGTCGCAAAACTTATATTTTTATAGTGTTGGAAAGTGTTTCTAGATGATCTGGCTACCCATGCCTATTTTTTTTAGCCAGATATGGCGTATATATAAGTATGTGTTCGATTTTCCTGTGATTGCCATTTTTTCGTTTTTTCCCATTTCTTTCAAAATTACTATGTACTAAGGAACTATCACAGAGTAATGATTCATTTATATGTTTATTTGTCGGAAAATGTGCCTTGATGGTTTGCCTAGCACGTGGCTGAAATTTTTTTTTTCTGAAATGCCGTATATTAGAATGGCCATTTTTCCGCGAGTGCCCCTTTTTATTTGTTTTGCATTTTTTTGCTTAGTCATGTTACCGTAAGGAATTGGCAAGTAGTGTCGCAAAACTTATAATTTTATAGTGTTGGAAAGTGTTTCTAGATGATCTGGCTACCCATGCCTATCTTTTTTTTTTTAGCCAGATATGGCGTATATATAGGTATGTGTTCGATTTTCCTGTGATTGCCATTTTTTCATTTTTTCCCATTTCTTTCAAAATTACTACGTACTAAGGAACTATCACAGAGTAATGATTCATTTAGATGTTAATTTGTCGGAAAATGTGCCTTGATGGTTTGCCTAGCACGTGGCTGAATTTTTTTTTTCTGAAATGCCGTATATTAGAATGTTAGCCATTTTTCCGCGAGTGCCCCTTTTTATTTGTTTTGCATTTTTTTGCTTAGTCATGTTACCGTAAGGAATTGGCAAGTAGTGTCGCAAAACTTATATTTTTATAGTGTTGGAAAGTGTTTCTAGATGATCTGGCTACCCATGCCTATCTTTTTTTTAGCCAGATATGGCGTATATATAGGTATGTGTTCGATTTTCCGGTGATTGCCATTTTTTCGTTTTTTCCCATTTCTTTCAAAATTACTACGTACTAAGGAACTATCACAGAGTAATGATTCCTCTAGATGTTTATTTGTCGGAAAATTTTGTTTACTTCTTTTTTGATTGAATATCATCAAATTTGTTTAGCTAAAATATTATATTGTTTCACATTTTTGTTTTGTTTTTCGATTTTATTTCCCTTCAAAAAATTTTTTTGGGGTCAGAATTTTAATTTTATAGTCGTAAAATAATCGACAATTATCCAGCAACCCACCATACAATTTTTATGCATATCCAATAATAATTAGATTAGTAAATAACACCTTGAAATTGACATACCCTTCCGACATTTCAAGTGGCAGATTAGGGAGTCTGAGTCAGTGTGGTTGGCTACCATTTTGTGGACATATCCGAAGCGTAAGTTGCTCTATCTATATATATTCTTGTTCCCTATAGAATTTGTGATATTTTGGTATATTTTTACCTGCATAAATATCATATTATATATTAAATATATGTATTTTTTTACGAAATTTCTAAGTACTCAAAAAATTACCTTTAGATATGGCCCCTGATATAAATGTAATTTACAAAACAATGAAGATTTTTTTACATATTTCTATTTTAGGATAACATATGTTTATTCCCTAAAAAAATTAGCCACTTCCTATTTCATTTGGGTACCCAAAAAAATTCATGAAATTTGGACAAATTTTTTTGGCCAAAAAAAGTTACCCTTTTTTTCTCATTTCAGATCTTCATCTCCATGGGTCTGACTTCATCCAAAATACATCAAGATGTGTACTAAACATTCAAGAATCAATTCCTAAAAGGATTTGTGTATATATGTATAAACTTTTTTTTTATGAACTTTTATGTCAGGTCTTTTTTTTTTCTACTTAATTTTTTAAAATATTTATAATAAATAGTTTTTCTGCAGATGAGTAGTATTTATCTTTACAGTTGTTTTAAGCATTCATTGAAGTTTTTTTTTGGCAAAAGAAAAAAAGAGGTTACTGCAAAAACTGATTTTTCAAGAATTTTTTTTGGCGTCGGGGTCGTTCGCGTCCGAGGAGCGTACCTATCCAGGGCTAATACAAGCATAATGTATTGAATCTAATATCTTTAACTGGCTTGGGGTGGCTGAGGAGTATATTTCACATCCATAACTAATTTTAGAAAAAATCAAGCCCTTGTTTAATTTTAAAATAGTATTGCGGTCTGGCCCTTATGATGTATGGGACAATACTTTTAAAAGATTCAGAGCCTCAAGACATTTAGCTTTTAACGCTTTTAAGTGAGAAACCCATGTAAGCTTACAATCAAATATCAAATCCAAAAAATTTAACTTCACTTAAACATGGGATCCGTTGACCTTTAATGTATATATCCGGGTCTGGATGTACTCCCCGGATACGACAGAAATGGACAATAGTAGTTTTACTTTTCGAGAACTCAAATGCATTCATATTGGTCCACTAGATAATTTTATCAATTGAGAGTTGTATTTTTTTCTCAACCATTGCCATTCTAGCTCCAGCAAATGATATGGAGAGATCATCCACAAATAATGTTGAGAGAACATCCTGGGGAATGACTGAGGATATCCCATTAATTGCTAGTGCAAACAGGGTTACACTCAGCACACTACCCTGAGGAACTCCTCCTTCCTGACAATTACTCTCTGCTAGAGTTTACCCCCACTACACTTGAAAAATTCTATGTGAAAAAAATGACTGAATAAATAGTGGTAGCTCTCCTCTTAATCCAAATTCATGAATTGTTTTAAGTATACCATATCTCCATGTGGTATCATATGCCTTTTCAAGGTAAAAAAAAAAAAGACTGTCACATGGTGCTGTTTCTTCTGTCACATGGCGCTGTTTGGAAGCAAAGGCTTCACAAATAGAGGACTCAAGTCGTATCAACACATCAGTCGAGTGCATTTTTCTGAATCCACACTGAATCGGTGATAAAATACCCTTCTTTTCAAGGTACCACATCAGCCTTGCATTGACCATCTTCTCCATGCTTTTACATAAACAAGATGTCAATGCAATAGGTTGGTAGTTTGCAGCTAAAAACTTGTCCTTACCAGGTTTTGAAAAGGCTATGATAACGGCTGGTTCCCTACACTTGCGTAACTATGATCATGCCATATTCTATTAATAATGCTTAAAATAAATAACTTTGTATTAAAATGTAGATGTTTAATCATTGTATATGGAATTCCATCGGGTCCAGGGGCTGTATCGTTACAAGTAGCAACTGCGGAATCAAGTTCTCTTTAAGTAAAAGGAGAATTATACGATTCTTCCCTTCCTGTTGCAAAATTTAACATTTTCTTTTCTTCAATGCTCCTATACTGGTGACCAGGAGCTGCTACACACTTGCATGATACATTTGAAAAATGATCAGCCTGGGCACTGCTAACATTATTTGCTTTAGTCACATACTGACCGTTCACTTTCAACACTGGTGGTGGGTTTGGGTTAATTTGCCTGCAATCTTTTATATTTTCCTCCAAACAGAAGATGATGGTGTTCTACTGTTAATGGAAGAAACAAAAGACACCCAAGACTGGCATCTAGCTTCTTTCATGGCACGACAAAACTATGCTTTACACTTTTTGAATGTTATAAAATTTTTCTCAGTACGGCGTCTACGCAATTTAGTAGAGATTTTCTGGTGGCTCTGTGCAAGGTTGTTAGTTCTGAAGACCACCACGGGACTGGTCGTCGTTTGAATAATCCTGTGGTTTTAGAAATCGAATTGATTACTGCTGTATGGAGAGTTCCATTCAGTAGATCTATGGCATCATCAATACTTTCAAACTGTTCTGCACTCCCCTCGATTTCACTTAGTTCACGAAATTTAACCCAGTCTGCCTTGTCAAGATTCCATCGTGGTGATCTTTCTAAAAGCGGACCCTTGTTGGTGTTTATAATGATTGGTGCATGATCACTAGTATGCCAATCATCTAATGTCCTCCAATCGAAATCAAGAAGGCAATCAGAGCTTGCAATTGAAAGGTCAATGCACGACAGGTTACCTGTCTGAACATGGAAGTGCGTGGGATCTCCTGTATTAAGGAGTCCAACATCCTCATTCTCCACAATTGATGAGATAATATTGCCCCTTGTGTTTGCCAAAACATCCCCCCATAAAGGATGTCTACCATTCTTATCTCTCAGTAAGAGAAAAGGTTGAGGGAGTTGTTGAATGACCTCTACTAAACCATCATATAAAATATTATCATTTGGAGGTAAGTACAGAGAGCATATTTTATATTTTTCCCTATATCAATTTGTACAACCACTGCCTGCAGGAATATACAAATAGACAAAGGTATTTGGGGAACATCTCGACGAACGTACACGAGACTTCTGCCATGGTTCCCTGCTAGATTATATGGTGTTCTATAGCTAACATACTCTCGAGGACTAGGAGTGTTAGCATCAATCAAACTTACTTTCCTGTAGACATATGATTATGGGGGATGTTCATGAATTAGGAGCATAAGTTCTTCAGATTTGGCCCTTAAACCCTGACAATTCCATTGCAAATAGGAGGAGAAAACTATGGATTATTTCTGGAAGGCATCTTGGATGAGGTCTTCCCATTAGCAGTTTTTAATTTAACATTATTACCAGTAGGTTTCTTCAGAGATGGTCTTGATATGTTGGGTTTAAAGTTTGTGTCCTTTTGATCTATTTGTAGAATAGAATTTCTATTTTAATTTTTGATTTATTCAGTTTATCTTCTAGTTCATTAGGAATATCAACAGACAAAACATTAAATTTATTTCATGTCTTAACTTTAATGTTTCTAATGGAGGGGGGAGAGAGAGATGGAGGTCTCTCTCTTCTACGATTAATAGATGGAGGGATTCTAGGTTTTTGCACCTTTCCCACTACAGGTGCATCAGGTAAGTTGGTCCTAAGTGGAACCTCCATCAAATCAGGCAAGGACATGACCTGAGAGAAGTTTGTACTAGTTTTGTAATGGGGGACGAAGGCTGTACAGAAATGGGCAATGCCCTAGTGTTAATACACCGTGGTAAAGCCTCAGGAGGCAAGATGCTTACCTTGTCATTTGACATTTTATCAGATGGTATATTTCTTTTTCTAGAGCTATTAGCAGCACTAGGTTGGTTTAATTTTAATGCCTTAACATAGTTATTTGATTTATTTAATAGTCTTTTAGCATGTCCCACACTTTATGTTCTAAATTCAATTTGTGGAGGGCAGCTTCCTCCAACTTATACAGCTCGAAGCTCCTGTCTGTGGATTTATGATTTGAGTTGCAATTCAAACACCTGACTCCAAGTGCACATTCTCCAAACTACTTCTCTTCCACAGCTAAAATTTAGGTGGGGTTTGACATCTAACTTAATATCATCACGAGTTATTCTTATGTTGGACAGTATAACAGACTGTGTACTTGATTTGGCATGGATAAGGAAACTATTTTTTCCAAAACGAGATAGATCACCCGGTGTAATAGTTCCTACTTTTTTCTGCATTAATTTACATATTTTAAAATAATTCCCTATAACTCCCTTTGATTCAGCTATAAGCCACATTGGTGATTTTGGCTTTCTCTGGGAAGGCATAACTAAATCCGAACCTTTTCCAACCAATCGGCTGGCCTATATACATCATCTCATTTTTCATCTTTGTTTCATCCTTATTTCTTTTATACATCTATAGCACTCAAATGCTTTATATAGATCATTATAGTTTGTCTCTATTGGAATTTGGGTAACATGAAGGATTCAAAGTTTCCTCGTGCTACCCAAATTACTCGATTTTGGAATATCAGTAGAATGGTCCTTTCGGAAAGGACCATTCTACTAAAAGGACCTTTCCCACTCCTAGGTCATCAACAGAACTTTCCCTATTCAAATTATCAGAGGTCGTCAACAGTGTTGGGGGGTGGGGGGAGTCAGCATATCCAGGGGATGGGGAGTCAGTGTTTGAAGGGTCCATGGTTAAGGGTGTGATTTTCTTAACGTTTTTTGTTGGTTGTTTTGTTGGTTTACCTACTTGAGAATTTTAAGAAAGTATCATACGTTGGAAAGGAAATTTGCATTCTCCACTATCGGCATAATGAGAGTATACTTCCCAGATGGTCCACTCTATACCCTACCCGAAGGATAGCACCAAAACAGATATAGAGGCACAGGTGTAAGCTAAACACGCCTGTTGGGACTGAGACCAAGAAAATATGGAATCATCCTCCCCATATCTGTAATTATTATTATTATTATTACTTACTAAGCTACAACCCTAGTTGGAAAAGCAGTATGCTATAAGCCCAGGGGCTCCAACAGGGAAAATAGCTCAGTGCGGAAAGGATTGATTGATTGATTGATTTAAAGTTTTCAGGCATCCTGACATCTGAGGTCATTGACGCCGGTAACATTTAATTTATGTATACAAAAATAAAAGATAAAATAAAATAAAAAATAAAAGAGTATTCAATTAAAATCATAAAAGTTGAATGTAATAAAAGTTAAATATTTTTCAGAAGACCTGCTTCTGAAATAAATCTAAAAATGCCACTTGCATGGTAGGACACATCATTTCCAAGAATCTTGGCAAGGATGAACCTGCCACCCTCACCTCGAGCCTCAAACAAATATCTATTCCGCAAGTTGTTATAATTGGGACATTCGGTCAACAAATGCCTTACTGTTAGAGGTACTACACAGTCGTCACAATATGGTTGGTGTTGGCCCTTCAGCAAAAACTCGTGTGTAAACCGAGTGTGACCAATACGGAGACGACAAAGAGACGTCTCCCATTTTCGGGGCATCATATTATACCTCCAAGGAGATATGTCATTTGTTATCTCTCGCATTTTATTGCCATCTTGACTATCCCATTGCTGTTGCCATTTATTGCAAACCAATTTCTTGATGTCAGGTAAGAAATCATCACAGGGAATGGGATACCTTCTTGGCAGCAACTCTGATGCAGCCTCCTTAGCCAGTGAATCTGCCTTCTCATTCCCAGACACACCTACATGTGCTGGAACCCAACAAAATTGAACTGTTATACCTCTCCGTCCAATTATGAAAAGCCATTCTAAAATCTTTAAAACTAAAGGGTTATTAGAATTAAAAACTTCCATAGCTTGAAGGACACTCCTTGCATCACTAAAAATTGTAAAATTACCCTCCTTCTCCAACGCTATTTTCTCAATAGCGGTTAATATGCCATACAGTTCGGCAGTAAATATGGAAGCGGTCAGAGGAAGTGCACCTCTACAATTAAAACCATTACTATGTACTCCAAATCCAACGCCAGCATCAGATTTGGAGCCATCAGTATAGATAAAAGTTGATCCTCTATGTTCTCTAACATGTTCATTAAAAAGAGACCTGGCTTCTAGGTCTGACATATTCTTCTTATCTCCAATAAAATATTTACAAAAAGATATCTCTGGTAACTTCCATGGAGGCGTTGGTGATACCTTGAATGGAAGTACCTTATTTCTAATTAAATCCAGACTATTTAATAATCGTTTCACCCGAAAGCCATAAGGTTGAGGAGATTTTGGGTGGAACTCAAAGTATGATGCGTGTCTCACAAGGCTTGCAGTCTGAAAGGCGAGAGAGTTAGGGAGTCTTTGCAATCTAAACCAATACCGAAGAATGGAAGACATTCGGTAAAGGTCTAGAGGTAACTCTCCAGCATCAACAAGGACACTTGGGATAGGCGAGGTTTTAAAAGCTCCAGTAGACAATCTAATACCTGCATGATGTATCGAGTCTAATATTTTTAACCGGCTTGGGGTGGCTGAAGAATATACCTCACAACCATAACTAATTTTGGAAAAAATCAAGGCCTTGTATAATTTTAAAATAGTATTGCGGTCTGCCCCCCACGATGTATGGGACAATACTTTTAAGATATTCAGACCTTCAACACATTTAGCTTTTAATGCTTTTAAGTGAGAAACCCATGTCAGCCTACAATCAAATATCAAACCTAAAAATTTAGCTTCTCTTGCACATGGTATCCGTTGACCTTTAATGTATATATCCGGGTCTGGATGTACTCCCCGGATACGACAAAAATGGACAACGGTAGTTTTACTTGTCGAGAACTTAAATCCATTCATGTCAGCCCACTGGATAATTTTATCAATAGTGTGTTGGATTTTTCTCTCAACCATTGCCATTCTAGTGCCAGCAAATGATATTGAAAGATCATCCACAAATAATGTTGAGAGAACATCCTGGGGAATGGCTGAGGATATCCCATCAATTGCTAGTGCAAAAAGGGTTACACTCAGCACACTACCCTGAGGAACTCCTTCTTCCTGGCACTTACTCTCAGATAGTGTTTCCCCAACTCTCACTTGAAAAACTCTACGTGAAAGAAATGCCTGAATAAATAGTGGCAGCTCTCCTCTCAATCCCAATTCATGAATGGTTTTAAGTATACCATATCTCCATGTGGTATCATATGCCTTTTCAAGGTCAAAAAATACTGTAACATGGTGCTGTTTGGAAGCAAAGGCTTCACAAATAGATGACTCAAGTCGTATCAACACATCAGTCGTTGAGTGCATTTTTCGGAATCCACATTGAATCGGTGATAAAATACCTTTCTTTTCAAGGTACCATATCAGCCTTGCATTGACCATCTTCTCCATGATTTTACATAAACAAGATGTCAATGCAATAGGACGATAGTTTGCTGCTAAAAACTTGTCTTTACCGGGTTTTAAAAAGGCTAAAATAATGGCTAGTTCCCAAACACTTGGGTAACTATGATCATGCCATATTCTATTAATAATACTTAAAATAAATAGCTTTGTATTAAAATGTACATGTTTAATCATTGCATATGGAATTCCATCGGGTCCAGGGGCTGTATCGTTGCAATGAGCAAGTGCGGAATCAAATTCTCTTTCAGTGAAAGGAGAATTATAAGACTCTTCCCTTCTTGTTGCAAAATTTAAAATTTTCTTTTCTTCAGCGCTCCTATACTGGTGACCAGGGGCTCCTTCACACTTGCTGGATACATTTGAAAAATGATTAGCCAGGGCATTGCTAACTTCCTTTGCTTCAGTTACATACTGGCCATTCACCTTCAACACTGGTGGTGGGTTGGGGGTGAATTTGCCAGCTATCTTTTTTACTTTCCTCCACACAGAAGATGGTGGTGTTCTACTGTTAATGGAGGAAACAAAAGACATCCATGACTGGCGCCTTGCTTCTTTCATGGCACGACGGAACTGTGCTCTACATTTCTTGTACATAATTAAATTCTCATCAGTTCTGCGTCTACGCAATCGTGTTAAAGATCTTCTTGTGGCTCTGTGCAGGGCAGTTAGTTCTGAAGACCACCACGGGACTGGTCGTCGTTTGAATAACCCTGTTGTTTTTGGAATTGAATTGACTCCTGCTGTATGGAGAGTTCCATTCAGTAAGTCTATGGCATCATCGATATTTTCAACTTGTCCTGCATCCCCCTCAATTTCGCTTAGCTCACAAAATTTATCCCAGTCTGCCTTGTCAAGATTCCATCGTGGCGATCCCTGTAAAGGTGGACCATTGTTGGTGTTTATAATGATTGGTGCGTGATCACTAGTATGCCAATCATCTAATGTTCTCCAATCAAAGTCGATTAGGCAATTAGAGCTTACGATTGCTAGGTCAATACATGACAAGGTACCTGTCTGGACATGAAAGTGTGTGGGCTCTCCTGTATTAAGGAGTCCCACATCTTCATTTTCCACAATTGATGATATGATATTTCCCCTCGTGTTTGCTAAAACATCACCCCACAAAGGATGTCTACCATTCAAATCTCCAAGTAAAAGGAAAGGTTGAGGGAGTTGTTGAATCACCTCCACTAAGTTGTCATACAAAATGTTATCATTTGGAGGCAAGTACAGAGAACAAATTGTATATTTTCGCCCTATGTCGATCTGTACAACCACTGCCTGCAGAGGTGTACGAATAGACAGAGAAACTTGGGGAACATCTCGACGAACGTATATGAGACTTCCGCCATGGCTCCCCACTTGGTGATCATATGGTGTCCTATAACTAATGTATTCGCGAGGACAAGGGGTATTATGATCTAGTTTGCTCTCCTGTAGACAAATAATTATGGGGGAATGCTCATGAATAAGGAGCTTAAGTTCTTCATATTTGGCCCTTAAACCCTGACAATTCCATTGCAAAATGGAGGAAAAAACTATGGTTTATAATTTGGTAGACCCCTTGGATGGAGTCTTCCCATTAGCAGTTTTTGATCTAACACTATTTTTAGGTGGTTGTATTAAAGAAGGTCTTGATAGATTGGGTTTAGAATTTATGATTTTCTTTTTGTCTTTTTGATCTGATTGTTGAGGAGGTTGGTGGACCTCCACTTGAATTTCTGATTTATTTAAATTGACTTCCAGATCAGAAATATCAACAGACAAATCATCATATTTATTTGACGTCGTAATTTTGATATTTCTTATGGAAGGGGGCGAGAGAGATGGAGGTCTCTCTCTTTTCCGATTAGTAGGTTTTGAGCTACCAGGTTTTTGCACCTTCCCCAATAAAGGTGCACCTGGTAACTTAGTGTCAGGTGGCATCTCCATCAAATCAGGCAAGGACATGGCCTGGGAGAGGTTAGTACTAATGTTAGTAATGGGGGACGAAGGCTGTACAGAAATGGGCAATGACCCATTTTTAATACGCTGTGGCAAAGCCTCAGAAGGCAATACGATTACTTTGTCATGCAGTACTTTATCATCAGAGGTTGTATTTCTTTTCTTAGAATTACTGGCAGTGCTAGGTGGGGTTGCTGTCTCCTGTGGTAAATTTACCTTTGATTTTAAGGCCTTTGCATAGCTGGTTGATTTATTCAACATTCTTTTAGCATGTCCCACACTTATGTGTTCTAAACTTGATTTGTTTAGGGCAGCTTCCTCCAACTTATACAGTTCGCATCTCCTATCAGTTGATTTATGATTCAAATTGCAATTTGAACACCTGGCCTCAAGTGTACATTCTCCATGATAAGTTTTGGAGCAAATACCACACATTTTTCCATTTTTGCAAACTTTGGATGGGTGTCCAAATTTAAAACAATTAAAACATTGTAGGGGCTTTTGTTTGAAAGGTCGAACTTTAATCCTTTCATTTTCAATAAAAATATGGAAAGGTACATCAGCATCCTGGAAAGTAAGTATAATCATTGAAGTTCCAGGAACCTTATGCACTTTCCATACATTTAATGGACACATAGAAAGTATCTCCTCCTCTGTAAATTCGTATAGGTCCTTATTAAAGACCACTCCCCTTCCATAACTAAAATTTAGATGAGGTTTCATTTCCAATGTAATTTCATCACTGCCTGTCTGTAAGTTAGACAGTATTGCAGACTGAGTCGAAGATTTGGCATGGATGAGATAACTGTTCTTCCCAAAACGAGATATATCTCCAGGTGCTATGGTTCCTACTTTTTTTTGGATAAACTTACATATCTTAAAATAATTCCCTATTATCCCTTTAGGTTCAGCTAAGAGCCACATAGGTGGTTTGGGTTTTCTCTGTGAAGGCATGGGTACATTTCTATCTTTTTCAAACCAATCAGCAGGTTTGTACACATCCAATTCCTTTGGGACCTTATCACAAAGAGCTCCCATGATGTTCAATTCGTTAATTTTGATACTACTAATATTACTTATGGCATTAAACGCTTCATCATGACTTTCAAAAGATATCCAAGAGTCCCATTTTTCATCTCCAAGTCGCATCCTTATTTCCTTTATCAATCCATAGCACTCAAATGCTCTATATATATCATCATAATTTGTCTCTAATGGGATTTGGGAAACATGAAGGAATCGTAGTTTCCCTGTGTTACCCAAATTGCTAGATTTTTTAACATCAGTAGAGTGGTCCTTTTTAGTTCGAAGGTCGTCAACAGAGTTTTCCTTAATTACAGTAGCAGAAGTCGTCAACAGTGCCGGGGGGGAGTCAGCAAATCCAGGGGATGGGGAGTCAGTATTTGAAGGGTCCATATTTAAGGGTGGGATTTTCAGGTTTTTTGTTGTTTTGTTGGGGTACCTGCTTGAGAATTATAAGAAAGTATCACACGTTGGAAAGGAAATTTGCATTCTCCACTATCGGCACAATGAGAGTATATTTCCCCGATGGTCCACTCCATACCCTACCCGAAGGATAGCATCAAAACAGATATAGAGGCACAGGTGTAAGCTAAACCCGCCTGTTAGGACTGAGACCAAAGTAATATGGAATCATCCTCCCCATATCTGTAATGATGGGCTTCCGGCCAAAAGCCAAGAGTCCCACCTCAAGGATTGGATCCCCCTGGATTCCGATGACCCAACCCTTGAGAGTAGTTCCGCCAAAAAGGTCCAAACCATCTTTGGGATGGCTGAGATCATCCAATACTCTCATATATAGCTTTGAATGCGAATACCTCCCAACCGTGATCCCTTCTCCCATTCATCTAAGCAGGCAGTAATAACGAATGTGGAAATATCCACGCCATTTAAATAAAATAGAAAAAAAAATAGATAAAAAAATAAATGAACAAATAAAATAAATAAATATATATATATATGCATACATCTACATATATATACATAACTAAGAAAAATAATAATCATAGAGATAGGACAGCAAGATGAAAGAAAGGAAATTTGATAAAATTAGGAGAAGGTCGAAGTAATATTAAGCAGAAGAAAAAGATGAAAGAGAGAAATTTAGATTCGAACTGGGGGAGCAATTTCCCGAAGTTCGAGAGCCCTCTTGCCCGTCACCAAGATTCAGCACGGGAATGAAATGCCGTGCTGAAGCTCAATGACTTCATCAAGGCATTCTCTCATTAAGAGGGGTGCGGAAAGGAAAAAAGGAAAATAAAATATTCTAAGAAGAGTAACAACAATAAATATCTCCTATATAAACTATAAAAACTTTAACAAAACAAGAGGAAGAGAAATAAGATAGGAGAGTGTGCTCGAGTGTACCCTCAAGCAAGAGAACTCTAACCCAAGACAGTGAAAGGCCATGGTACAGAGGCTATGGCACTACCCAAGACTAGAGAACAGTGGTTTGATTTTGGAGTGTCCTTCTCCTAGAAGAGCTGCTTACCATAGCTCAAGAGTCTCTTCTACCCTTACCAAGAGGAAAGTGGCACTGAACAAGTACAGTGCAGTAACCCCTTGGGTGATGAAGAATTATTTGGTAATCTGTGTTGTCAGGTGTATGAGGATAGAGGAGAATATGTAAAGAATATGCCAGACTATTCAGTGTGTATGTAGGCAAAGGGAAAATGAACCGTAACCAGAGAGGAGGATCCAATGTAGTACTGTCTGGCCAGTCAAAAGACCCCATAACTCTCTAGCGGTCAGAAGCCAAGAGTCCCAACTCAAGGATTGGATCCCCTGGATTCCAATGACCAACCCTTGAGAGTAGTTCCGCCTGAAAGATCCAATCCATCTTCGGGATGGCTGAGATCATCCAATACTCTCATATATAGCTTTGAATGCAAATACCTCCCAACCGTGATCCCTTCTCCCATTCACCTAAGCAGGCAGCGATAACGAATGTGGAAATATCCACGCCATTTAAACAAAATAAAAATAAATAAATAAATAAATAAATGAACAAATAAATTAATAATATATATATATATATATATATATATATATATATATATATATATATATATATATATATATATATATATATATATATATATATATATATATATATATATATACTGTATACATAAACTTAAGAGAAATAATACTGTACCAACCGTGTGTCCCACGATCGTACATAAATTATTTTGTATATATTATGCTTGTATCTGCACTCTTCCCTCACACTAAAAAGAACCTGAATAATCATGTCTCCGGTTTTCCTCTGTAACATTGTCTGTCTTGTGAACATGAAAATGCCTGTTGCCTTGAGGTTTTGTATATAAAGGAGTGTGTTCTATAATAAAGTTACTCAGTTGACTGCTTCCTGCCTTTGAGTCGCAACCTTTCTCTCGGCCCGTCACATTGGTGACCCCGGAAGTCGACTCGCTCCCACCGCCTTTCAACCCCACCCTGTCGCCCCTCCATCGTTGGTACTAAGGCAGAGTCTACGGCAGTTGGCGCTGCGGCCGCCCCATTCAAACTTTCATCGTTTGCCAGCGGAGAGCCGTTTGTTTGGTTTCAGCGTGCAGAAGTCCAGTTTCGCATCAGGGGCGTGACTCGCTCAACCACCAAAGCAGATTATGTTCTCGCTGCGATACCCGAGGACACCTTCCCAGAAATATCCAACTGGCTTTGTGAACAAGTAGACACCCCAATAGCGTATGACGCCCTCAAAACATACCTTCTGCAGCAGTACTCGCCGTCGCCAGACACCTGTATAGCAAAGCTTTTTCAGCTCTCGCAACAACCGTTGGGGGACCAAAGGGCTTCGCTTGCCCTCAGGGAAATGACCAGTATCGCTCGCCTTCAACCTGCCGCAGACGGCTCTCCTCGTGAGGTGAACCTACTTCGTGCCCTTTGGATACGCCGTTTACCCGGACCTATACGCGCTGCCATACCCGATGTCGATAGTTTACCCATAAAGGACTTGATGACCAAAGCCGACGCCCTTATGGACAGCCACTTCAAGACCTCCATCAACGCCTCCACCCCTGACGAAGAGGATGCCTATTCAACGTCAACCGAAGCTGACATGAATGCCGTAGGACATACATGCCTACCCCGTGATGTGCCGAAGCAGCGACAAAGCCGCCCACCACCCACCAATCGCTCGCGCCCCAACGAAAGACTTCTACAGCCACTTACTACCTCCCATTCGCCGCAGCTTTGCTACTACCACTTTAGATTCGGGGCAACTGCGAAGAAATGTGCCAAGGATTGTCAGTGGCCAAAAAACGTGTAAGTAGGCCATCGCTCGTGGCGGTGGCCTCCTGTGTTTCTAATCTTTTCTTTTTACAGGATGCAGGAACGGGCGTGCGATTTTTGGTAGACACGGGTGCTTGTCGTTCTCTTTTGCCAAGGAAACTCTTCAAGGCACGACGAAGTCTGTCTACATCTGCTGACGTCCGCTTGGTAGCTGCCAAAGGATCTGCGATACCCAACTACGGTTACGAGAACCTCACATTATCGTTCGAAAACTGTAAATTCAATTGGAAGTTTCTCGTTGCTGACATCACATTGCTAATCCTCGGTGCGGATTTCCTCTCTCATTTCCACCTTCTGGTCGATGTCGCCCACCGACAATTGGTCAACGCAGACTCGTACTTGTCAACACCTCTTCAACCCGGCCCCTCTAACCTCGCTCTCCACCTCAGCGAACCCACGGATGGCTACGCCCACCTCCTCACGTCGTACCCGGAAGTTTTCCGTCCAGAACTTCGCCAATCGCCCACGGTTCCTGCCAAGCACGGTATTTATCACCATATCAAGACGACGGGACCCCCAGTCTTCGCAAAATTCAGACGTCTGGCACCGGAGCGATTGGCAGCCGCCAAACAGACGTTTGCCAAAATGGAGGAAATGGGCCTTTGCCAAAAGGCTTCCAGCCCATGGTCGTCACCCGTACACATCGTTCTGAAGAAAGACGGCTCCCTTCGTCCGTGCGGGGATTACAGGCGCCTGAACATGCAAACAGAACCGGATCACTACCCCCTCCCAAACATTGCCGACATGACCTCCTACCTGCACAAAGCAAAGGTTTTCTCTACGCTCGACCTCCTGAAGGGGTATTATCAGGTGCCTATGAACCCAGAAGACATCCCTAAGACCACCATCACCACTCCGTTTGGTACATACACCTTCAATTACTCCTGTTTTGGCCTTCGTAATGCTGGAGCCACGTTTCAACGTCTCATGGATGGCATCTTAGGGGACCTCCCTCTCTGTGTATGTTATGTGGATGACATACTTGTGTTCTCCTCCTCAAAAGAGGAACACCTCCGTCACCTGTGCATCGTGCTCGACCGCCTGCAACAAAACAGCCTTGTAGTCCGGTACGACAAGTGTACCTTTGGCGCCAACGAAGTGTCGTTCTTAGGGCACCACATCACTCCTGAAGGAGTCCATCCCCTCTCTGAGAAGGTAGCAGCCGTTCAGAACTTCCCCGCGCCTTCGACCGTCAAAGCTCTGCAGGAATTCTTGGGCATGATCAACTATTATTACCGTTTTCTGCCAGCCATTGCCGCCACTCTTGCTCCCCTCTACGCCTCCCTCAAGGGCAAGCCAAAGGACCTGAAGTGGGGTCCCCTTCAAGAAACAACCTTCTGCAATGCAAAGAAGGCCCTATCAACTGCTGCGCTCTCACTTTTCCTATCCCACACGCCCCTCTCCTTCTCTCCACCGATGCCAGCGACGTCGCTATTGGTGCAGTACTCGAGCAGGTGGTCAACGGCTCGCCCCACCCATTGGCCTTCTTCAGCAGAAAACTGTCCAAGGCAGAATCGGGTTATTCTACCTTCGATCGAGAATTGCTGGCAGTGCACTTGGCTGTCCGTCACTTTCGTCATTTCTTAGAAGGTACGCCCTTCGTCATTTGCACAGAGCACATGCCTCTGGTGCACGCCTTCACTCGACACTCTGACGCCTGGTCCGCCCGTCAACGCCAACATCTCTCCGCCGTGGCTGAATACAATTGCACCCTTCAATACGTCCCTGGGTAAATGAATCCCGTTGCCGATGCCCTGTCAAGAAACACATTGGCTGCCGTTCAACTGGGATTGGATTACAACGCCCTGGCTGAAGCCTAATGACAGGATCCAGAGTATCAAGCATGTAGGACATCCTGCATGTCCCTCCGTTGGGAAGACTTTCCCCTCGAAGACTCCAACACCACCCTCCTCTGTGACGTCAGTACTGGTAGACCGCGACCTTGGATTCCTGCTCCCATGCGACGGCAGGTGTTTGATTTCATTCACAGCCTTTCACATCCCTCGTGCCGTTCTACTGCACAGCTTCTGAAGGCAAAGTTCATTTGGCACGGCATTTCTAAGGGTGCTAAGGATTGGGTCCACGCCTGTACTTCTTGCCAAACTTCCAAAGTAAATCGAGACACGGATTCAGGAGTGGGGACCTTCCCTCAACCTCAGCGTCGTTTCGCATACATTCACGTCGACATTGTAGGCCCCCTACCCACATCACAAGGACATCGTTACCTGTTTACCGTCATCGACCGCTCCACTCGTTGGCCTGAAGCCATTCCCATGGAGACTGCAATGTCCGCCTCATGTACATCTGCCTTACTCTCTGGATGGATTTCAAGATTTGGTATCCCTGAGCATATTACTTCTGACAGGGGAACCACTTTCACCTCTCAATTGTGGACATCATTAGCGAATCTCCTGGGCATCACCCTACATCAGACAACGGCCTACAACCCCGCTGCCAATGGAATGGTTGAACGTTTTCATCACACCCTCAAAGCAGCTTTGATGTCCCTCTGCAAGGATTGCAACTGGTTTACTCAGCTTCCCTGGGTCCTCCTGGGACTAAGGACCACTCCTAAAGACGCCCTCGACGTCTCGGCAGCTGAAATGGTGTATGGCGACCCGTTAGTCGTCCCTGCCGAATTTTTTCCTTCTACAACCTCCTCAGACGATTTCCAGCTCATAGGTCACGTCGTGGGAAAATTTACTCTGTGCAGCCAGACTTACAAGCCCCCAGCGAAGTATCACATACCAACGGACTTGCACTCTGCAACGCACATCTTCCTGCGCAACGACACTACAAAGCCACCGCTAACGCCCCCTTACACGGGCCCTTTCCTTGTGATCTGACGCAGTCCGAAAGCATTCTTACTAAACATTCGTGGCAAAGAAGACTGAGTCTCCATTGATCATCTAAAACCTGCTTATCTTCTGCCAGATGACCCGCCTACAGTTCGCCTCTCTAGATCAGGGCACCCTATTTAACATGTACAGTATGTCATTTTTAGGGGGAGAGCCATGTACCAACCATGTGTCACACGATCGGACATAAATTATTTTGTATATATTATGCTTGTATCTGCGCTCTTCCCTCGCACTAAAAAGAACCTGAATAATCATGTCTCCGGTTTTCCTCTGTAACATTGTCTGTCTTGTGAACATGAAAATGCCTGTTGCCTTGAGGTTTTGTATATAAAGGAGAGTGTTAGTTGACTGCTTCCTGCCTTTGAGTCGCAACCTTTCTCTCGGCCCGTCATAATACTCAGACTTAGGACAGCAAGAAAAAAGAAAGTTGATAAAATTAGAAGAAGGTCGAAGTAATATTGAGCAGAAGAAATAGAGAAAAGGGAGAGAAATTTAGATTCGAACTTGGGGAGCAATTTCCCCAAGTTCGAGAGTCCTCTTGCCCGTCACAATTCTTCAAAAATATGAAGAAACCATATGACTACGTCAAGGCATTCTCTCGTTAAGAGGGTGATTGATTTGAAGGTTTCAGGCATCTGACATCTAAGGTCATTGATGCCAATATCATTTATTATAAATAAAGAATGAAAGAATATTCAATCAAAACAATATAAACAAAGATGTCATTATAAAGGATAAATGGCTTTCAGAAGACCTGCTTTTGAAATAAATCTAAAAATACAGCAAGCAAAATATGACACACATCTATTTCTTTTGCTACTATAAGTGGGGCATTCGGTCAACAAATGCCTCACTGTCAAGGGTACCAAACAGTTGTCACAATATGGCTGCTGTTGGCCAGTTAGCAGAAATTCAAGTGTCAACCAAGTGTGACCAACGTGGAGACGACAAAGGGTAGCCACCCACTATCTGGGCATTATGTTATACTTCCAAGGGGATATAACATTTGTTATTTCTCTCATCTTATTTTCAACTACACTATCCCTATGCTGTTGCCAACTATTAGAAATCAAATTCTTAAAGTTCGGTAAACAATCCTCACAAAGAATGGGATACCTTCTTGGTAACAACTTAGCTGCAGCATTCTTTGCCAGTAAATCTGCCTTCTCATTTCCATTCTCACCGTGTACCAGAACCCAGCCAAAATGAACTAATATACCTCTCAGTCCAATATTAAAAAGTCATTTTAAAATATTTAAAACCAAAGGGTTACCAGAATTAAAAACTTCTAAAGCTTGAAGGACACTCCTTGTATCACTAAAAATGGTATAATTATCCTCCTCCTCCAATGCTATTTTCTCAATAGCGGTTAGTATGCTATATACTGTAGTTCGGCAGTAAATATGGAAGCTATTACAGAAAATACACCTCTACAAATAAAAGCACAAACTACAGCACTAAATGTTCAGTGGCTACATTCCTCTTGGTAAGGGTAAAAGAGACTTTTTGGGCTCAGGCCATGTCGTTGTGATGGAAGTTCCTTCATTAGTAGCTTCCTAGGTATAATTGACTACAGTGATATATCCCAGAGAATTTACCAAAGGTATCCAGAATTCTAACTCCTGGCACAAATATCCCTTAAAATTTTTAAAAGGGATATCGCGTAATATCAGAGGACGTATTCTTGACACGTCTCATGGCTATCTACACCCCCAATAGCGCTTTCGCTTCGAGGGGAAAGAGTGGCAAGAATAAGGAGAGTCGTTAAAGAGACAACGCTCTCAACACTCCTACTGTACTGTTAATAGTGCGCCGAATCACCACCGCGAGGCGCCACCAAGCCACTCTTTCTCTTGTAGCTTCGTTGACCGGTGTTATCCCGTGTTATCTCTCGCTATTTTGGAATTATTGGTCGCTATGATGTCTTCACCAGCCTCATCAGCTTCTGGAAAGTTGAGTAATATCTTTGAATTGTGTAAATGTAAGCTCTTGCCAGTTTAGCTTTTCGATTGAGATCGTAATTAACGTAACAAGAGCTGTTGCCAGCCGGATGGCGTCATGGACGCGGTTGTTCTTTCTGTACATTTAGTTAGCCAGAACGACCCTTGCCGGCATTATTTGCTTCAATAATTTTAGCTATTTAGAATTTTAGCTAGGGATTCTTATATTATGTCATTGTTGTCGTGGATTTGGCTATTTATATCGAGCCTCACGAGTGCTAGGTTTCCTAGCCTAGGCACCTACACACTTCATGCATGATATAACCTTCCTGGTAAAGTTTTATTGAAGCTCAGGCAATATTTTACACATTTATGATATTACTCCCTTATGTTTTCCTCTTCCAAGATAGTATACAAGAGAGTTTCGGTGAACGATTCTCAATGCTCCTAGGCTACTAGCCTAGAGGCTTTAGTTTACTTTCTTATATGTCCCCATTGCTCTTGTATTGTCTTTTAAGGGGAGACTGACACCTCCTATACCGTTTAAGTCGATACTAATCTCCTAGGAGATTTAAGAGCAATCCCCCTTCCCTCTGATTAGCCTAGGCTATTCTCAGTTTACTTTGCTGCGGACCGAGTTCTGGCAAAGTTTTACAGAGACGTTTCGTTTTCTCTCTCCTAACCACTGAGTCGGTTTTGAGTTTAGAACGCGACATCAGAGTAATAAGTGTGTTAGGTATCTTACAGTCTTGGTGAAATGCTTTCCCATGTCAGGTTAAGCTGCTTTTACAGGAGGCTAGACCTCCCTAGTCCATACGTGAAGGGTTTTGTATGACAATCCCTCCTTATTTGGCCTAGCAGACAATCCTGTGCTGGTAGATCTTAGACCGAAGAAATTACTTCTTCATTGCCTAAAGTCTCTGGTACGAGATTCAGTTCTCTTGTGAGATTGTGTCCTGTGTGCCGCTCTCTCACTTGACTAACCCAACCTGGGGAAATGATTTCTCCAACTTGAGGTTACTCCATGAGACCAGAATCCCTTAAGTTGGGTGGTGCCTTCGGGCATTACCTTACTTGTAGGACATCTACCCCCTCCCCTCTGTCTCTTTCGTGTTGGATGAGCCAACACCCTCCTAGCCGTCGTTCTACATTTGACCCTAAGGGTTATCTGTAGAATTGGCCTGAGGTTCCCTGTCTTGCCGGCAGTTAGCCTCGTATTCTTTAGAGTGTTCTTCAGTCCTCCCTTGGACTGCCTTCCATAGCCCATATGGATGGGATATGGTTAGGTGGAAGCCCGAATATAATTCCCCCTTTCACTTGAACCCTCATTCTAGATGTAGGCCTCCAAGGCTGAGCTCTTGTCTTCCTCCATCCTCTCTTTTTCTCTGCCTTTCGTTTTATTGGGCCATGTCAATTATCTGCCGGCCGGCAGTTGCTCTACCATCGCTTACTGTGGGCGTCGCTGATCGACAACCCAACGACAATAGACATACTGGGACCGGCTGCCGGCTATTGAGTTGCCGGCCAGCAGCTGGCCACACATAACTTGGAAATTTGCCGCCAGCTACCGCCGGGTCCTACTTGATGGAAGGATCCTCGGCTGCCGGCTGGCAGAGCAGTTGCCGGCGGCCTGCCGCCCATTACTTTGAAGACAGTAACTACCTTCAATAGCCCAGAATAGACCGGCATATGCCGGCTTGCCCGGCAGATGCTGGCAGGTCCGGCATGCGCCGGCAGGTCCGGCATGTGCCGGCAGGCCCGGCAGGACTGGCGGCATGCTGCCGACAGTCAGTGCTGTAGCCCAAAAGTTTTTTCCAACCTACAAGGTGCTTCATGGGCAGCCTATTGTGAGACTATCACATATAAGAGAGCGATTCTCTCTACCATTAATGGTTATCAACCATTATTGTCTTTAATCCCCAATATTGAACCTGGAAGATTGTGTTAAGAAGACACTCTATATCAAAGGATATCATCTTCCCCTAAAAATTCTTGAAGAATTTAGCATTCAATATCGGAGAAGGTCATAGCAATGGGCTGGACAGGAAACACATGTAGGTGTCTTTCTTATCTCTAGCTTACCCTATCCAAGCTAATATTATTAATAATATGTATGCTGAAATCTGAGAATTTCACCGAATACTTATATGCTTTTCTTTCTTTACAGGCGGAGCATCCCGAGTGCGGGAACAACTTTTGCAGGGTCCGTAGTAAGAACTTCTACGGCCACGGCATGTGCAGGGCCCACGCTCGCTGCGCAGTCACCAAGGGGGCTCTCAAGTACTGGGACCCACAGGTATGTACCGTTTGTGAAAAACTGGTTAAAGAGGCTTTTGACGACCAAAAGTCTACTGAGTCAAGGGACGCAGCAAGGGAGACGCTACGAAAATGGGTCAGGGGCTTCCAGAAGAACAACTCTGGCCCATACCTTCCTAATGAAAAGATGAGAGCTTGTCTTTTCCCTAGGGCATCTTCGGATGCGGTTATTCCACAGGCTCAACCTAAGATTCCCCTTTTTCAGATTCCAGTAGAATCTGAAGTTTCGGATGCCTTGGAGAGCATCCAATTAGAGGACAACATGTCAGTTGTCTCGGAGGAGACTGAGAACAATCTCCTAGTGGAGGAACTGGATCAGGCGGATAACGTTCCACCTGAGGCCGAAGTCGAGAAAGCCGAAACGATTTCGGTATCATCAGCCACGGTGACTGAGCCGGTGCCTTCGACTTCTTCCGCTGCACCCCGGTTAGATTCCATCACGAGTACGTTGCACTCGCTGTTGTCCATGGTGCAGGACAATCAGAAGAAATCGTCCAAGAAAGAGGCTTCTCTTCGGACGGAAATGCATCATCTGGTTGCAACACATTTAGCCCCGAAGAAGCTAAACGTCAAGGTTCTCCCCGCCTTCTCTGACATCAACCCCTGGAGGTACGCAGAGTATATGCCTATGTCAGGGGGGAAGATCTTCCTCTCAGAGAAACTGGGCACTGTCCCAGTAGAGGAAATTGAGTTCTGGCCCTGCAAAGGGGCCTACCCGGATTGCTATGTCCGTCTAAAGACGGAACCTGCATCCAAAGAGGAAACAGAACCGAAGGAAACCATCGTCCTTGAACTCTCTAAGGCCCAGGCCTTATATACAACCACCTTGAAGGAGAGGGCCTTTACTAGCTCCAAGGTGCCGGCTCTCAGTAAGAAGCACCCGTCCTTCGTTGCTGACCCCAAACGTGCCTTTATTTTATGGACAAAGGGCTTAAGGGAGCCTTAAAGGCAGTTGAGGCAGGGAAACCATGCCCTACACTGGAAGAGTGTAGACCTTTCTCCCTCGCCTTTCCATCAGACGATGCAGACAGGAAGGATGTTCACAACACCTTCACAGTTGGGAAGCTGGAGGCAGATATTGCCGGATGACAGTTCGGCGAAGACCTCCCGAAGCTGTCAGACTTTCTCCTGCCCAGAGAACAGGAGACAAAAGAACGTCTTGCTGCTTCCTTGTCTCCGCAGACCGGCCTAGACAATGGCAAGCATCCCGGATACCCCAGACATGTACATAGTCTTCGCCAAATCTCATTTGGCGACAGTCACCAAGGACCTGTACAACTTTATTAAAGCCCGAAGGTCTTGCAGAGAGTTCATGTTCGCCTCGGCTGCGGTGAGACACGAACCAAGGAAGCTGATAGCTTCCAACATCTGGGGAAAAGACCTCTTCCCGAGCGAAGTGGTCAAAGAGGTCGTGGACAATGCCGCTACAGAGAACAGAAACCTTCTCTCTAAATGGGGCTTGTCCTCTAAAAGAAAATCTTCAGCTGATGAGGGTTCCCAGCCAAAGAATAAGTCGAAACGAACAAGAGTGCCCTCTTGGCCGAAACAACAGCAACAGCTTCCCGTGGCCATGGTGCCCCAGACGGTGGCACAACCACCCACCACCTTCCAACTGGTGCCCCAAACACTGGCGACCCAATCGCCTGTGTTCACCCCAGTTTTCGAAAGGCAGTCGACAACCTTTAGGCCAAAGTCTCGAGGTTCCTTTCGAGGATCCTCCAGACACCCCTTCAGAGGTAGGGGCAACAAAGGTGGACGTGGCCAAGGAGGTAAATCCTCCACCCAGCACTCAAAGTGAGATGCTACCGGTAGGAGGGAGACTTTTCCTCTTCCAGGGTCGTTGGACCTTCGATCCCTGGGCCCACAGCCTAATCAAGAACGGACTAGGGTGGAGTTGGAGCTCAACTCTAAAAAACTTCCCTCAATTCTTCCAACACTCAACCCCCATATTGGAAGAATATGTTCAGGAACTCTTGAACAAAAGAGTTATAAGGAAGGCGAAGTCTGTCACATTCCAAGGAAGGCTATTTTGTGTTCCGAAGAAGGACTCGGAAAAGCTCAGAGTCATTCTGGACTTGTCACCACTCAACAAGTTCATAGTGAACTACAAGTTCAAAATGCTGACGCTTCAACACATCAGGACCCTTTGCCCAAACGGGCATACACAGTCTCCATAGACATGACGGATGGGTACTGGCACATTCCAATCAGCCGTCAAGTTTCCCCCTACCTGGGATTCAAACTACAAAGAAGACAGTATGTTTTCAGTCATGCCCTTCGGTCTGAACATAGCTCCAAGGGTATACACTAAGCTTGCGAATGCAGTCATTCATCAACTACGCCTAAAAGGAATCCAGGTGGTGGCCTACCTGGACGACTGGCTGGTGCGGGCAGCATCCGAGGAAGAGTGCAGGCAAGCCTCCAAGGATGTGATCCGGTTCCTGGAACACTTAGGATTCAAGATCAACTTGGAAAAATCTCGACTATCTCCAGCTCAAAAGTTTCAGTGGCTGGGCGTCCACTGGAACTTGCAGTCACACTGCCTTTCCATTCCGTCAAAGAAAAGGAAAGAGAAGGATCTGTCAAAAGACTTCTTCAATCCGCAAGGATATCAAGAAGGCAACAGGAGAGAGTGTTGGGGTCCCTCCAGTTCGCCTCAGTGACAGATCCAGTATTGAGAGCGCAATTAAAAGATGCGTCAGGAGTTTGGAGAAAATACGCATCAAACGCTCGAAGAGATCTACAAAGACTGATACCAAAAAGTCTGTGATCACTACTCAAGCCATGGTCGGAGGCCAAGAACCTAAGGAACAAGGTTCCCTTACAACCACCTCCACCGTCAGTCCCCGTTCACACGGATGCCTCGAAAGAAGGGTGGGGAGGTCACTTTCATCACCGGAAAGTCCAAGGAACCTGGTCTCCCCTCTTCAAAACCTTCCACATCAATTTTCTGGAAGCCATGGCAGTTTTTCTTTCTCTGAAGAAACTGAAACTCCGCTGCTCAATCCACATCCGTCTGGTTCTAGACAGCGAAGTCATAATGAGATGCCTAAACCAACAGGGCTTGAGATCGCCTCACATAAACCAAGTGATACTAGCCATCCTCCGTCTAGCGGAGAAGAAGAGATGGCACTTGTCAGCAGTCCACCTTCAAGGGTTCCGCAATGTGACAACGGACGCTCTATCCAGGGTCAAACCGATAGAGTCAGAATGGTCCCTAGACGCAAGATCATTCTCCTTCATCTTACTCAAAGTCCCAGGACTGCAGATAGACCTCTTCGCAACGAGCGACAAGAAGAAGCTACCCCGGTACGTAGCCCCGTACGAGGATCCTCTAGCAGAAGCAATGGATGCAATGTCCATAGATTGGAACAGATGGTCCAAGATCTACCTATTCCCTCCAACCAACCTTCTGCTGAAAGTCCTCGACATACTGAGATCCTTTCGGGGGACAGCAGCAATAGTGGCCCACAAGTGGCCCAACAGCGTCTGGTTCCCTCTAGTAACAGAACTACGCCTGAAGCTGATCCCGTTGCCGGACCCAGTTCTGACTCAGCAAGTGCAGAAATTGACTGACTCAGCTTCATCAGTGAAAACCCACAACCTTCATCTCATGATTTTCTCGCCTTAGCGGTCAAGAAACGGTTCGGGATTTCTAGTGACAGTATTAACTTCTTAGAAGAATACAAGTCAAAGTCAACAAGAAGACAATATGAGTCTTCCTGGAAGAAGTGGGTGGCCTTTGTCAAGGCGAAGAAACCTAAGGAGATTTCTACAGATTTCTGTTTGTCCTTCTTCATCCATCTTCATGAACAAGGTTTAGCAGCCAATACGATTACTACATGTAAATCTGCCCTAGCCAGACCAATGCTTTACGCCTTCCAGGTAGACTTTTCCAATGAGATCTTCGACAAGATTCCTAAATCCTGCGCTAAACTTCGGCCAGCCGCTCCTCCTAAGCCCATTTCATGGTCTTTGGATAAGGTTCTTCACTTAGCATCAACCCTGAACAATGAGGATTGCTCGCAGAAAGACTTGACTCTAAAGGTGATATTCTTATTTGCACTAGCCTCGGGAGCCAGAGTTAGCGAAATAGTGACCCTCTCGAGGGATGATGGCTGCATTCAGTTCACAGACAACGGAGAACTGAACCTCTTTCCGGACCCGACGTTTCTCGCCAAGAACGAGCTGCCCTCTAAGAGATGGGGTCCCTGGAGAATCTGCCCTCTAAAGGAAGAAGCATCCCTCTGCCCAGTGGAATGCCTAAAGGTCTATCTTCGTAGAACTTCAGACTTTAAGGGAGGTCAGCTTTTCAGGGGAGAGACTTCCGGTTCAACGTTATCCTTGAAACAGATAAGGGCAAAAATCACCTATTTTATACGCAGAGCGGATCCAGACAGTACACCCGCAGGTCATGATCCGAGAAAAGTTGCCTCATCTCTGAATTTCTTTCAGACGATGTTGTTTGAAAGCCTTCGTGCTTATACTGGATGGAAGTCGTCCAGAGTTTTCTTCAAGCACTACGCGAAGCAATTACAAGAAATTAAATTTCATGTGGTGGCGGCGGGCAGTGTAATAAAACCTGCCGCTTGATTACTGCGAAGAACAGTGCACTATTTGGGACTTTTGGTGAAGGGTGTACATGATAAACTTTCAAGTCATATCATGTTGAGCATTGTGTTTAGTGATGACACTATAGACTGTTCTATTCACACGGGTGACTCTAAGCATAACAGACTGACACAAGTGCCAGGCATACCTATATGCACAGTGTTCCTAGTAACAACAGAATACATAGTGAAATTCTTATATTTCCCATAGAGTGGCTGGTGTTTCCTTTTCAGATGAAACTGATTTTAATTCATGTTATCACTGTTTATGCTTCTATGCAGAATTGTTCAGTGTAATATGTAATTGATTACATCTATGATTTCTAAATTTATTGTAATAAACAATAGAACGAATCTTTGCGTCTCTTTCGCCCCAAACATTCCAGTTTAAGTATAAAGTCAGAGCATCCTTGATTCTTTTAATATTTAAGAAAGTATCGGAACTAAGATTACTATTGTTCCAAGCAAACAGGTAAGAACTTATTGTACTAGACTGTTCATTTTACTGTTTAAGGTTTCCTACACGTATATAAACCTGTCTGTCTCTTTAACAACAGACCTGGGAGGTACCAGTAACCTGCACAGATCAATACCATCCAAGTACAAACTATGTTTTACGTATATGATGACACTAATATACAAACTGTTTGCTAGATTGTTTCCTTGAACTCACAATCCTTGGGTTTTTTCCTTGAGTCTGCCCAGACTCTTCCCTGTAGGGGGCAGGAAGCACTGACATATTTCATGATCAGCTGATTGATGTATAACAGTAACATCAAATGTCTCTAGGTCTAGAAGACCAAAAGGAACGATTTATCTCGAGATGGACGGCACTATTAAAAATCCACAGATACATTAATGCTCTGTTAAACTTCCATCATGACGACATGGCCTGAGCCCAAAAAGTGGATTTTGAGCGAAGCGAAGAATCTATTTTTGGGAGAGGTAGCCATGTCGTCCTGATAGACCCACCCTCTTTTTAACAAAAGGACAATGAATCCCTCCCTATGGGACTGTATCTGCAACACCTACAAAGCTACAAAGAATGGCTTGGTGGCGCCTCGCGGTGGCGATTCGGCGCACTATTTACAGTACAGTAGGAGTGTCGAGAGCGTTGTCTCTTTAACGACTCCTTATTCTTGCCACTCTTTCCCTTCGAAGCGAAAGCGCTATTTGGGGTGTAGATAGCCATGAGACGTGTCAAGAATACGTCCTCTGATATTACGCGATATCCCTTTTAAAAATTTTAAGGGATACAGTATTTGCTCCAGGAGTTAGAATTCTGGATACCTTTGGTAAATTCTCTGGGATATATCACTGTAGTCAAATATACCTAGGGAAGCTACTAATGAAGGAACTTCCATCAGGACGACATGGCTACCTCACCCAAAAATAGATTTTTCGCTTCGCTCAAAATCCGTTCTTTACCTATGGTAAGCAGCTCTTCTAGGCGAAGCACACTTCAAAATCAAACTATTGTATTCTAGTCTTGGGTAGTGCCTTAACGTCTGTGCCATAGTCTTCCACTGTCTTGGGTTAGAGTTCTCTTGTTCGAGGGTACACTCAGTCACACTATTCTATCTAGTTTCTCTCCCTCCTGTTTTTTCAAGTTTTTATAGTTTATATAGGAAATATTTATTCTAATGTTGTTACTGTCCTTAAAATACTTTATTTTTCCTTGTTTCCTTTCCTCACTAGGCTATTTTCCCTGTTGGGGCCCTTGGGCTTATAGCATCCTGCATTTCCAACTAGGGTTGTAGCTTAGAAAGTAGTAGTAATAATAATAATAATAATAATAATAATAATAATAATAATAATAATACTCCAAATCCAACGCCAGCATGCCATCAGTATATATAAAAGTTAATTCCCTATGTTCTGCAACATGTTCCATAAAAAGAGACAAGGTTTCTCAGTCAGTCATATTCTTTTTAACACCAATAAGGGATTTTGACGAAGGAAAAATCTATTTCTGGGGAGAGACCTGTGGCGCCCGGTGAAAAGTCCTTCTTGTATATCTTTTCTGATAAAACCTTCCAATTATACCAGAGAAAGATAAAAGCATGGAATGCTGAGGTTACAACCCTCGCGCGAGCACCTTTTGGGTGTTGTGTATAAAGCAAAGGCACGTGAAATCCACTATTCACAGGTTGTCTTCCATTTAGTTAATTCCTTCGTCAAAGGGATGGGCCGATACAAAGGCCCTAGCCAAACCCCCAGCGCCACACCACCCACGCCACGACGCGAGCGCCATCTGAACAACATCCTTCTGTATTGGCCATGATGGCTTGGAAAGGAAAGGGTGGGATCGTGTAAAATAAAGGGGAAGGGTTTCACCGGGCGCCACAGGTCTCTCCCCAGAAATAGATTTTTCCTTCGTCAAAATCCCTTTTCTGGGTCGACCTGTGGCGCCCGGTGAAAATGTACCAGAGAATGCCTTCCAAGCCCAACAATAACTATTAATTTAATAAGGGGAGAGAAACAACACCATGTAAAGAAAATCATATATAATTAAGGTAAGTAGGCATAAAACATAAACTAGCCACAGGGCATAGTGAGAGTAAGGTTAAACAAACATGATAACAGGGAAACCTCTGAGTATCATAGGAAAACATGCAACAAAACTGACATGGCTAAGAATATCCCAACCTTATAACAACGGAAAACAATAATAGTTACAATCATATTAACCTAATATGTAATAAACTTAGGGCTAACGAACCACCAAGGAAGCGGCGTCGTGGTGCGAGTGGCGGGTAGGAGGGAGAAGAGAAGAGATGGATGAAAGGAAGAACAAAAGATCAATGGGGAGAGATAAGGCTCCCAGCTGCAACCGTTGGGTATTTAAGAGCCTTTAAGTTCTTTAGATAGTGGCGTTTGAAGACCATAGGAGATTTCCAACCCGTGTACTTCTTACGGTTATCAAAGTCCATATTCTGGAAATAGTTGATGGAGGTAGCTATCGATCGGATATCATGAGCATGGGGAAATGAACCTGGATTGGCTTGTTTAATGAAGTACAGGATCTGTTGCCTAATGCCACGTATGGAAATGGTACCTCCTTGTTCTCTGATAAACAAGGGGCCAGACAATTGGGTAGCAGTCCTGGCTAAAAAGGCCCTGGAGTGGTGACCAGACATAGAGAAGTATCTTGGAGAAGAGGAATAATCTTCCAAGGGGACCACCTATTTTGGGGGTCCTCGTTCTTAGCTAGGAACGCCCTGTCTGGTGAAAGAAGTACCTCACCTGAAGGGAGGAAATCCATGTTCTCTGAGTTTCGTGAGAGAGCTGCTAGTTCTGAGATTCTGGAACCCGAAGCCAAAGCTGTTAGAAATAAAGTCTTCCTAAGAAGAGTGATATATGAGCAGGATTCGTTGTCCGTGTCGGAGGCCAGTTTGAGGACATCATTTAGAGACCAAGAGACCTTTTGAGGACGAACCGAAGGTCGAAGCCTAGCACATGCTTTCGGAATAGATGAGAAATAAGACTCCGCCAGGTTAATGTTAAACCCAACCAGGAAGACTTTCCTCAGAGCTGAATTAATGGTGGTTATAGTGCTAGCTGCTAGACCTTTGTCAAATATGGACCTAAAGAAGGAGATGGCTAAATTAGGAGTCATCACCGAATGGTCTGAAGTCCTTAAGAAATCCGCTAGTTTCTTAACCACCGAATCATATTGGCGAATCGTTGAGTCCCTTTTGTCTGATTCTATAAAGAAGACATTATCTGGGTCGATGTTTGCGTCCCTACGCGCCGCAAACTTCATGAAATCCACAAAGTTAGGGTTTTGGCTATCCTTGAGGAATCTGACACAGTCCGAGTTTGGACCACCTGGGTCAGTTTGGGGAATGGGATCCGGAAGGGACGGAGTTTCAACTCGAGGAGGAGAGGAAACCAACTGCTCTTTGGCCAGTGAGGTGCCACTAAAGCTACTGCCCCGTTGAAGGAGCGGAGATCTTCTGCCAATGGTTCCAATCCAGGGTTAATGCGTCCATGGCATAAGCCTGAGGGTCCAGGTTCGGTGTCACATAACATGGGAGTTTGTGATTGAGTCGGGTCGCGAATAGATCTACCTGGAGACCTGGAACCAGCCTGAGTATCCACTGGAAGGAGTGCATGTCCAGGGACCACTCCGATTCCAGTGGGCTCGTCCTGGATAATGAGTCTGCTATCACATTCTGGACTCCTGCTAGGCGAGTTGCTGACAGGAACCAGTCTTTGTCGGCTGCCAAGGTGAAGATAGTGACCAGGATCTGATTCAGGTTGGGTGATTTGGACCCCCCACTGTTGAGGCAGTGGACTACGGCCGTGCTGTCTGAGACTACTCTGATGTGGGTCGACCTCGGAGGGGAGATTCTCTTCAGGGTCAAGAACACCGCCATGGCTTCGAGAACATTGATATGGAACTGTCTCATGGCGGGTGACCAAGAGCCCTGAAACATCTGATGTTGGGAGTAACCCCCCCAACCACTCAGAGACGCGTCAGTATGAATTGTCACTTGTGGAGAGGGGAACTGTAGAGGAACCGACTTGGAGAGGTTCCTCCGATCGGACCATGGTTGTAGTCTCATTTTCAAGACAGAGGGGATCTTCGAGGTCTTGTCTCTTAAAGGTATTGTCGCCCTCTTTCTCCAAACTCGATTGATGTCTTTGAGTTTGGCTTTTAATAGGAGATCGGTCAGTGAGGCAAACTGGAGTAGGCCGAGGATTCGTTCTAAAGCTCTTCTGGACGCCTGTTTGTGTTTGAGAAAGTTCCTGACCTTGGAAGCTATCTCCCTCACCTTCTTGGGAGAAAGGGAGAGCTTGTGCTTTGAGAGGTCCCAACGGATGCCTAACCATTCGAAGAGGCTTGATGGTTGTAGGCGGGACTTCCGGAGGTTGACTTGGAAGCCCAGTTTGGCGAGAAAATGGAGTACCTTCGACGTAGCTCTGTTGCATTCCTGGTGCGACTGGGCCCAAATGAGCCAATCGTCCAGATAGGCGACGATTTGTATCCCTTGGTGTCTGAGTTGCTCGAGCACCGTCTCCCCCAGTTTCGTGAATACCCTGGGGGCAATGCTGAGACCGAAGGGCATGACTTTGAATGCGAAGGCTCTCTTGCCGAGACGGAAGCCTAGGTAAGGAGAGAAGTTTCGAGCTACTGGGACATGATAATAGGCGTCGGTAAGATCGATAGAGGTGGTGACGGCCCCACGGGGAAGTAAGGTCCGTACCTGAGAGATATTCAGCATACGGAACTTGTCGCAAAGGATGTAAGAGTTGAGCTTCGACAAGTCCAGAACTACCCTCAACGCCGACGAGTCTTTCTTCGGGACTGTAAACAGGCGGCCTTGGAATTTCAGGGATCGAACCCGCTTGATTGCTCTCTTCTTGAGTAATTCCGCCGTGTACTCTTCCAGGATGGGAGTGGGTCTCTGGAAGAAGGTCACCGGTGGAGGAGGGGATCCCTGTGACCATTTCCAACCCAAGCCCCTTGATATTATGCTGTGAGCCCATGGACTGAAGGTCCAATGGTCCCGGAAGTGATAAAGTCTCCCTCCTACCGGCATTACATCATTGGGAGGGAGTGAACTTAGGGCCCCTCCCTCCACGGGAACCCCTTGCTCTAGGCCCGCCGCGTTGGCGGAACTGTCCTCTACCTCTGAAACTCCCTCTTTGGTATCCACGAAAGGAACCGGAGGATTCGTAGGCAGGGTTGTATGCAGGTGAGGGCATCCAAGAGGGGTTGGGCTGTGTACCAGGGGGAGCAGCGAGGTAGACTACCTGCTGAGGAGGCGCCTGTTGTCGCGAAGTCGAGGCCGCAGAAGGCTGTGGGGACGAGGTACCCCGGGCCGCCTTGTAAGGACTAAACCTCTGCTTCTTCTTGAAGAACGTGTGTCTCTGGGGTTCGAACCTCTTTTTAGCTGAGAGACCCCACCTTACCTGCAAATTCTGGTTTGCCCTCGCTGCGTCCTGAAGAACCTTATCCACCTCGGTCTGAGGGAAGAGGGTCTTACCCCAGCAGGAGGACGCTATCAGTCTGTTCGGCTCATGCCTGATGGTGGCCTCCGACAGAACGAACTTCCTGCAACTAACCCGAGCTGACCAGAAGTCATGGAGATCTATTTGGTAGGATAGCAGCTGGTTCTTTGTGGCGACTCTGAACAGCGTATCCTCTGGGTAAAGAGATGCTAGGGACTCCATGGAAGTGATGGATTGGAGGGACCTCGCAAGTCTAGTACGGGTCTCGAACTCAGTTTTGAGAAGACTCTCTATTAATCTGGGAAGCTTCTCGGAGAAAAGAGTAGAGGCACAGTCCGGGTCTAGTTTCCCCACCGTGAAGGTAGAAGCCGCAGCATCCCAGGCTGCCGAGGTACCCGGAATAAGCAAAGAGGTTGGGTCCGTCTCCTTGAGAGCCGGCATGGAAGAGCCTTCCTTGATGGCCTGTATAGTCAGCTCTGTGACTTTGTCTATGAGCGGCAAAGAGATGGAGGCCGCTGTCGTAAAAATAGTGTAGGAACCTTTGTGTGGGGTGAGCTTGGAGTTAATACACCCCCACTCTGATAGTGTTCTGGCCCAGATAGCCTGGGCCTGCTCTTTTGGAAATATGACCGTTTCCTTCGGTACCTTGTCCATACGGACCAATGCATGTTCCTTTAACCGTACAAAACCATTGAACGGGAATGCTAGGCCCGGGGGATAGAACTCCAGGTCCTCTACAGGGCGGGTGCCCATGCCCTCCAGAGTTAGGGAACCATCTACGAATGGAGCATGCAAGGCAAACCGCCAAGGATTGTTTTTATCGAAGGGCGGCAGCTTCGATGCGTCTGGAGCAGAAGGGGGAGGAAACTGAGTTCTGCCGCGGATCAGAGTAGCCATCATATCCTTAATCTCTGTTATTGCACCAGAGTGATGTTGAACTTGATCCCTGACCAATCCTTTGATCAGTTGGATGGGGAGGAGATCAGCCCAGGGTACCTGAAAGTCACCCGTTGGTTTTTTCTTAGATTTGGTAGACTTAGACTTCTTAGGAGTAGTGCTTTTACGAGGAGCAATATGAATATCAGGAGCTGTCGAGGGTCCGGGGACCGGTGACGTTTATACTGGCAAAGCTGAAGTCTTATAAGTTCGAAGTGGCTTCACCTTGGGTCGTACGGAGGCAGAGGGATCCCGAGGAGAAGCCTTAGAGTTATCAAAACCTAGAAAGGAAGAGGTAGGAGAGGGAGTAGGAGAGAAAAGCGTTTCCACCAACTCGGCACCACTTACCTGCTCATCCCTGGGTTCTACGTCTATATCCAGACCCGCCATGTCCATCGGTACGAGGGGTTCGTCCTCCACGGAAATGGTAGCCCTGACTTCTTCAATTAAAGGAGCAGCAAGGTCAGGGGAGACTGCAGCAGTAGTCGAGCCTGGGAAGAGACGGGAGGCCATGTCCCCATCGAGGAGATAGGGTGCGCCAGACGGGGCATTCCTGCCAAAGCCCGACACCCACGGACGAAGAGTAGCCCTTGCTGAACGAAGAGAGACATCATCGGCCTGTAAGATTTGCAGTGATTAGTGATGGAGGAGGGGGTTTGCCCTCCCAAATATACTGTGTATATCATATTCATGTCTCTATTAGTGTCTGCCAACGAGAAATAAGGAACAAAGGGAAAACCCACTTACATCATCATTCAGCAGAACTGACGACAGATCGTAACAGAGCGAGCACAAATCCGGGAACCAAACTGGGTATTGGGCCTGTCCCGGTTCCTGGATAAAGGGAATGGAGCAGTGAGCATGAGACCGGCAGAGATCATGCCCAACGGGGTCGCTGAACGAGGCATGGCATCCTTCAGCAGTACAACGGGCCTTCTGTAAAAGAAAGGAGACATGAGTCTGGTGTTTCTTGAAACTCTGATAAGGGGATAAAAAACCTATTATTTTAGAGTTCCGGCACTCACTGAATTCCCTAAGCACCCATATTGCATTGACCAAACAACCGAATATTAACTTTAAGTTGATACCGCCCCATACCATTGTTGGCACTTTAATATTCAATTGTCTGTATATTTGTAATGCACCTTATGTCTATTAATGACATAAGGATAATTAACTTAAAGCAATCCGCCGACCTCCAAGGGTCGGGGAAGCAGTGACATGCCCTTAAAATAAATATAAACACCAGCCTTAGCTAAAGGCAAGGCAAATATAAGTGTGAAGTGTATGGGCGACCTCCGGTGAAGCCGGAGCTCCGGTGAGGCCGGAGCGTAACGAAATGTCCTGAATAAAGGAGCCTTAGCTAATTAGCTAAGGCAACTATAAGTGTGAAGTGTTTGGGCGACCTCCGGTGACGCCGGAGGATAATGAGATGCCCTGAATAATTCAATTGTGGCTAATAATTCAATTGTGAAAGATAAAAAGCTAAGCCGCAGCTAAAGTCTAAAGCTTAGATTATAGTAAAGCGTATTTACGATCTCCGGTGAGGCCGGAGGGAGAAGAAAGGTCCTGAATAATTATTGTGAATAACAAACACAGTTGTAATAACAAAGGCTATTGTGGATATGGCCGTGGCCTGAGACCGGAGTAAGGGCCACCGGAGGGTCGTATCTAAACAATATGAAGCCCGTCCCATGTAGTAAACAATATAAATATAACAATAGAACGAAAGTTATTGAGAATCCCTCATGGCGGAGTATAACTCAAGGCGGAGTGGAAAACGTTCATAACTACTCCCGAGCCGTAACGGGGAGAGGATGAAACACGGACCAAAATAACGCTAACAATTGAAAAGTCACGAAAAATAAATAACTCGTAAGTTATCATCCACCCAGAGGGGAAGAGGTGAGGGAGGGAGAACCCGCTGAACGCACAAAACGGAAAACGGGAAATCCGCTCCCCCACCGGAGCTAAGAAAGAAAACGAGAGAAAGGGGTAACTCGTGACTGCGAACAGAAAACGGGGACCCCAAGCTCTCGCTCTCTTAAACACAAAAACAGGACTAAAAAACACACAACACTATTAAAAATGTATAAAATAAACCTGTACATCCATAAAACACTACGATCGAAGAATAGCAACTGCTAAACCTTAAAATAAATAGCACAGTCGAGTGACGAACGCCTCGGAGGGGCGGGTACTAAACAAATACAAAAGCTAAATCGCTATCTCGTTCGTAGGCTGGACTTACTAGCAAAAAGTACCATGAGCATAAATACACACACACAAAAAAAATTAAAATAATAACGGTTCTAAAGGCATAAGGCCAGGGACTTAACCAAGAACCTAAGTGACAGAGTACTAAACGGGCAGACAAAGATGAATTCCCAAACAAGTGAACAAACAATGGCCGCCATGAAAGGCTAGACGGGAATAATAAAACAGACTATACTGGATATAAAACAAAAGCCCGGTACAATAAAAAACTGTCAAAACAAACTATGGTACTTAACATTGGAATGTGTGAAGATGGAGCTTCGGACATGACAAAATAAATCCACGATTGATAAAAAAAGACCGAGAGCACAACAAAACAATTCAACACTTTGGATTCCAAAAAGAAGGATGTAGTTCAGATGGCGCTCGCGTCGTGGCGTGGGTGGTGTGGCGCTGGGGGTTTGGCTAGGGCCTTTGTATCGGCCCATCCCTTTGACGAAGGAATTAACTAAATGGAAGACAACCTGTGAATAGTGGATTTCACGCGCCTTTGCTTTATACACGACACCCAAAAGGTGCTCACGCGAGGGTTGTAACCTCAGCATTCCATGCTTTTATCTTTCTCTGGTATAATTGGAAGGTTTTATCAGAAAAGATATACAAGAAGGACTTTTCACCGGGCGCCACAGGTCGACCCAGAAAAAATATTTACAAAAGATACCTCTAGTAATTTCCATGGAGGCATTGATGATATCTTAAATTGAAGCAGCTACTTCTAATTTAATCAAGACTGTGTATCAATTGTTTTACCCAAAAAACCATAAGGTTGAAGAGATTTTGGGTGTAACTCAAAGTATGTTGTGTACTTTACGAGGCTTGCAGTTTGATGGGCTGAAGAATTAGGAAGTCTTTGCAACCTAAACCAATAATGAACAATAGAAGACTTTCAGTAAAGGTCTAAAGGTAATTCTCCCGCATCAACAAGGAGGCTTGGGATAGGTGAAGTTCTAAAGGCTCATGTGGCCAATCTGATACCACCATGGTGTATAGAATCTAGAATCTTTGGTCGACTTGGGGTGGCTGAGGAGTTATCTCACACCGAGGTGGCTGAGGAGTGTATCTCACACCCATAGCAAAAATTTTTTTAAAATCAAGGACTTGCATAACTTTAAAATAATTTTGTGGTCTGTCCCCATACTTCTAGCTATATCACAACTGTGTAGCAATTGCTTTATCTGAAAACCATAAGGTTGAGGAGATTTTGGATGCAACTCAAAGTATCTACAATGCCTTGCCACTTACCAGGTTTACAGTTGACACAAAAAAGAATTAGGTAGATGCAACGTAAACCAATACCAAATAATAGAAGACTTTCGGTAAAGGTCTTAAAGCAATTCTCCACCGTCAACAAGGAGGCTTAGGATAGGCAAAGTTCTAGATGCTCCTGTTGGCAATCTGATAACAGTATGGTGTATAGAATCTAAAGTCTTTAATCGGCTAGGGGCGGCTGAGGAGTATATTTCACACCCCTACCTAATTTTTTCAAAAAAATTAAGGCCTTGTATAACTTTAAAATAGTTTGGCAGTCTGCCCCACCCCCCATGATGTATGGGACAAAACTTGTTGGCTATCAGAAGATTCAAAGATCATTTGGAGCCACTATCTGAGTCGCTCTGCTCAGATTGTCTGCCAGCATATTCCTCTTGCTGAAAGGAAGCGAACAGACAGGGACACCGAGTTGTCTTCTGTCCACCTGAGTATCCCTACTGCTAGATGGCACAGGGACTATGAAAAAATACCGCCTTGTGTTTTTTGTCACTCATCAACACCACTGAGTGCCCCGCCAAGATCTGGTGGAACTGTTGGAGGGCAAGGAAGGCTGCCTTCATCTCTAGGAGATTTATATGTAGGTACCTTTCTGGTTCGGACTAAGGGCCAGAGATGGTGTGGTGCAGCCTATGGGCCTCCCACCCTTCTTTTGATGCATCTGTAAAGAGCATCAGTTCTGGGGGGGGACGAGATCAACCCCTTTGGAGAGGTTCTCATCTGCCACCCACCCTCTGAGGTCCGTCCGTTCCTCTGACCCTGTTGGACTAGGACGTCCAAGGAATCGCTTGCTTATTTCCACTTGAACGATTTTATCCTGAAGCAGCCATTGAGGACTAGACGGGCCAGGGATGATAGGTGACATATGAGCAGAGCGTTTACTCCGAGGTACAATAGAAATTACGCTATTGTTGGAATAGAGATACCGAGGGGAATGATACCCTGTTCACGACATAAACCACAAAAGATGGCCCACTTTGCCTGATATACGGCAGCAGACGACTCCCAGATGTATCCTGTCATTCTCTTTGCAACTGGTCTTGAAAAGATTATTTCCAAAGAGTTGCTGGATAACTCCAGGCGTGAAGAAAAAGCGATGGAATCATTTGATGGAAAATCCTTATGTGTGGTTCTCTGAGTAGTGGAGGGAGCTCCCTCGGTGCCTTTGGGTGTACAATATATGCAGGTCTGGTAACCATTAAGCATGATGCCACAGCAGAGCTACCAGGGTCCTCCATAGGTCTTGTGATGCCCCGACTTTGTTTAAAAGCCTCCTTACTAGGCAGAAGAGGAGAACACAGATTACCAGACTGTTTCACCTACATGAGTGGAGGTCAATTTCTGCCCTTCCTTCTGCTCAGCTTCCCTAATGAAGCGAGTACCGTTGTAGTGGTTTGCAGACTGGCCTGTTGTAGCATGCAGACTTCCTTGTGTCAGAATGACGACCACACTAACTTCTTACACTGGATTCCTGGTCAGGGGAAGTAGAGATGTTATGAACAGGACGCGATATCCTAGACTGATCACGGAGATTGTCCAGTAATCGGCCTCAAGTTGCTTCCACCTGTTCGAGCAACTTTGTAGGCATCCCCGCTCCCCACCCCCCACTGGTGGAAACGCAGGGGACTGCCTATCCTAGAGTATGCGGCCTCGGCTGCGCCCTCTATGATTTTTTCCTCCCCTGGAGGACTTTTTGCCTTTCCTGTCTTTGACAAGAAAGGGCTTAGACACCACTGTCTTCGCTGCTTTCGTCGTCGTTGTGGTCTTGGTCGGACGGGACTGCTGGGGTATCTGTTGGCGCACGAGTGATGCAGGGCACACTTGTTGGCGCGCGGGCGATGAAGGGTGCACATGTTAGCACGCAGGAGTGTGCTGGCGCGTAGAAGAGCATTGGTGCGTAGAAGAGTACTGTATTGGCACACAGGTGAGCATTGGCGCGCAGGAGAGTGCTAGCGCGTAGGCGAGCGTTGGCACGCAGGTAGGTGCTGGTGCATAGGAGATCGTGAACGCGTAGGTGCAGGAGAGTGCTGGAGTGCAGGAGATCGTGGGCGCGCAGGAGAGTGCTGGAGTGCAGGAGATCGTGGGCGCGCAGGAGAGCGCAAGCGCGCCGTGGTATACTGGCACGTAGGCGACCCTGGGCATTTGCGTGCCGGTGATCATGGGCGCGTGGCACGCAGGAGAGTGCTGACGTGTAGGTGAACGTTGGCGCCCAAGCCCGTGAGGCTGCTGCCGTCTGTGAGGACGAGCAGGTTGAGTGGGGTGCCGAAGCATTGTAGAGTGACGAGATGCTGGTGAGCACTAAAGGTCTGGGCGCGTGGGCGCAAGGTGCACAGGGCGAGTGTGATGGCACGCAGCTGCGCACTTTGGAGGAGCTACATTAGGCTCTACAGGTGACAGGAATGGTGATGGAAGGTCGGCAGGTCTGGAGGATGGAAGGTCGGCAGGTCTGGAGGATGGATGGTCGCCGTGTCCTTTGAAAGGACGACCATCCACCGAAGGAGATCGCAAACGATCTGCAGAGAGGTCCAGGACCGAAGTCACAAGACTGGTTGCAGGTGCAGTGATGGATGAATGAAGGTCTGACGGAGGCTCCTCGGCGGGGGACTGCAGTGATGACGTTGAACCAAAGAGGCGCCTCTTTACCACTGGTGAAGGGAGACCTCTAAGGCAAAGAGGAAGGCGAGCCTTCCGTAAGATGCGCCCTCTGGGGGATGTTGAATCAGCAAGCTGACCGTCAGCAGTCCTCGGAAGAGGAGTCTCTGTAAGTGAACTCCCCCAGGGAGAGAAACACTAGCAGGAGAGACCGACGTTGAACTTGGTTTCCCCCTCAGTGGATGGTCAGTAACGGGGGAATCTATGTCGGCAGCTACAGATATAGAGCTTGGAGTGGCAGAGGAGATGGATGGCGCCGCATGAGACACCTCAGACACAACAACGTCGACAAGAGTCGGGGGATCTACCTCTGACGGCGACGATGATTGCTTAACAGACACACCCATGCGGATGAACTGCAGCAGGGCATTCTTGGGGGGGGGGCGGAACCCGTAAGCCCCAAGGAAGACCATATCTGAAAAAGGGAAGTTAGTGAAAAGGCCTCACCCGGGGGGAGAGGTAGAGCTGCTTCGCTAGGGGAAGCAACCTCATCTCTCGAGACCCGGGGTGGGTCGATAATAACTTGGTCTACGCTACTACTCGGCGGTCTCTCGTAAGAGACCGACCGAGTAGGAGCTTCGGAGGAGGGTTGGGCGACGGAGGAAGAGGCCTTGGGTTTTGCTCCCTTCAAAGCAACCTTTGAAGGAGAAATATCCCTCTTGGACTTCTTCTTCCGCCGTCGCGCAAATCTCTCCCACAGGGAGGAAGACCACTCCCTGCACTCACTAAACTTGTTAACACTATCACACCATTAACCTCTGCAGGAAGGACAAAGGGCGTGAGGATCAGTCTCGACCGCCGACATATATGTTCCACAAGGGCCGCCGCAGAGTCCAGGGCAGGTGTGCAGTCAGCTTCACACACACACTAAGAGAAAAAGAGAAAACAAAATGGTATTGATGGCTGCCAATAGTCGGCAAGGATGAAGAGCGGTAATGTCCGTTCACCATCCGAGCCGAAAGCAAAGTGACCTCAACCACAGGTGTGAGGGAGAGCGGTAGCAAGCTACCCTCCCTACCCCCACTAACTAGCAGTGTGGGTAGTTAACCCTCGTTAAAAATTAATGGCTCGTCATTTCAGCTAAGCCGAAAGTAATACCCCTATCAAATAGCATGGTTTGCATTCCAATTACGGAACAAAGTAATAACAATAATAATGACAATAATAATAATGACAATAATAATAATAATAATAATAATAATAATAATAATAATAATAATACTGTAATAATAATAATAATAATAAACAAAAATAATAATAATTATCCAGACAGTTGTTTTATAGCTAATCCCGAAAAGCCTTTCTTTTGAGGAGATGCTGGATAGTCTCCAACTGTTACGTGACAGGCAATGAACTGTATCATGGAACTTTCTTATGTGTGGTTGTCATAACAGGTTTGGCCATTGTGGAAGTTTACTTGAAGTCTCCGTGAGAAGTTCCAAGTTGCTTCTGCGGAACGCTAGGTTTACAGCAGGACCACGGATATCATGTAATATTTTTCTCAACCAGTAAGAAGTTGTGTTTTTGAAAACTTCCTTTGGTACAACCAGTGTTCACACCCAGATTGAAAAATGTTTTTGGCCTACTATCTGTCATTCATTTCTGAAATTTTCGAATTGATCTAACTGGACAGAGTAAAATAACACTTGGGTCATCAGTGACCACCTTGGGAGACAAGATTGTGAAGAATTCCAACAGATATTCCCCTGGAATCTGGGTTATGGACACTAACTTGTGAGCAATGGATACAAAAAATTCTTTGTACTCTCTGCAATGGGAAACAATATAGACCACGTAGTCCGCTTATGTTCCCTGGCTGAATGCAAGGCAAGGATGATGGTAGTCTTTAAGGTTAAGATCTCTGCCTTAGGCTCTATGCATGGGATCATGAGGGGACTTCCTTCAAGGACTTGAGCACCCTTTTCCACATTCCAAGAGGGGACAGGTTTGTTCTCGGGATGAGGGGGGGGGCCTTTGCCTGGCACCTAAAAGTCCAAATAAGAGCTGAGAGTTCGGTGGAAGAGAGGTGTTCAAGCTCTTTCAGTTTAAGAACTTAGTTCAAGGGTTGTGGTGGTCTACGTGGTAATGTCCCTGACTGGGGTTCGAGTCCCGCATAAACTTGTTAGTTCCTTTGGTTAATGCAACATCACCATCCTTGTGAGCTAAGAATGGGGGAGTGGTTGGGGAGCCTATAGGTCTATCTGCCGAGTCATCAGCAGCCATTGCCTGGCCCTCCTTGGTCCTAGCTAAGGTGGAGAGGGGGTTTGGGCACTGATCATATGTACAGTATATATGGTCAGTCTAGCGCATTTTCCTGCTCGATAGGGTAATGTCACTGTCCCTTGCCTCTGCCATTCATGAGCAGCCCTTAAACCTTTAAATCTAGCTGTTGTCTTATGCTGCCTTGATTGAAAAGGAATTAAGTTCATTTCTCAGGATCAACTAATAATCCATATTCAGGGGAAATCAACCTTGAGAGAGAATGTTCCTCGTATAATCCCGATCACTAAAGGGTCCATTTGGCCTAAAAGACTGTTGTAGACAACTTATGGGGACATCTGGACTGTTGCCTTGCATTTGGGCTTGAACTTCCTTCTTCCGGAATTGCACCAACTAGTTTCCCATTGTATGATATGGTAGGCAATGCACTGCAACTTAGAACTTTTCCTGTTAGGTTTTAGTCATTCTGGAGGTTTTCTTGAGGCTTATGAGAGAAGTTCCAGTAGGTCTGGATACCACTCCTCTGCTGTCTCCTTTTAAGATACTTGCATCATTCCAACTCCCTTGGATGTTCGGATTTAGTTTAGACTGAAGCATCAGACAAAGCAGCATACGATTGTAAAAGTCCAGACTGTCTTATGGATACTAAAGAAGTATCGCCTATTACTGTAGCTTTGGTCTAGGACTGATTAGCAATATGCCAAGAGTTAGTACCACCGTTGAGAGGTAATTACGCCACAAGATCTGGGACCTTACAAGGTTATAAGAGTCTCTTTTCCGCTAGGTGGCGCAAAGGTCCTCCTACAGCCATTGCTGTCTTTGATCAATTCCGATAGTTAGCAACGACTGCACTCCACTCAAGAATAACTTTACCAAGAGGGAGGATGTTTTGATCTAAGCTTACTTGTGTATCTCTACTACCAGGTGGCATGGCAGCAGCAAGGCTGTGCCTTCTTATTTGGAAACCGTATGTTGTTGTCAAGTTGTCTTTCCTCTTTCTCGCTGGAGAGTCACTCAAGACTTCCTCCACAGCTAGTTGGCCAACAATTTGGATACTTCCTCTAACAAGAGAAGATCCTTTACCGAGCCTTTCATATAAAATTGTTGAATTGTCAAGAGTCCTGGTCAGAGGTGGCAGGTAGGCTATGAAAGGGACTCTAATATCCTGAAGGGAGGACTTCTACCATCCAAGGATCAGTCCCAAAGTCATGTCACCTTAGCCAAAAGCTTTGCAGGCATCCCCCACTGGTGGTGGACACGCCCTCTCTAGCGTAAGCCTCTGCAACCACGCCTTCTTTGTCCGGAGGGATGTCCTCTCTGACGAAAGGTGGGTCTGGGGGCTTTCTTCCCGGGCTGTTGTGAACCGGTTGGAGGCAAAAGTCGTCTTTGCCGGGGGCAGGCAACCTAGATGCCACTGCCCTTCTTATTATAGGAGCTTGTCCAAACCTTTCTACCTTCTCTATAGCCATAGCTACATCTGAAGGAGGAAATAAAGAAGGGGAACTCACTCAAGTTCGAATTTCTCAGAAATAACACGTCCCTGGAAGACAGCTTTCTAGAGCATTTGGCTAAGACAGCATCGCACCTCTTTAGGCTATAGTTACTCCATATGTAAACACACCGATGCCCCAGATTGAGATTATTCCTCAAACTGCTTAAGGGCAAGTGCTTCCCTTAATTTTTTTGTCACCACAAAGCAGGAAAATTTTTCTATACCAGTGGTCTAGCCACAAGCAGGCTTGGATTACAGAAATAGCTGCTACCTCCACGTTTGCTATTTCAGGACCAGAAACAATGGAGGGGAGGTTGGACAATTTATAGACTGGTACTGAAGGAACCTGACTAGCCCCTTATCCATCATCTGTACCTGCAAAGAATGGTCTGAAACAAAGTGTTGTTCCATAAAGCATGTGACCTGTGAAGCATTGTGAAAATTAGGCCAAGAGCTAGAGAAAGGCTGTCCATGAAAATTAATGGATCTGCCATTAGCGTAACCCATGGGTTTGCTATCAACATATGTCAAGGCTTTGTCCTCCTGAGTCCTAGCCTGATGTTTATAAAACTCCGGTAGCCTGATATTTATAAAACTCCGGGGGAGCTTGAAATAATGGGGTGTTGATCTACCTCGCCCTCTGGGATGTGTTGATCGTAAACTAGCTTGTGAGTTTCTGGTAGGAAAATGATGTGCGTTAGCATTGTTATGTTGAGGAGGAATACTCTAACAAGTTAAGATGACGGCGCGTCAAAATGTTGGCACATGCATCTTCATTGCAGATGGGGATGACTAATTGTTTTGTATTGTTGGCTTGCACCCCAGCCCAGTGGAGAAGATTCATTACACACAGGGATGGCGGCGAGTGGGGAGAAGTCATCATGCATGGTAACAGCGGCACGTACAGCTTCATCAGACTGAATAATAAGCCTGGCTGAACCACAAAAAGTGGTAGACTCTGCCTTTGTCCTACTTGACTTCCTAGCTCTAATAGGCTTGGACAGAGAAGGAAGAACAAAAGTAGCGTGTGGTTTTGGTAAGCTTTGGGTTGTCGACGCAGATGAAGCAGTCCGATCACCCTTGTCATAGGCTGCAAAGTAGTTCTTAAGACTCTGTAGACGAGATCTGAGCTTAGACCCTTATAAGTAAGAGGCAAGCCTAGTTCGTGAGAATGAGTTGGAGACTGAAAATAATCGTCTCCCGACAAGGCTGTCTCAGGACTATAGGGAAAAGTCGTCTCAACTCTAAGAGTTCCAGAAACGGGAACATGAATAGTCTTTCGATACTCTAATTGCACATGTTTCCAAGAGCAGAAAGGCTTTCTCTGAAAAATAATTCACAGATTTACCCTTTGTAATCATGGTTACTGGGGTGTGATTTGGCTCATGGCACATGGCTACTGTAGTCCATTATTTTCTACAAGTGCCGGCTCAAAGCCTACTGTGTAAGACCAACACTATCAAGATTACTAAGAGCGTCGTCTTCTGTGATTAAACTCTCAGACGACTCACAATGCAAAATAATACAGTAATTGGAGGCTTTCATCGCAGAAAATAACCTTGGTTTCCTGCAACGAGAATAACATCTACCCCATTGGGAGAATGTCCACTCCCTACCATACTTGCACGTATATGGTGATTTCAATGAATATCTCTTGTGTAGGCAAAAGGTACAAAAGGGATGTGAATCTAAGCCTGTCCGGCTCATGAGAATGCCACAAGGGTAGCTACCCGGCTGGGGCAAGAACTCAAATTCCAAGGCTTACTAGACATAAAGCACTCACTCGTAAGTCACAAATAATGAATAGAAACGCAAGTGACCATAAATAAAGAAGAGACACATAAGGCACAAGCACTAAACACTATAAGGGTAGGAGAGTTAAATGTATAAGTCAGGATTGCAGAGAGGACGCCAGAGCACATGCTCTTAATTTCATGACCAGGAGTGTAGTGAAGAAGCGTTCTATGCTGGATGCGCAGTGACTGCTTAGCAATTTGTATCCACATAGTAATAAATATGTAATTGATAAAACCTGACTTGTTATCTTGGTTTAATTGTATCCTATTAAGTCATAATACCAGAAAACCAGGTTCAGTTGATAGAGATGACTTGTTTAGTGTGAAGTTTGATGTATGATATTTTGACTTTTCCAAGTCTTCCTATAATAGCAAAATTTACAATAAATTTAATTATTCATATATACAAGTTGTTCGTTTTTATTAATGTAACCAGCTACAGGTAATGACCAAGAACTGAAATATGATCTGTTAACTTTTCCTATGATGATAAAATTCCCAGTAAATATCACAAGAATGATTCTATGAACAAACTACTCAAAGCAAATTTTCAACCTCATCCTATGTACAGTACACAAATTCTAATCCAGGATCAGGTGAAAGTCATAAGCCTATCCTAGGTATATGGGTGGCTTATTGAAGGTTTACAAAGTGAGGCATTATTGTAGTTCAGGTTAGAGAACAGGAGGATTGCCCAAGCTAAGTAAGGAAGGAAGGAAGGAAGGACCGAGCACCTACTTTAGGTTAGGCTAGGTGATTGCAGTTAGGTAGGCAAGTGCATTTAGGTTAGGCGAGCAGGGTTAGGTAAGGCAAGGGGGATTAGGTTAGGCGAGCAGGGTTAGGTAAGGCAAGGGAGGTTAGGTAAGGCAAGGGGGATTAGGTTAGGCGAGTGGGGTTAGGTTAGGCGAGTGGGGTTACGATAGGCGAGTGAGGTTATTATTATTATTATTAGGCTACTTGCTAAGCTACAACCCTAGTTGGAAAAGCAGGATGCTATAAGCCCAGGAGCTTCAACAGGATAAATAGCTCACTGAGGAAAGGAAACAAGGAAAAATAAAATATTTTAAGAAGAGCAACAATATTAGAATAAATATCACCTTATAAACTATAAAAACTTTAACAAAACAAGAGGAAGAGAAATAAGATATAAGATGGAATAGTGTGCCTGAGTGTACCCTCAAGCAAGAGAACTCTATTCCAAGACAGTGGAAGACCATGGTACAGAAGCCATGGCACTATCCAAGATTAGAGAACAATGGTTTGATTTTGGAGTGACCTTCTCCTAGAAGAGCTGCTTACCATAGCTAAAGTCTCTCTTCTCCCCTTACAAATAGGAAAGTGGCCACTGAACAATTACAGTGCAGTAAGAAGAATTGTTTGGTAATATGACAAATTCGTAGGTAATTTGTATTTTTCCTAACTATACAAACCTTAGCTATTTAATAGGGGTTATTACTTTTGGCGTAACTGAAATGACGAGCCATTAAAATTTTAACGAGGGTTTACCACCCCACCGCTAGTTAGCAGGGGAGGGGGGGGGGGTAACCTGCTACCTCCCCTCCCTCACACACACCTGTGCTTGATCTCCCTTTGCTTGGAGGTAGGACTTCAAGGGGGATAAGGCTGGCGGGCAAGTGATTAAATAGCTAGGGTTTGTATAGTTAGGAAAAATACAAATTACCTACGAATTTGTCATTTGTTCCGTAACTGACATACAAACCACGCTATTTAATAGGGGTGACTCACCCATTAGGAAGGGTGGAAAGTCCCTGCCAGTACTGGCTTTTGGTTTTACCCGGGGACTCAATATTTGAGCGTATTTACACTCAGCAATAAGGAGTCCCTGCACCTCGCTAGAACCTTGCTAGGCAAGGACTGCGGCCTACGCAAGCTGTGTGTAAAGGTAAAATAAAATGTGACTCGTCCAAGGAAGTTGATCTGTAGTCCCTTAGAAGGAAACTTTAGGCTAGGACTCTCCCAATACCACCTCGTCAGGGTATGGGGACGTGACAGTATTATCTTAATACTCGGAAAACACAAGAAAACATGGTTTATCTACAGTGGTTTGAGGTCAGCAGTGCAGAGAACCCAGGAAGCTGCTTTCCCCAAGAGAGGGGAGGATGAAGAAAAGAGTAAGGGCCAGACAAATCTTTTCATTCATGCAGACTAAGACTGGGTAACAATGCCCTCAACCTTCTGCTACTTGTCCACTAAGGAGCCTGAGGTTTTAAACCAGCTGTTGTGCAGCCACCACAGGATCAATAGAAAATGTATCGAGCCTCCTGTGGGTCATGTCTTGCAGGTAGTGGGCTGTGAAGGTTGTCTGACGTTTCGACACACCAGCTTGAAGGACCTGCATCACTGAGAAATCTCTCTTGAAGGCCAGGGACATAGCTACGCCCCTGACATCATGTGCTCTAGGGCGACGTGACGGAAGAGGGTCTGGATTCAGGGACAGATGATCACCCTACGAATCCATGCCGAGATGGTGTTCTTGGTGACCCTTCTCTTAATCCTCCCAGTGCTAACAATGCTTGCACCTGGGGACAGACTGCAGCCGTTCTTCTGAGATATAGCCTCAGACTCCTTACTGGGCACAGTAGGAGATGGTCTGGGACATCTGTTACAGAACGTAGACTCGAATCCGGAAGGAGTCGAATCGAGCGTTCGGCACCCCCTGATTTTGAGTCTTGGTACCAAACTCAGGGACAAATTTGAACATTACCTCCCCCCATACCCTTGCATGGGTGATGCCATATGAGAGACCATGAAGTTCATTGACTCACTTGGCCGAAGCCAAAGCTAGTAAGAACACCGTCTTCCAAGTTAGGTGGAGAACTGAAGCCTGGCATACTGGTTCATAGTGAGGTCTCTTAAGAGACCTGAGAACTCAACCACGTTCAATGGAGGAGGTCTCACATCCGACTGAGGGCAGGTAAGTTCATAACCTCGTATGGGTAGGGAAAGTTCCAGCGAGGAAGAAAAGATCATTTCTTTGAGCCTGAAGGCTAAACTTGAGGCTGAGCGATAGCCTTTCATCCCCGAGACTGAAAGGCGCATTTTCTTCCCACAAATACACAAGGAACTGCGTTATTGCTGGAATAGTGGCATCGAGTGGAGAGATACCCCTTCCACGACACCAACCACAGAAGACTTTCCACTTTGCCTGGTAGACGAATGCGGATGATTTTCGCAGATGTCCAGACATTCTACTCGCAACTTGTTGCGAAAAATCCTCTCTCAGCGAGGAGATGCTGGATAGTCACCACGCGTGAAGTCGTAGCGAAGCTACGGTTTTATGGCAGATGCTGGCATGTGGTTTTCTAAGTAGATCATGTCGTGGAAGGAATTCTCTCGGAAGTTCCGTTAGGAATTGCAAAAGGTCCAGAAACCATTCCGCATGATGCCATAGCAGAGCTATGAGGGTCATTGAAAAATTGACCAATATTCTGGTCTTGTTGAGCACCCTTCTCATCAGACAGAACGGGGGAAAGGCGTACATGTTGATGTTGTCCCCTCGTTGTTGGGAGCCATCTTGTCAGAGCGCCTTGGGATCCGGGACTGGGGGGAAGTACAGTGGAATCTCTAAGATCAGCACTGTCGCGAACAGATCCACAGTCGGGACTTTGTTGGCTACTAGATGACACAAAGACCACTCGATACTCACTATCTGAGACGCTCTGCTCAGATTGTCGGCGAGCACATTCCTCTTGTCTGGAATGAAATGCACCGATAGTAGAATCGAGCGGACTTCGGTCCATCTCAGTATCTCTACTGCAAGATGGGATAGCTGCTTTGAAAAGGTACCTCCTTGCTTGTTGATGTAAGCCACTACTGTGGTGTTGTCGCTTATTTCCACCACAGTGACCTGCCAGGTATTGTTGGAACTGCTGAAGGGCCAACAAACCGGCCTTCATCTCCACACGACTTATATGGAGGCACTTTTCTGATTCTGACCACAGGCCTGAGGTCCTGTGGTACAGAACGTGGGCCCCGCCCCTTTTCTTTGAGGCATCCGAAAACAGCATTAAATCCGGGGGAAGGACGAGAAGATCCACTCCTCTTCGTAGGTTTTCGTCTGTCACCCACCACTGGCGGTCCATCCGTTCCGCAGAACCCATAGGCATCATGACGTCCGGGGAATCGCGACCTTGATTCCACCAGGACTTGAGCCATCACTGGAGAGATCTCATCCTGAGGCGATCGTTGGGAACTAGATGAGCCAAGGATGAAAGGTGACCAAGGAAACGTAACCACGATTGGGTTGGAAGCTCTTCTCGACTGAGGAGAGGGCTTGCAACCCCTCTCAGCCTTGCTATCCTGTCGTCTGATGGGAAGGCTTTGTGGAGATTGGTGTCTATAATCATGCCTAAGTAAACCAGTCTTTGAGTGGGAAGCAGAGAGGACTTCTCGAGATTTACCATGATCCCCAGATCCTGGCAAAGTCCTAGAAGTTTGTCTCGCTGTCGAGGAAGGGATGACTTTGAGCATGCTAGGATTAGCCAGTCATCCAGTTAACAGAGGAGACGGATGCCGATCCTGTGTGCCAACGATGATATTAGGGTGAACACTTCTCGTGAAACCCTGTGGTGCTGTGGAGAGACCGAAACACAGCTCCTTGAACTGGTACCCCTTGTGGTCTATGCTGAATCCTAAGTATTTCCTTGAAGACGGATGGACTGGGATCTGGAAGTATGTGTCCTTCAGATCCAGTATACACATGAAGTCTTGCGGCTTCACTGCAAGACTGATCGTGTTTGCGGTCTCCATGCTGAACGGAGTTTGCTTTAATCTGGATCTCTGCCCTAAAGTCCCGCCCCTTTGCTGATCCCATGGCAAGGGAGCTAAATGACAATGGATTCGTCCTCAGGGGAGGTAGAGATGTTGTAAAGGGGACGCGTAAGAAGATCGGCGAACGCGAGCACGCGTAAGAAGATCGGCGAATGCGAGCGCACGTAGGAAGATCGGCGAACGCGCGCTCGTAAGAAGATCGGCAAACGCGCACGCAAAGTTAGCAGTGCACGCACGGGAAACCATCAGTACCCGCGCGCAGATGAATGTCGGCGCTTGCGCGTAAGAAGATCGTCAGCGCTTGCACGCGTAAGAAGATCGTCGGCGCTTGCGCGCGTAAGAAGATCGTCGGCGCTTGCGCGCGTAAGAAGATCGTCGGCGCTTGCGCGCGTAAGAAGATCGTCGGCGCTTGCGCGCGTAAGAAGATCGAAGAAGATCGGCGAACGAGCGCGTGTAAGAAGATCGGCGAACGCGCGCGCATAAGAAGATCGGCGAACGCGCGCGCATAAGAAGATCGGCGAACGTGCACGCAAAGTTAGCAGTGCACGCGCGGGAAACCATCAGTACCCACGCGCAGACGAACGTCGGCGCTTGCGCGTAAGAAGATCGTCAGCACTTGCGCGCGTAAGAAGATCGTCGGCGCTTGCACGCGTAAGAAGATCGTCGGCGCTTGCGCGCGTAAGAAGATCGTCGGCGCTTGGGCGCGTAAGAAGATCGTCGGCGCTTGCGCGCGTAAGAAGATCGTCGGCGCTTGCGCGCGTAAGAAGATCGTCGGCGCTTGCGAGCCTGAGAAGATCGTCGGCGCTTGCGCGCCTAAGAAGATCGTCAGCGCTTGCGCGCGTAAGAAGATCGTCAGCGCTTGCGCGCGTAAGAAGATCGTCAGCGCTTACGCGCGTAAGAAGATCGTCGGCGCTGGCGCGTAAGAAGATCGTCGGCGCTTGCACGTAAGAAGATCATCGGCGCTTGCACGTAAGAAGATCGTCGGCGCTTGCGCACGTAAGAAGATCGTCGGCGCTTGCGCACGTAAGAAGATCGTCGGCGCTTGCGTGCGTAAGAAGATCGGCGCGCGCGCGTAAGAAGATCAGCGAACGGCGCGTGTAAGAAGATCGGCGAACGCGCGCGTAAGAAGATCGGCGAACGAAGAAGATCGGCGAACGCGCGCGTAAGAAGATCGTAAGAAGATCGGCGAACGTGCACGCAAAGTTAGCAGTGCGCGCGCGGGAAACCATCAGTACCCGCGCGCGGACGAACGTCGGCGCTTGCTCGCGAGAAGATCGTCGGCGCTTGCGCACGTAAGAAGATCGTCGGCGCTTGCGCGCGTAAGAAGATCGTCGGCGCTTGCGCGCGTAAGAAGATTGTCGGCGCTTGCGCGCGTAAGAAGATCGTCGGCGCTTGCGCGCCAAAGAAGATCGTCGGCGCTTGCGCGCCTAAAAAGATCGTCGGCGCTTGCGCGCCTAAAAAGATCATCGGCGCTTGCACGTAAGAAGATCGTCGGCGCTTGCGCGCGTAAAAAGATCATCGGGGCTTTCACATAAGAAGATCGTCGTCGTTTGTGCACGTAAGAAGATCGTTGGCGCTTGTGCGCGTAAGAAGATCGTCAGCGCTTGCGCGCGTATGAAGATCGGCGATCGCGCGCGCGCTTCACGTGCTAGGTTGAAGGGTCAGCTGGCAGGGCGATCAGGAACTGTGATGTGTCCTTAAAAAAGGGCGGGCATCCCCGATGAGGACCATAAGCAGCTCTGCTTTAGAGTCCAGGACCGAAGTCCTTCGTTGCAGCGCAAGGTTGCGCTGGTAGATCTGTAGGTCAGCTGGCAGGACGATCAGGAACTGGGATGTGCCCTTGGAAGGGCCAGCATCCACCGATGGGACCGTAAAAGGTCCGTGTTAGAGTCTAGGACAGAAGTCCAAAGGATCACGTTGCAGCACAAGGTAGAGGTCACTGGAAGTTCTGCTTGATCCTCCGAGGCGGAGTCTCTATGAGAGACCTCTCCCGCGAACAAGAGAAGTGACCTTCGTAGAAGAGACTTGAAGACGCTCGTGGTGATGCCCCTTAGGGCCGTTGGATCAGCAAGCTGACCTTAACAGTAGCGATCCTCCGAAGAGGAGCGATCCTCCGAAGAGGAGTCTCTATGAGTGGTCTCTCTCGCGAACGAGAGAGGTGACACTTCATAGAAGAGACCTGAAGACATTCGTGGTGACGCCCCTTAGGGCTGGTGGATCAGCAAGCTGACCTTAGCAGTAGCGATTCTCCAAAGAGAAGTCTCTATGAGTGGCCTCTCTCGTGAACGAGAGAGGTGAACACTTCGTAGAAGAGACTTGCCAGGACTGTGCTCCACCCCTGAAGGAAGAGAAACTCAGCAGGGGGGGAGAAAAGTCTGGCCGCAGGGCAGCAACAGTAGTCGAAGGCGATGAATTTATTAGGGTATGGGGAGTTCTCCCTCTGAAGGGAGAAAACCTCACACCTGGGGAGGAAACCTCCCTTGGAAGGGAAGTTGTCCAACCCCTGGAGGCGAACCTCCATAACATTCTAAGATGATCTGAAGTGCTGGCATGTTGTCACGGGAGAACTTCTAATTGAAGGGATAACGCTCATGACGACGTGCTCTGAGGGACGGCAGCGACAGCAGAATCCCCAGGCATGAACAGGACAGCTCTGCTTCGTTGGCATTCTGTAGTCGAACGAAGAAAAACTGCATAGTTAACTGGGAAAATAAAATCAAATAATTATTTTAACAAATTCCCTAGGGAGGAATTCCGAAGAGGAACCCCGAGGGAAAAACATAAAATAAGAATTAATTATGTGCCCACCTTCCCCAGAAGACATCCACGGGAGAAGGGCGGGGGCAGAGAAACTGTAATGAAAACAGAATTATTATCTAATCATCTAAGAATATAATAGCGAGAACCATTGAACCCCCGAAGGGAAAATGTTCCCCACGGAAAAAGCTGAAAAGTTAAAATACAATTAGATTTCACTAAAAATAATTGAAAAAAACAAACGGAATAGCAACCTAACCCGCAACGGGAAAGGAGCTACCGTAATAGTACGTAGTTGTAGTAAAGGTGAACGACCTAGAGCAGAGAGAGACCATCGTCAAGCTAAAAATAGGCCCCATTCCCTTCGCTGAGAATCCAAGTTTCCCGTAGGAAAAGAGGAAAAGCGAAGATAATAGATGAACGAAGAGGGTTCAGGCGATGACGATTCCCCTGCGGCGGAAGAGTTAACGTAAATATGCCGACGGGAAGACCGATGGACCCAAGAGGGAGAGGTCGTTCCCCACGAAGAGGAACTGTGGTGGCCACGCTACGCAAGTGTCGTTGTCATACATCACACACACAGCACAAACACTGAAAAGAAAACTTACTACATTTCTATACCCAAATATATACATAAACATAAAGAACATTTATATATATATTACAAATAGGATATCTTTGAGCTAAGCCAATCAATAATGAAGTTGGCATAAATTTATAAATGGACTGTGTAAAATCAAAGTAACTTATGAAGAAAGGGAGTTTTTATTGGCTCTACTAAGTAGGTGGTGTGCATTTCGTGCCTCAGACTTGAGCCACTACATAAGCCATGCTACCTACCTTATGATAATGCCAGTGCTTTTATTTTTCTGAGCCACCTGGTTTCATGTTTCAAAAGATTAATTCATATGCAGCACTCATGGAAATAGTCTGTAAATATCTTGTGTTGATTGATACTGTACAAAGGCTATGTCACTGGTGTGGAAACAAACAAGACCCCAACGGCGGAGATTCCCAGCCCCGGCGGAAGAGGGCAATGCCTGTCGGGCAGGCAACAAGGCGGGCCTTGACATAACAAGAACCCGGCAGCCCGATGCAACCAACATCGGAGAAGCCGCCTGTCTCATATGTTTTGAGCCGCGGTGAAAACGGTGTGGGCCAAGTGTGTGTGCGTGGCCGTTGCAAAGCCACGACCACCCAAATCAATATACCCAGCTACTGGCATTCTGTCGTTTCCTCCACCCTTCTTCATCTCTTTCTCACCATCATCATCACCACCACCAAGTCCTGAGGCGACAACACCGTGGGTGAAGGGGCCAGGCCTGGATAGCTGGAAGCCCTTAGCCCACGACTGCACTCAGGCGGCGAGTCTAAGATTCAGTCGCTCTCTGGTGACGGTGCCGTGACACCAGAGTTCGGCAGCTGGACCCGTGACTGGGCTGGCCTATTGAGGACACCGCAGCTCACCCCACATGGGGAGGCCCCTAGAAAAGGTGGGGTAAACATCGGACACGGCAAACCCGTCTGGTCAGCTCACCGCGGGTGGCGGACATCCCACTAATGTGGTCGAAACAACAAGAAAAAAATATTAACCTTAGGTGCGTGGAACATCCGCACCCTCCAAGACGTGACAAACACCAACCGCCCGGAACGACGTACAGCCCTCGTCTGCAAGGAGCTAGCCCGCTTCAATGTTGATGTGGCGGCTCTTAGCGAGACCAGACTACCCGAAGAGGGCAACATCAGGGAAGCTGGAACAGGCTACACCATCTTCTGGAAAGGCAAGGCCCTAGAGGAGCCTCGCATCCACGGTGTCAGCTTCGCCATCCGTTCCCAGCTAGTGCAGCAGCACAACCTCACTCCCAAGGCCATCAGTGACCGCCTCATGACTGTCCGCATCCCCATCACACGGGACAGACACCTCACCCTGATCTCTGACTATGACCTCAACCGATGATGACAAAGCTGCCTTCTACACCCAGCTCGACCGCACCATCCAGGCAGTGCCCGCCAATGACAAGCTCGTTGTGCTTGGCGACTTTAATGCCCGAGTAGGCAAAGACCATCGCCTGTGGGAGGGAATCATCGGCCGCCATGGCATTGGAAATTGCAACGCCAATAGCCAACTCCTACTGGGTCTGTGTGCAGAACACCAACTTGTGGTAACCAACACCATCTTCCAGTTACCAAAACGACAAAAGACCACATGGAGACACCCACGGTCTAAACACTGGCACACCCTGGACTACGTCCTGACCAGAGCCAGAGACAGAGGAGACGTCCGCATCACCCGATCCATGCCCGGAGCGGACGACTGCTGGACGGACCACAGACTCCTCATCTCCCAACTCTCCATGACGACCCTACGACCACCCAGAAGGGCACCTGACAGCGTACCAAACCAACGCTTTGATTGTAGTAAGCTCCGCAACCCACAGGTGGCACAGAACTACAAGGAGGCCTGCGAACAACACCTCGCAGACCCCGTGGGTCAGGCCACTGTTGAGCCCCACTGGACCACCCTCAGAAACGCCATGGCCCGTGCCGCAGAGGAAACACTAGGCTACACCACCAAGAAACGGCAGGATTGGTTTGATGAGAATGATGCTACCATCTCTCTTCTCATTGAAACCAAACGACAAGCACGCCTGACTTTGGAAAACCAACCAACAGCAGCTAACAAATGTGCTCACAAGGTGGCTGAAGCTGGTTGCCAAAGAGGGATCCGTGAAGCCCAGAACACCTGGTGGCAAAGAAAAGCTGCAGAAATATGATATTTTGATTATAAAATAAATTTTTGAATATACTTACCCGGTGAATATATAATAGCTGACGTCTCGGACGGCTCGACAGAAACACAAAAACTCGCGAGCCATCGCCATGAAGGTTGCGGGTGTGCCCACCAGCGCCGACTATCGGCCAGATACCGCATATACTTGTAAACAGCTCCAGTTCTTCTCATTCCGCTGGGTCTCTATCGAGGAGGAAGGGAGGGCCTTTAATTTATATATTCACCGGGTAAGTATATTCAAAAATTTATTTTATAATCAAAATATCAATTTAAATATTAAACTTAGCCGGTGAATATATAATAGCTGATTCACACCCATGGTGGTGGGTAGAGACCAGTATTAATACAATAAAGGCATATATGCTTAGAGTTTTTGACAGTTATATCATAACAAAACCCAAATAAATATAGGTACCTGGTAAGGAAGCTGACTCTGACGATTACTCTGCCTTATTAGTCCGCTTTCCTCACGAAGCCCAGCCATCCTCTCAGGATGCTGAAAGACTCCCAGAAGCTGTTATATCCAGGGCAACCACCCATACAACAGGACCTCATCAAAACCCTTAATCTGGGCGCTCTCAAGAAACGACATTTGACCACCCGCCAAATCAAAAAGGATGCGAAAGGCTTCTCACCCTTCCGTACAACCCAAAACAAGATTAAAAAAATTTCAAGAGAAGATTAAAAGGATATTGGAATTAAGGGAATATAGTGGTAGAACCCTCACCCACTACTGCACTCGCTGCAACGAATGGACCCAGTGTGTAGCAGTCCTCATAAAGAGTCTGGACGTCTTTTAAGTAAAATGAAGCGAACACCGACTTGCTCCTCCAAAAGGTCGCGTCCATAATACTTCGCAGAGATCTGTTTTGCTTAAAGGCCATGGAAGTTGCTATCGCTCTTACTTCGTGCGTCTTGACCTTAAGTAAACAACGATCTTTTTCACTTAAGTGAGAATGAGCCTCTCGGATTAAAAATCTAATGAAATACGATAAAGCATTTTTAGACATAGGCAATGAGGGCTTCTTAACTGAGCACCATAAGGCCTCAGATCCACCTCGTAAGGATCTGGTACGAGCTAAATAAAACTTAAGAGCTCTAACTGGGCACAGTACTCTTTCAAGCTCGTTGCCTATGATCTCTGATAGGCAAGGTATATCAAAAGATTTAGGCCAAGGACGAGAAGGCAGTTCATTTTTGCCCAAGAAACCAAGCTGAAGCGAACATGTGGCTTTATCTGTAGAAAAGCCGATGTTTTTACTAAAGGCATGGATCTCACTGACCCTTTTAGCCAAAGCCAAGCACACTAAGAAAAGCGTCTTGAGGGTGAGATCCTTCAGGGAGGCTGAATGTAATGGCTCAAACCTGTCGAACATTAGGAACCTTAGGACCACGTCTAAGTTCCATCCAGGAGTTGCCATACGACGCTCCTTAGAGGTCTCGAAGGACTTAAGGAGATCTTGGAGATCTTTATTATTGGACAGATCTAAGCCTCTATGTCTGAACACAGAAGCCAACATGCTCCTGTAGCCCTTAATAGTGGGAGCAGAGAGGGAGCGAACATTTCTCAGATGCAGGAGAAAGTCTGCAATTTGGGCTACAGAGGTACTGGAAGAGGAAATGGATGATGACTTGCACCAGTCTCTAAAGACTTCCCACTTCGACTGGTAGACCTTGATGGTAGAAGCTCTCCTAGCTCTCGCAATCGCTCTGGCTGCCTCCTTCGAAAAACCTCGAGCTCTTGAGAGTCTTTCGATAGTCTGAAGGCAGTCAGACGAAGCGCGGAGAGGCTTTGATGAAGACTCCTTACGTGGGGCTGCCGTAAGAGATCCATCCTTAAAGGAAGACTCCTTGGAACGTCTACCAGCCATTGAAGTACCTCTGTGAACCACTCTCTCGCGGGCCACAGGGGAGCAACCAACGTCAACCTTGTCCCTTCGTGAGAGGCGAACTTCTGCAGTACCTTGTTGATGATCTTGAACGGCGGGAATGCGTACGCGTCCAGGTGAGACCAGTCCAGTAGAAAAGCATCTATGTGGGCCGCCTCTGGATCTGGGACTGGAGAGCAATAGGTCGGGAGCCTTTTGGTCAACGAGGTGGCAAAGAGGTCTATGGTGGGTTGGCCCCAAGTCACCCAAAGACTCTTGCACACGTCCTTGTGGAGGGTCCATTCTGTGGGGATCACCTGACCTCTCCGACTGAGACAGTCCGCCAAGACGTTCAAGTCCCCCTGGATGAATCTTGTCAACAGGGAGATGCCTCGATTTTTTACCAGATGAGGAGGTCCCTTGCGATGACGAACAGTGTGTGGGAGTGAGTGCCTCCTTGCTTGGAGATGTACGCCAAGGCTGTGGTGTTGTCCGAATTGACTTCTACCACTTTGTTTCGTAGAATGCTCTCGAAACTCGTCAAGGCCAAGTGAATCGCCAACAGCTCCTTGCAGTTGATGTGCATGCTCCTCTAATCCGACGTCCAAAGACCCGAACATTCCAGACCGTCCAGAGTCGCTCCCCAACCCAAATCCGACGCGTCTGAGAACAACACGTGGTTTGGGTTCTTGACCGCCAGGGACAGACCCTCTCGCAGACTTATGTTGCTGTCCCACCAGTTCAGGCACGTTTTTACTGGCTCGGAGATCGGGATTGACACAGCTTCCAAAGTCTTGCTCTTGTTCCAATGGAAGTCTAGATGGAACTGGAGAGGGCGAAGGTGAAGTCTCCCTAGTGAGATAAATTGCTCCAGGGATGACAGAGTCCCTAAGAGGCTCATCCAACTTCTCACTGAGCAACGGTCTTTTTTTAGCATGAGGAGGACTTTGAGCAGGGCTTGCTCTATCCTGGTGGCAGACGGAAAAGCCCGAAAAACAAGACTGCGAATCTCCATCCCCAAATAGAGAATTGTCTGGGAGGGATTCAGTTGAGACTTTTCTAAGTTCACCAACAGTCCCAACTCCTTTGCCAGACCCAACGTCCATTGAAGGTCCTGCAGACAGTGATGACGGGACGATGCTCTGAGAAGCCAGTCGTCCAGGTACAGGGAGGCTCGAATTCCCGATAAATGAAGGAATTTTGCCACATTCCTCATGAGCCTCGTAAACACGAGAGGAGCAGGGCTGAGGCCGAAGCACAGTGCTCGGAACTGGTACACCACATTCCTGTAAACAAACCTCAGATACGGTTGAGAATCTGGGTGTATAGGAATGTGGAAGTACGCATCCTGCAGGTCGAGAGAGACCATCCAGTCTCCCTCTCTGACCGCTGCTAGGACGGACTTCGTGCTCTCCATCGTAAATTTTGTTTTTACAACAAAAACGTTGAGCGCACTGACGTCCAGCACTGGCCTCCAACCTCCTGTATGCTTTGGGACTAGGAAGAGACGGTTGTAAAATCCCGGTGATTGAAGGTCCGAGACTTTCACCACCACTCCCTTCTCTAGCAACAGAGAAACCTGCTGATGTAGAGCTTGTCTCCTTGACTTCTCTCGATACCTGGGAGAGAAGTCTAATGGAACTGTTACTAGAGGAGGTCTGCGTACAAAAGGTATTTTGTACCCCTCCTTGAGCAACAACACAGACTTTTGGTCTGCACCCCTCTTCTCCCAGGCCTGCCAGAAGCTGTTCAGTCTGGCCCCTACCGCTGTCTGAGGACGTGGGCAGTCAGACTCTGCCACGGGAGGACTTGGATCCTCTCCTCTTGCCTCTTTTACCGTCGGCACGAGCACCTCCCCTGCTGGGGGCTCTGCCACGAAAGGGCGGGATAAACCTAGTCGCTGGGGTATCGATCTTGGGTCTTACGACATAAGACGATGAAGGAGCACCCTTGCGAGCAGAAGTAGCCATCAGGTCGTGTGTATCCTTCTGCACCAGCGAAGCCGCAATATCCTTGATCAACTGTTGAGGAAAACAAGGCAGATGACAAGGGGGCAAAGAGAAGCTCCGACCTTTGACAGGGAGTCACTCCTGCCGAAAGGAACGAGCAAAGAGTCTCCCTCTTCTTCAGGACTCCAGCCGTAAAGGTAGCGGCGAGCTCATTGGAGCCATCACGGATGGCTTTGTCCATGCAGGACATAATAAGCACGGAAACATCCTGGTCGGCCGACGAGATCTTCCTGCTTAATGCTCCTAGAGACTAATCTAAGAAGTTAAAAACTTTGAAGGCCCTGTAAACCCCTTTAAGGAGATGGTCAAGGTCCGAGGAGGACCAACAAACTTTAGAGCGTCTCATGGCCAGGCGACGGGGAGAGTCTACGAGGCTTGAGAAGTCTCCCTGGGCAGAGGCAGGGACTCCCAAGCCGAGAACTTCTCCCGTGTCATACCAGACGCTCGCTCTAGAAGCTAGTTTAAAAGGAGGGAAAGCAAAGGCCGTCTTCCCCAAACTCCTCCTGGTAATCAACCAGTCGCCTAGCAAACGTAAAGCCCTCTTAGAAGAGCGAGAGAGCACTAGCTTAGTAAAAGAAGGCTTCGAAGCAGCTAGGCCTAGCGCAAACTCTGACGGAGGCGAACGAGGAGCAGAAGTTACAAAATGGTCAGGGAAAAGATCCTTAAATATCATCATGATTTTCTTAAAGTCCATAGAAGGTTGAGCAGCTTTAGGCTCTTCTCCGTCTGATAGAATGCCCAAAGGAATATCAGTAGGCGGAGGATCAGCAACATCCTCATCTGAAGGAACCTCGTCCGACAATTGTCGAGTCTCATGAAAAGGAGAGACCTGCCGCGGCGGCAATGCTTGACAGGCAAAGTCCACAAGCAAAGGAGCAGCAGTAGCAGTCGAGGAAGCGACGTCATGCCGCTGCTGAAAGGACTGACCAACAACAACAACAGGAGTTGATGGACGCTCGACGTCACGTCGGAACTGTCTTGACTGCCTAGACTGAGCAGTCAAAACAACCCTTGACTGCGGTGCTTGACGCTCAACGTCAAGTCGAGGCAACTGAGCTGGTTGGCGAACGTCCTGAACGTCAACACGAGACTGCGGCAGCGGCTGAACGTCAACACGAGGCTGCGGCAGCGGCTGAAAGTCAACACGGGACTGCAGCGAGTGAGGATCCAAGTCACGTGACTGACGTGACAAACTACCGACATCACGTTCCATAACGTCAAAAGGACGAGTAAAAGCTCGTTTGGGCGGCTGACGGCCAGAGTCTCGATCAGCGTAACGGCGAGGATCATCGTGAACCTGCTCAACGGTATACTCCTCCATAAGAGAGGCAAGCTTAGTCTGCATATCCTGCAGGACAACCCATTTAGGATCAACGGGAGTCGGGACGGGCCGAGACGATGGTAACGTCTGTGTCGGCTAAACATTGCCTTTACTGAGACTCTCGGAGCCCGTGTTACGCTTACGTTTAATAGGCCAACAGTCTTCCGACGACTGCAAAGAGTCAGAGCTGTCCCAATGGCTACAGCCAGGACGCTGGACCTGTCCTGAAGGGACTGACTTCCGCTTCAAGGGTCTAGAAACCTTGTGACAAGGTTTCTTTTGCGAGAAGCCTTCGGATGACGAGGAGAAAACAGCCTCGCTCGTCTTATGGTAGGGGCGATCTTGACGAGAAACGCCCGATACCAAAGAGGGAACGTCTGTACGTTGGTTAAAGCCTCTCGTCCCCCTAAGTCCTACGACATTACTTCTCCCTGGTGCAGGGGAGCCTGAAAGAGGTCTCGGACTAGGGGAGCGACAAGCACGAACAGACGAACCCTCGGTTGCAACACTAAAAACACTTTGCGCACTTATCACTTTATCACCACGATTTTCTGATTTGGCACTCTGACACTTCAATAAATTCACATTTGACATGAGTTGGTTACGGTCCGATGCTAAGGACTCAACTTTCTCGCCTAAAGCTTGAATGGCAAGCAACATATCCCGCATGGACGGTTCATGAGTGCTAGTAGAGGGTTCAGGAACAACTACTACAGGAGGGGCATGGGAGGAGGAAAATTCCAACGACCTAGAGGAGCTTCTCCTCACCCTATCTCTCTCCAGCTTACGAGAATACAGTGAACCCTCGCTACTTCGCGGTTCGACAATCGCGGATTCACCACTTCGCGGGGTTTTCCCATAACCCATATATATATACATATCGCGGATTTTACGGAAAATTCGAAAATACCGCAAAATCTGAAGACAACCAAATACGATATTTTGTTACCTGTAATTCCATTAATACTGTAATTAGTAATATCTGTTCTTACTGATTGTTCATTGCATTACATATGATATATAATTCAGCACAGAAAGAAATAAAACACGAAAAGAGAATGTGATCATACGATAATTCAGTACTGTATACAGTACGTAGTAAAATTAAATCGAACATGAAACGCAAATCAGATGCAGTCATACCATATTAGAATGGTGTGTACTGTAATGGATGTGCTTCTTTTCCATGAATCTTTTGTATGTATACGTACGTAGTACTGCATCCAATAATATTCTTTGTTGCAAAAATCACATTTCGAATAAGCGTACGAGAGAGAGAGAGAGAGAGAGAGAGAGAGAGAGAGAGAGAGAGAGAGAGAGAGAGAGAGAGAGAGAGAGAGAGGCGTAAAATAGCGTACGTAAAGCTGTATTATTATTATTGTTATTATTATTATTATTGTTGTTGTTGTTAATAAAATTATTATTGTTATTATTATTATTATTGTTGTTGTTGTTAATAAAATTATTATTGTTATTATTATTATCATTATTATTATTATTATTACTGTACAGTATTATTATCATTATTTATTATTATTACGGTATTTACTTAATCTACGTACATTCGGTATGCGCGGGGCATCTTCTATGAGTAGGTAAGCAACGCATCATAGTACTGTAAGACGGGTTGTGATTGGTTCAATTGCTGATAGATGACGAATCTGAACTCAAGTTTTGTTATCTAGCCTGTGATTGGTGTTTTGCCCGCATCTCCTACCCGCAGCATCAAAGTTCTCGGGGGCTGGATCGTCCACTCTCTGTTACCGCGTATCGCTGAGTAGACGTTCTTAAGTGTGTGAATCTGTGCTGTGTGCGACTTTTTTAAGTTGAACTTTTTGTTACTGTAAATCCTACTGTAATGGCTCCCAAGCGTTCTGCTTCTCTTAAGGCTGGTAGTGAGCCTAAACGCCACTGAAGGATGATGACGATAGCTGAGAAGGTTACGCTTCTCGACATGTTAAAAGATGGTAGAAGTTACGCGGCCGCCGGCCGCCATTTTGGCATCAACGAATCTACTGTTCGCTATATCAAGAAGGACGAGGCGAACATTAGAAAGACGGCTGCAATCACCTTTAGCAGATCAGCGAAGCGAGTCGTTACAGCGCGTAATAAAACGATCGTACGCATGGAAGGTGCTTTAGCTGTGTGGATTGCCGACTGCCGGAAGAAGAACATAGCCTTGGATACGAACACCATCCAAACAAAGGCTTTGAGCTTATATGAGAATTTTTCTGCAAAGGAACCCAAAGACGACGACGGCAACCATGCTGAAGATGATGATGATGCAGATGATCCTCAACCAGGGACATCCACTGATTCCCAGCCTCAGAAACGTTTTTCCGCAAGCAAAGGATGGTTCGCGAAGTTTCAGAAACGCTTCGCCCTGAAAAGCGTTTCCCTGGATGGGGAGTCTGCTTCCGCTGACACTGCCGCTGCTGAAACTTACGTGAACCAGACGTTCAAGAATATTATCGCCGAAGGTGGATACAAGCCGGAACAAGTCTTTAATATGGATGAGACTGGCTTGTTTTGAAAGAGAATGCCGTCGCAAACTTTCCTGTTCAAAGAGGAAGCCAAAGCCTCTGGCTTTAAAGCATTCAAGGATCGCGTTACCCTCGTGATGTGTGGCAATGCTGCTGGATTTTTGTTAAAGCCGGGGCTTATTTATAAGTCGAAAAATCCTCGCGCTTTGAAAAATGAAAATAAGAATCTCCTTCCCGTGTACTGGATGCATAATCAAAAAGCATGGATTACGAAGATGCTGACCTCCAACTGGTTCCATCAGTGTTTTATCCCGCAAGTCAGCAAATATCTCTTAGAGAAGGGCTTGCCATTCAAGATCCTTCTCCTTATGGATAACGCTGGTGGACACGCAACTTACCTGTCGCATGAGGGCATTCAGGTTGAGTTCCTGCCACCCAACACCACGTCATTAATTCAACCGATGGACCAGGGGGTTATCAGGGCGTTCAAGGCCCTCTACACGAAGAACACCTTGGCGGACCTCGTTGCGTGTGTGGATGCTGCCCAAGATGACGAGGATGAAGATTTTAACTTGAAGGCGTACTGGCGGCAGTACACCATAGCCACGTGCCTGCAGAATATTCAGAAAGCACTTCAAGAGATGAAACCTGCAACCGTGAATGCAAGCTGGAAGAAGTTGTGGCCCGATATTGTTTACGACGACAAGGGATTTACTCCGTTGGAAATCCAACACTCTGCAATACGGAAATCTGTGCAGTTGGCCGCCATAATTGGAGGTGACGGGTTTGGCGACATGACGACTGAAGACGTCGACGAGTTGTTGGACTGCCATTCCCAGCCCCTAACTGACGCAGACCTCGAAGACCTGACGAAATCGGCAAGTGAAGAAGAGAGTGATACCCAGGAAGAGACCCAAGAAAATGTCGAAGAAACGGGCTTAACATTAGAACGGCTTGCCAAGGCCTGCAACCATGCGAAGGAGTTGAAAGAAATGTTGCAAGAGTGGGACGAGGATATGGTTCGCTCGATGCAATTCTGCAACAAGATCAGTGAAGACATGACTCCCTACAAAATGCTCTTGGATTGAAAAAAGAAGCAGAGGCAACAACTTCCGATCACAATGTTCTTCCAGCCTCGCAAAATAGAGCCAGTTCCTCCTGCTAGTACGCCTTCGGAAGAAATTGAAGAAGTTTCCCAGGAAGAAGTTGAAGAGGTGTCCCAGGAAAAGACACCTCCGTCTGAAGAGACGTAAAATACTATCATTGGCTGCACAGTAGAACACATCATCAGCTTCATCATCATCATTTCTACTGTGCAGCAAATTCATCGCCATCACCATTCAAGTTTTTCTTCAACTTCTTTCGTGGGGAGTACAGTAACAATCTTTATTTTTTACTTTAATATTCTTACTGTACATTCTAAAACTGTATTTGTGCCTGTTTTATAGTTTAGTACTGTACGTACTGTATGCATTAGGTTAAAGGGAAGGTTTTAAAAGTCTACATGTTGTAACCTATCATATTTTTTTTGTTTAAAATTTACATTTACGTACGTAAAACAATCTCTCTCTCTCTCTCTCTCTCTCTCTCTCTCTCTCTCTCTCTCTCTCTCTCTCTCTCTCTCTCTCTCTCTCTCTCTCGTAAATTGTTTTCCTGCTTTGCTACGTACAATACTGTATAATTTATATTTGTAAGGTAACATATTTTGTAAATGCTTTTACTGTAAATACTGTATGTACTGTATCATTATTTATCACTATCATCATGCGCGTTAAATGCCTTGTTTGTTCTGAGCGTGGTTGTTTACTGAGCGTACACGCCGTCGTTTCAGGCGGCGTCATAAAGAAAAACATTTCATTTGGAAGTCCTAAGAAAAATACGTAAACTAAAACATTGGTAATAAAAAAATCAACATACAGTAGGCCTACTGTATAATCAATATAATCGATGCAAAAACTAACCTATACATATATGTGTACTGTACACTAAATGAGTTTGTTTCTTCATTATGATCAGAGATGAACGTAAACAAAACATTGGTTGCCATTTTTTATCGTGCTTTTTAGGTGTTTAGGAAACGCATGATATAAAATCGCCTTTAATATTTGTGCCTGTTTTAGTTTAGGGTGCTGTAGTACATGCATTAAGTGTTCTGTACATTAAAGGGTGGTTTGTTAACAATACTACGTACAAGGGAAGGTTTTAAAAGTCCGAATATACATGTTAAATAAATAGGTAAATATGATGTCACTACTTCGCGGATTTTCACCTATCGCGCCCGCGTCTGGAACCTATCTACTGCGATAAACGAGGGTTCACTGTATTTATCAAATTCAAGCCAGTCGAATTCCGACAAGACCACGCACTCATCACACCGATCTCCTAATTGGCAGGTTTTACCCCGGAAATTAGAACACACGGTATGTGGGTCGAGAGAGGCCTTGGGAAGACGTTTGTTACAATCCCTAGCATTACATTTGCGAAATTTAGGTCCAGGGATAGGAGAAGGGTCAGCCATATTGAACAGTCAAAGAAAATCCAAAACAAATCCAAAGTCATCAACAATAAACACTAGCCAAAAAAGGGTTCAAGAGTTTTAATTGAAGAGAAAAACACCCGTCACAGCGAAAGCTCAAAACAACCAAAAAGAAGTACTTCACCAAAAATGACGAAAACTCCAGGTCAACAGCGAGCGGAATCAACATGTCGATAAGACCGACAGAGAAGAACTGGAGCTGTTTACAAGTATATGCGGTATCTGGCCGATAGTCGGCGCTGGTGGGCACACCCGCAACCTTCATGGCGATCGCTCGCGAGTTTTTGTGTTTCTGTCGAGCCGTCCGAGACGTCAGCTATTATATATTCACCGGCTAAGTTTAATATTTAAAAACAGTTTCGCTGACCAACGTGACATGCGCAGCTTCTATGCAGCAACAAAGGAAATATTCGGTCCCACACAGTCATCAGTGGGCAGCCTGAAGGACGCGGATGGGGCCACGACCATCACCGACAGCGAGGGCATCCTGGCCAGGTGGAGGTCTCACTTTGAGAACCTCCTCACTCAATGACCAAGCAGACACCCCAGACGATCTCCTGCGAATGACCCCACAGCATCCCGTCCGTCACTGGATGGCACTACCACCCTCCATCCATGACTTCAACAAGGCCCTGCAGCGCATGAAGCCCGGCAAAGCCCCAGGGCCAGACAACATCCCGTTGGAGCTCCTCACTCATGGTGGCCCCGGTTTGAGGAACCGTTTGATGCTCCTTATACTGAAAATACGGGAGACCAAGACCCTCTCCAGTGACTTCCGCGATGCAAACATCGTTACCATCTTCAAGAAGGGAGACAGGGAGAACTGTAACAACTACCGGGGAATATCACTACTAAGCATCGCGAGTAAGATTTTCGCTCGGATTCTCCTTGACCGCCTCCTTATTCTCGCAGAAGACGTCCTGCCAGAGTCCCAGTGCGGCTTTCGACCTTCCCGCGGGACCATAGACATGATCTTCTGTGCGCGACAACTACAAGAGAAGAGCCTCGAACAACAACAGCCCATAATGTTCATCTTCTGGGATTTGAAAAAGGCCTTCGACAAAGTACCTCGACCTGCCATGTGGGCTGTCCTCAAAAGATATGGCTGCCCACCCGATTTTGTCAAGCTGGTGCGTGCCCTCCATGACGGAATGGTTGGGAGAGTCTGCCACCAGAACTCTATTTCAGACCCATTCCCCATCAACGGCGGCCTGAAGCAGGGCTGTGTTCTGGCCCCGACGTGTTTCTCGCTATACACCGCAGCAATGCTCAACGAGATTCCCCCAGACACACCCTCAGTCGACCTACGTTTCCGCATGGATGGAGGCGCTTTCAACCTCGCTAGACTCCGCGCCAGAACCAAGACCACCTTGTGTGCAGTGCGAGAACTGCAGTATGCTGACGACAATGCCACCCCAGGTCAGACGGCAGAGGACCTGCAGTCGTTAGCTGATGCATACAACTCTGCCTACGAACGTTTTGGGATGCAAGTCAACACAGATAAAACCAAGACCTTCGTCCAACATCCACCAGGACTGATGCTCCCAAACTTCAATACCACAATGAATGACCAACCGTTAGAACAGGTGGACCAGTTCTCCTACCTAGGGAGCATCCTAACATCAGCTCCCACAAGCAAAAAGGACGTGGAGAACAGGATCAGGGCAGCCCACTCCGCCTTTGGCCGACTCAACTGCCGCGTATTTAACAACCACGCACTGACAATGACCACCAAAATAATGGTGTTCAGGGCAGTAGTCCTCTCCACGCTCCTGTATGCATGTGAAACATGGACGCTATATAAAAACGATATTAAAAACCTAGAACGCTTCCAACAAATGAAACTGAGGCAGATCTTGAAAATCCCCTGGGAGAGCCACACCACCAACATTGAAGTCTTAGAACGTGCCTCGCTGACCAGCGTGGAGGCCACCATCATCCACCACCGCCTCCGCTGGATAGGACACGTGCATAGGATGGATCCATCTAGGCTCCCAAAGAAAATATTCTACGGAGAACTGACCCAGGGCACCAGACCACGAGGAGCCCCGAAAATGCGCTATAAAGATCAACTAAAGCGCACCCTGGCTCTAACTGACATCGATCCTTCCTCATGGGAAGAAACAGCCAGGGACAGGAAAACCTGGAGAAGTACAGTACACCATGGCACCGTGGACTTCAAGGAGAGGAGGAGACAAAATGAGGAGGCTAGGAGGAGAAGAAGGAGAGAGCGATTAGAACAGCCCCGCCCACCACCTACCCTCCCTTGTGAACTATGTCCGCGACTCTTCCACCACAGACTAGGACTTAACAGCCACATCAGGCATAAGCACCAACCCCATAGATAGGAGGCTGATGGCTAACGACAGGACCCAATACTCGGACACAAGTAGGCGCCGACGACGACGACGACGACGACGACAAGTACTGTACAAAAAAAAGTAAGAAGACAAAAATTAATGGCAGTCCAAAATAGACGAGGAGAGAGAGAGGCAACAACCGTTCTCGCTTCGAGCCAAAAGCAAAGTGAGCTCAAGCACAGGTGTGTGTCAGGGGGGGAGGTAGCAGGCTAACCCCCTACCCCCCACTAACTAGCTGTGGGGTAGTAAACCCTCATTAAAATTTTAATGGCTCGTCATTTCAGCTACACCGAAAGTAATAACCCCTATTAAATAGCGTGGTTTGTATGTCAGTTACGGAACAACTCAGTGTTGTCAGGGGTATGACGACAGAGGAGAATATGTAACGAATAGGCCAGACTATTCGGTGTGTGAATGTGTAGGCAAAGGGAAAATGAATCGTAACCAGAGAGAAGGATCCAATGTAGTACTGTCTGGCCAGTCAAAAGACCCCATATCTCTCTGGTGGTAGTATCTCAACTATATGGCTTTGTAAGTTAGATAAAGGAACAGTGGGATTACAGGAGGTGAAGGCCCCAGATACAGACATAGCATCATATGTTAGGTTAGGAGGGTGTGGTTAAGTTACAATGCCTCCTTGTGTATGTTTGCTCCCGTCCCAAAACCTCGACTGTTCCTGTTGTTCCCCTTTCTGACAGAAATGAAGGTCAGACTTGTTCAAAACATACAATATCACATACAGTACTTTCATGAAATTTCAAAGTTGCAACTCAAGCCCTGGTCTGAGTTGTAAATATTTCCCTGTAATTTTTACTGATGGGAGTACCATGTTACAAAGAAAACTAATTTCACAATTGTATTAAAATGCAATATTAGTTAGGATATTGGAAATTGCAAAATATGACAAATTCGAAGATAATTTGTATTTTTCCTAACCATACAAACCTTAGCTATTTACAATAGGGTTACCTTTTAGCGTAGCTGAAATGGCGAGCCATTAGATTTTAACGAGGGTGTATTACCCCCGCGCTAGTTAGCGGGGGGGGGGGGGGGGGGTAGGGGAGTGGTAGCTAGCTACCCCTCCTCCCCCTCACACACAGGTGAATACTCACTTTCACTTAGAGGTAGGACTTGTCTTGGGGGACAGGGCTGGCGGGCAAATATGTGTAAATAGCTAAGGTTTGTATGGTTAGGAAAAATACAAATTACAGTATCTTCGAATTTGTCATTTGTTCCGTAACCGGAATACAAACCATGCTATTTACAATAGGGTGACTTACCCCTTAGGAAGGGTGGAAAGTCCCCAGCCATACTGGCTTTGGCTTTACCCGGGGACTCAGAATCCGAGTGAGTCGCACTCGAGAAAAGGAGTCCCTGCACCTCACAAGTTCCTTGCTCCGCAAGGAACCATGTGGCCTACGTAAGCTTGTGTGTGAAGGAAGAAGTGTGACCCGTCCTAGGCAGTTGACCTGGAGTTCCAGAAGGAACTCTGGGTTAGGACGTTCCCAATACCACCTCGTCAGGGTATGGGGGACGCGACAGTATTGACTCAATACTCGGAACACAAGGAAGCATGGTTTACCTGCAGAGGTTCGAGGTCAGCTATGCAGAGACCAGGATGCTGCTTCCCCGTAGAGGGGATGATGAAGAAAGAAGTAAGGGCCAGACATACTTCTTTCGTTCATGCAGACTAAAACCTGATAAAATGCCCTCAACCTTCTGCTACCTGTCCAAAAAGGAGCCTGAGGTTAGACCAGCTGTTGTGTAGCCACCACAGGGCGATAGAAAACGTATCGAGACTCCTGTGGGTCACGCCCTGCAGGAAGCGGGCTGCGAAGGTCATTAGACGCTTCCAGACTCCAGCTTGTAGCACCTGCGTCACAGAGTAGTATTACTCGAAGGCGAAGGACGTTGCGATGTATCCAACATCGTGCTGTAGGGCGACGTGACGGGGGAGGGTCTGGAGACAGGTCGAGATGAATGTCCTTGAGTCCGGGCTTAAGAGGTATACTGGTGACTCTCCCCCCATGTCCTCCTTGTGCTCCCAAATCGGCTGCAACTGAGGACAAACTGCAGCTGTTCCCAGCGCTAACCTCTCGATTCCTTTACTGGCAAGAAAGAGATGGTCTTGGGACATCAGACACAGAATGGAGACTCGAAATCTTGAATGAATCGGACCGAAGGGCCGGACCCTCAGATTCTGAGTCTAGCCAACAACTCAGGGGCGAGCCTGAATGTTGCCTTCCCCTCTTCCTTAGAAAGGGGGGAGTAGTAAGAGACCAAGAAGATTGCTTACACACTGGCCGTGGCCAGAGTAAGCAGAAGACCCAAGGCGGAATACAATCCGAGGCCTGTCGTAAAAGGGTCTTGAGAAGATCTCTTAAAGGACTAAAAGTCCGAGCCATGCTCCAAGTTGGAGGTCTTCCTCCGACTAGGGCAGGGACGATCGTAGCTTCGCATGAGCGAGGATAGATCCAGCGGGCAGGAAAAAGTTATTCCTTTAAGCCTGAAGGTCAGGGAAAGGCTGAGTGACAGGCTTCATTGCCGAGAGCGGAAAGGAGTTTCCTCCCGCCGAAAGGCAATAAGACCGTTATTGCTGGAGAAGAGGCCTCAAGGGAAGAGGTATATCTCCCACGGCACCAACCACCTTAGACTCTTCACTTTGCCTGGGAGACCCCTGTGGATGACTATCGCAGATGACGCGACCTCCGTACCGCGACTGTAGCGGGTTGTCTCTTCTTGAGGAGGAAGCGTAGTGTCTCCAGGCATGAAGCCGAAGCGACGCCCCGGTTCGGGAGAGATGTCGCAGTGTGGTTGCTTGAGTAGTCTGCGCCGTGGGAGAAGCTCTCCCGGGAGTTCTGTCAGGGGAAGCAGAGGGTCCAGAAACCGTTCTGCGCATAGTCCCAGTGGAGCTCTCCCATTGAAAGGTTGACAGACAACCTGGTCTTGTTGAGACCCATTGTCCACAGACAAAAAGGAGGGAAGACGCAGGCGTCAAAGTTGTCCCACCATCACCGGAATGCATCTTGCCAGAGTCTCGGGGTCTGAGACTGGTGGGAAGAATAGCGGAAGCTTGAGGTTCCAAGCTGTCACGATCAGGTCCCCAGACCAGCACTTGCTGGTTACCCAAGGTCAAAGACCCCCAGGTACACTCTCTCTACGAGGCTCTGCTCGGATAGTCTGAGAGAAACATTCCCCTGCCTGGAATGAGAGAGCCGATGGTGGTATTGAGAGAATCTCAATCATCCCGGTATCTCTACTGCAAGATGTGAAGGTGTGAAAATGCGTCCCCTGCTGGTTAGAATGAAGTCGACGCGCAACGGGGCGACTCGGCAGGAGCTGTAGGATCTGAAGAGGGGCCAGACTAAGGCCCCTAAGCCTGCCTGAATGATGGAGAGGTATCCTTCAGGTCTTGACCATAGGCCTGGACCGGAACATGCCCCCCCCCCCCTCTTTCCTTTGACGAGTCCGAGAACCGCATCAAGAATGTGGGGAAAGGACGAGAATATCCACTACCATCAAGAGGCTCCATAGGTCAACATCCATTGCAGGTCTAATAGTTCCGCTGGTCCCATAGGGCCAGGGAGTCCGGTTAAACATTGCCTGAAGCCACCGGAACTTGGATCGCCCCACATGGAACTTATCCTGAGGCGACCGTTCGGACTATAGACGGGTCAAAGAGGAAAGGAGAACTAGGAAACGTTCCAAGGTAGGGTTGAAAGCTCTGCTTGACTGAGAACAGGTACTGCGACTCTCCTCAGTCTTGCCACAGTCAACCGAAAGGAAGGCTCGGAGGATGTGGTAACAGAATCTGGCGTCCCCAGGTAGTCACCCATCCAAGTACCGACGTTGCTTAACCTCGCTGGACGGACGAGAAGCGGGGTTTCCAACTTGGTAAGGCCGTTGACTCAATATCATGGTCAGATACTCCAGATGTTGAGGCAGAGGAAGAGAAGGCTCCAAGCAAAATACCATGAGCCCACACTCATGGTAAGCATCTGGAAGCTTGTCCCGGCACTGAAGAAGGTCGAAACCCGAGCCTACCGGAGTTGACCAGCCCTCCAAACAGTAGAGGAGGCGGAAGCCTGCACCTGAGTGGCCAAGAGGAAGGCAGGGAGAGTTCTCTGGGGAAACAAACCTGCTATGCCACGGCGGGATAGCCACACTGCATCATAAGCAGGAATACTTGCAGTCTAGGCTGAATCCGACGAGCATCCTGGAAGATGGATGGAATGGAAACTGAAAGTACCCGTCCTTCCGATCCAGGATTTAAGGAGTCCTGTCGCCTCGTTACCAGTCTGATCGATTCTGCTGGTCTACGCTGGCCGAAGTTTGTTTGACAAACTTGATCAGGGATGAGAGGTCGACTATGGACATCCCCTCTCAGATCCTTCCTTACAAGAAAGGATCGACTGAGGGGGCCGAGGGTGAAGCCGTCGATGATCCTAAGGAAGACCTTCGCCTAAGGTATGGATCATTCTGCCCAACCGGGCAACTCTGCTGACGCTATGGCATAGAGGTTCAGAGACACTGAATTCGCTGACAGAGACGGCAGGCGCGATATCTTTGGCTAATCACAGAGATTGTGCGGGAATGGGCATCGGGAAGCTGTCATTCGGATGAGTAACCTTAAGCATCCTCCCAGCAAAAAACCTGCAATCCTAGAGTTCGTGAACTCCTTTAGGACTATGCCCCCCCGGGGAAGTCTCCCGTGCCATCTGTTCCTGACAGGAGGAAACTGCAATTGGACACCTTGTCCCAGTTGTCGTAGCCGATAACTTAGGCCAACGTGGTTGAAAGAAAAGGGCGCTGGAGCCCTGCAGAGTCTAGAAGAAAGCGCCTTGGAGGAGTGAAACCGGAAGTCGATTTACTCCGCACAGCAGCTGTCTAAGTCTCTGTCCTTGGGCACAAACAAACTCTTCTCAAGGATGGAAGGGTGTCTGAGGTCGTCGACCTCCACAGATGAGACACCCGAAGGAAGCCCTCAGTCAGCGCGTCCAGATGGTACAACATCGAGCTTGTCCGCAAGTTAGATACTTAACGACGAAAGGCCAAGGTGCCTGAGCTCGAGAGGAGGAAAGTACCCTTGATCTTCCTGTAGCTTCCTTGAACCAAACCTCGGGCCGTAACCGAGGAGGGAAAGAACCTGGTAAGCTCCCAGAGGAAGAGGTAAGCAGTCACCCCTTGTCCGATGGAGAAATCTCGAACGGAAAGCCCCCCGCCAAAAATCCTTCCAGGGAATGACGGGGAGGGGCTAACCCAGGTTCAGGACTCAGATCTCCCTTAAGTTTCTCCTATTCTTGCAAGTGCCATGCTCTGTGTTTACGGGGTGAGGCCGTGTTCTGGAAATACGCTCCAGAAGAACTCACCAGGCTGGTCATGCTGTGAAAACCCCATTGGGAATCGTGGTCGCAATTGCCCTGGAGCTCGCGCGACGGAAATTCCTGGTGGTCGGCGAGCGATAACCCATAGACGAGCAATGGATACTGCAAGAAATAAGCCGACATTTGTGCGAAGAAACACTGTAGGTTCGCGCGACGGAGCACCATCCGTCCGTGCAATGGAAAAACCGTTGGTTCACGCGTGGGCGAACATTGGAGAGCATGAGCGTAGACGTGTAGGCGCGTAGACGTGCAGGCACGTGGGCGTGTGGGCGCGCAGGCGAGTGGTCGCGCGGTTGCACTGGCGAGCGGTCGCGCGGGCGAGCGGTCGTGAGGGTGGGCAGGTGGATGAGAGCGAGTCCGAGTCGGCGAACGCAAGCGTTAGCGCAATGGCGAGGAAACGCGCTGCCGCGTGGGCGAGGAGGACCGCTGGCGATATGGATCAACAAGCGATGGATGGTGAGCTGGTGAGCGCTAACGCGCAGGTTGGCGATGGCGCGTTGTGTTATGCCGACGCGATGGTCGAGCAGTATGCGCAGGTGAGTGATCGTGCGTTGGCGAGCAGTATGCGAAGGTGAGCGATCGCGAGCAGTGATCAGCATGCACCGGGTCGCGCGATGGTGATCTGTATGCGCAGGGTCACGTGATGGTGATCAGCATGCCAGGGTCGCGCGATGGCGATCAGCATGCGCAGGTAGGCGGTCGCGCGATGGCGAACAGCATCTACAGGTGGGCGATCGCGCGATGGCGAACAGCATACGCAGTTGAGGGTCGCGCGATGGCGATCAGCATCCGCAGGTGTGCGGTCGCGCGATGGCGATCAGCATCCGCAGGTGTGCGGTCGCGCGATGGCGATCAGCATCCGCAGTTGAGGGTCGCGCGATGGCGATCAGCATCCGCAGTTGAGGGTCGCGCGATGGCGATCAGCATCCGCAGTTGAGGGTCGCGCGATGGCGATCAGCATCCGCAGTTGAGGGTCGCGCGATGGCGATCAGCATCCGCAGTTTGAGGGTCGCGCGATGGCGATCAGCATCCGCAGTTTGAGGGTCGCGCGATGGCGATCAGCATCCGCAGTTTGAGGGTCGCGCGATGGCGATCAGCATCCGCAGTTTGAGGGTCGCGCGATGGCGATCAGCATCCGCAGTTTGAGGGTCGCGCGATGGCGATCAGCATCCGCAGTTTGAGGGTCGCGCGATGGCGATCAGCATCCGCAGTTTGAGGGTCGCGCGATGGCGATCAGCAGGCGCAGGTGAGCTAGTAGCTGGCGAACCATGTTCCTTCAGAAGTGATGGAGAACGTTGGCGTGCCGGCTGTAACACACGTGGGCGATCGAGCTGATGATCGCTGGCGAGCTGATGATCGCTGGCGAGCTGATGATCGCTGACGAGTTGATGGTCGCTGACGAGCAGAAGGCTACGCGTGGAAGCCTGCGCAAAGAAGAAGAGTCCTTGACCCCGACCTGAACCGAAGTTCTAGATCGCGAGGGCGAACGTGGGCGCACAGGGCGCGTAACAGGAACCAACAGGAACCGCAGGGATGATCATCTTGAAAGCGCTGACGAACAGGAGAGCGCTGATGAGCAGTAGAGCGCCTGTGTGCTCACACTGAGCAGGAGCAGGAAAGAACACAGCAGAAGGGCGTGCAGGGAAACCCTGACACGCAAGGGAAGAACCCCCGTGGGGGCAACCCTTTGCCCCGAAGGGATCGTTGTCCGCCGGGAGACTGATGTCCGTCGGAAGACCGCTGTCCGTCGGAAGACCGCTGTCCGTCGGGAAGACCGTTGTCCGTCGGGAAGACCGTTGCCCGTCGGAAGACGAGATCAGACTGCTGTCCATCTGCACCAAGGCGGAAGATCGAGAAAAAGGAGTTGTAGGCTGCAAACGGAGATCCAAAATGGCGCCTCAAGCACCCTTATAGGGAGATGAGAGGCCCTTACGACGAGGCGGACGGTGGGCCTTACGGCGAGGGAGGCCAACAGCAACAGAAGAAACCTCCGAAGAGGAGTCTCTATGAGTGTACTTTCTCGCGAACGAAAGAGAAACACTTCGTGGAAGAGACTGGTCAGCCAGTGACCTAAAAGGAGCAATCCTCCGAAGAGGAGCTCCTGCAGTTGCCCAGCTCCTTGAGCGAAACTGCAGGTGCGACCGCTCAGCACCAAGAGCATAGTCGCACGAAAAAAAGGCAAGAGAAGAACCCCCCAAAAGGAGAAAAACTCAAGCCTGGACAGGAAAAACTTCCCTCGGAAGGAAAGTTACTCGCCCAAGGAGGCAAGCCTCCTGAGAGTTCTAAAATGAACTGGAGAGCTGTCCGTCGTCACGGGAGTACTACCAGTAGAAGGAGACACACCCCTGACAAAAAAACAAGGGGGGAGGCAGCAACAGCCGAATCCCCAGGACTCAACCAGACAGCTCACACCGTTGCTATATTACAGAAACGAACTAGATCGGTAACTGTAAAAAAATAAAACAAATAATATTAGTACAAATTCATTCCCCCGGGAAGGCTCCGAAGAGGAATCCCGAGGGAAAGGAACAAGAATTACACAACAGGCACGTGCCCTCACAACCACTTACACTCGCGGAAGGAGAGCTGTAACCAAAACAGAATTATAACAATTATAATTATGTAACTATGTAATTATGTAATTTAAAAATGAATGAACACTAAAGAAAGAACGAAAACCCCGAAAGGAATCGTTCTACAAGCTGAAAAACAAAAAACAACTACAATTAGATTCATAACTAATTGAGACAAACGTACGGCGTAGCAACCCCCCACACGGAAAGGAAGCTAGGCTACAATGGCGTAGTAACACGTAGTAAAAGGGTGAACGACCTCAAGAGAGAGAGAGAGAAAGACATAAGTCAAACTCGATCGCCACCCATAAAATTACGCCGTGGTGGCCTAACTGCCGAGGCCCCACGTAGATATCGTACACTACACACACAATCTGAAAAGGAAACTTACTTATTTCTATACTCAAATATATATACAAACATGAAAACATGTTTACATATATATTGAGTAAATGAAAAGTAAGCGATTAAGTAAAGACAAAACAAACAAACAATGGCTGCCAAGAGAGGACCAAGACAGAGACGTCTGTCACAGTCCGAGCCAAAAGTGAAAGTGAGTATTCACCTGTGTGTGAGGGGGAGGAGGGGTAGCTAGCTACCACTCTCCCCCCCCCCCCCGCTAACTAGCGCGGGGGTAATACACCCTCGTTAAATTCTAATGGCTCGCCATTTCAGCTACGCTAAAAGGTAACCCTATTGTAAATAGCGTGGTTTGTATTCCGGTTACGGAACAAACATTATTTTGAATTCCATATACTACTGGTGGAAACATCTAATACCAAAGTTACAGATTTTAATAAAATATACCCGTTTTGCTCCTTTTGTCATCTTAATACAGGCCACAGCAGCCTCCTTCCACCCAGTAGTTATAAAAATCACTGATAGGTGGTGCTTCTGCCATTAGATATTTGTTAAAACAGAATAAAGGGATACTATAATTGTTTTATATTCTAAAACTATTTGTTGTTGATATTGGAATATACAATACAATTAAACCTCTTATTTTATTTATTTTGTTAACAGTGAAGAGTTCGGGTTGAAATGTGTATTTGATATAAGTCTGATAATGGGAAGTGGAAGTCAAGTCCATGTTCGAACAGGGGCTGAAGTGCAGAGCTACAACTCACTCTTTTGTTAAGTGTGTTTTCACCAATTAAAAGTTGATATAATTGATAATTAACGATGAAATACTATCCGACTGGGTTAACGCCCATACCGAAAAATGTTCCTCTTGCCAGAACATAGGAGCAATGAGATAATGTTTAAACGCTAGCTATGGCAGAGCAAAAACCAATAAATCATTAGCTCAATTAAGTAAAGAGGTAGAGCATTTGTAAGAAGATGAATACTCCAACGAACGACACCATAGAAAACAGGAAGGAAAATCACATTTTCTATGTGTCCGGAAGACCTGGCAAACAAAAGCTCCAGTGTTTTGACCGTGTTTCATGACTATTACTCTGTTTTGATGATGGTAACTGTATTTTCATTACGATGACTTTTTTATGATAACATTGAGAAACAACAAAGTTTAAAATAATTAATTTAAATATAACATAATTTGACTGGTACGCTGTATATTTTAGGGTGTTTCAAACAGTTGATACTGTATCATTATGTGACGTAAAGTCAAAGCTTTTCAATTATAGTAGTCGACCAACCATAACTCAAAAACTATGAATTTCAGCAAGATATCCCTATAAAAAACATTTAAAACACCAGAAAATTTATCCGAAAAAAAATTTAATTCCTGCAAATTGTTTTTTTGGGCTCAAGCCATGGCGTCCTGATGGAAGGTTCCTTTTTGGTAGCTTCCTTGGGTATATAACTACTAAGATATTCCCAGAGAATTTAACCACAGGTTATCACAGAATTCTAACTTCTGGAGCGAGTATCCTAAAGGTTTCCCTTTAAGACATCGTATATCAACAGGGGACGCATGTATTAACGTGCCACATAGCTATCTGCACCCCATACAGAGTTAACACTTCGATATGGAGGGACAGAGAATAGCTGGGGAGCTGTTCCACAGCTAATCTCGTCCGTGGCTACTTTTGGTACTCGAGACGTAAACAAACGGGCGCCATTGCTAAATGACGTCACGTCCGTCCTCATCCTTCATTTAGTAGCTTGCCTTACTAGTCGGACTTTTCCCTGTGTGATCTTTATCGACTTGCATCTTAGCCATATTCTCTACCCTCGGCCTCGCCTTCTTCTGAAAAGTTGAGTACAAGGTTCCAGTATTGTTTAAATAAGCTCTGGCTGTAAAGTAACTTTTACTTTTCGAGATATTTGATGTTTTGTGGCAGAGCTGTGCCTCGACCGGACCGGCCATTTTATGGCGTCGCTGTTGTTTTACATGCCTTATTTAGATAGCCTCAACAGCGTTTTCCGGCCTCATTAACTAATCGATACTATTAGTTATTTAGTCTTCATAGCTAGGAACTTTTATATCGTGTTTTGACGCCTTTTTATCGGTCATCACTGACCCCATACCAGTTGGCTAGTATAGCCCTAGGCCAGAGCGCCTATATCAGTGTTCATGCATGATATTTATCAGTGATCCTAGGTTTATTTATGAAGATAGTGGCATTATTTTGCAATACTATTGACTGTGATGCAAGTGTTTTCGCCTTCAGGGACCATATAAGGGACAGGTTAGATAGTGTGTCTTTCTAACCTAACCTACAAGTAGGACCCCTATATGCTTCCTTCATCCCCTGCCTTAGGGCATCCCCTCTGTGTAGCCTTGCTCCCCCTACCACGTAAGGGGATCAAGCTCATATCAGAGTATTTTATCGCTTCTCTGTCCTCCCTAAGGGAATGATCCCCCCTTAGGGTTGCGTCCGAGAATGAGGAACGGCTAGTCCTTCCTCTATTGCTGGGGCTAGGTCTCCGACCTTCCCTGCAATAGCGATACGTCTTCCATCCTTCCTAGTTCAGGGTGTAACATCCCTGCTCTAGGTTAGGTTTTGGAGGGGTTAGTTCTGTACCTTGCTGAAACGATACCCATGCACCGTTTTCAGACAGGCTGCCTTACCTTAGGCTAGGGAGTGTCCTCCCTTCCTTGGTTTCTTTGGTAGCCGCTCTGGTACAGAACCTCCTCCACAGAAGACCCTTCTCTTCTCCCCTCCCCACCTATCTCTTGTATGGCCTAGCCTATACTTAGGTTAGTCTATACCCATCTGTCCCCTGTCCTACAACTCCTCCTTAGGGTGGAATGATAGGGCTACCTTGAGCTCCTGTGTGCAGTCCGCTCTGGTACATATACCCTTCATAGTGTCCTATGGAGTTAACCACTGGATGCATTCTGTCTACAGGGGTTCTCCCCCCTCTTGGGTGTTCCCTGCCCTCCCTTGGGCTCCCTTAGCTCCCGGTCCTCTGCGGCCCCTGCTTCTGGGTGATAGGGCTAGCCTCTATCATGGGTACACCCACTCAGGTGGGATGCCTTGGGGTCCGTGGCCGGACCCCTACATCCCCCCCTTCTGTCTCTTTCACTATCCTGGTGCCGGTCCCTTGCCGCCTCTACTGTCGGTGATACCCACCTCCTACCTTGGTGACTTACCCCTTGCCCTCTGGGCCGTCAGTCCTCCGTGTGCCGGGGGACTGCCGCCTGCCGCCGGCGCCTAGCCGATGGCCTTCCCTCTTTCCTCATAGCTTCAGTCGTCCGTCCACCGGCCGGCCCCCGGAGTGCCGGCATCCGCTGCCGGCAGTCCGGTTCTGCTATAACCATCCTTGTTCCTGTCACCAATCCGGCAACCTCCGACTGCCGGAGCCGCCGCTCCCCGCCGGCGTGCCGCCGCTATGCCGGCGGCCGCCACCCTGGTATTACTCTTGACTTCTATATTGTCTTCCCTAATGCCAGAAACTCTGCTGGAGCGGCCTCCGGCGTGCCGGCGGTCTGCCGGAGCCTTCCGGAGGCGTCAAGGCGACTTGCACCCCCTTCTACTAGCTATCATCTGATGTTGATAGCCCTACATCGCAACCAGATGGTTTGATTACATAATGGATAGGTATTGCCTTACCGTTCCATTAGTAACCATGCTGTCTTCTTGCATATCACAGATTTCCAGCATGCTACGTGTATCTTAGCACGGCCGGTTACCGGAAACCGTTACCCTATGGGATCTTATACGTTCCCATCCTTGGGTCTGAGTGGCCTCAGTCCCAGTTCTATATCCTTTGCAATCCCCACTAGAATTCCCACTGCCTTCACGGCATGCTATGCTGAATTCTGCCCTGTGTCCTCGGTCACAACAAATTGCCTACGGATAAGGTTACGGTAACCGGCCGGGCGGGTTACACGGAGGATGTGTCTATCTCCTTCTTTTCCGCCCACTCTCTGAACGTCACAGTATTTCTACCACTGAATATTAGGTTAAAGATTAATCACTTAATACTTAACCTTAAAATAGAAGTCATCCTTATGACTCCCCCATACTCATGTCCTCTTTCTCTTACAGGAGGAGTACGTGAAGTGCGACCATGGCTTCTGTGGAGTGAAGCGCCCGCACTTTTATGGGCACACGGCGTGTAGGACTCACGCCCCTTGTGCAAACAAAAAAGATGATCTGAAGTTCTGGGACCCACTGAACTGTACGGTCTACCAGGAACGCCTGGTCGAGGCGTTCAATAACCCTCCCTCAGCGGAGGTTAGGGACGCTTCTCGAGAGAAGCTACGCAAATGGGTGCGTGGCTTCCAGAAGAATGCCACTGGACCGTACCTTGCCACCGAAGACTTGAGGGCCTTACTGTTCCCAAAGGCATCCCCAGACTCTGTGGTCCCCAAGAATCAGATCCCACCGTCAAGATCACGGTGGAACCCGATGTTGTCATGGCTCAGTCCATGCACGAGTGTCGCCTGGATACCGACAACGCGGAATGTATGTCGGAAGTGTCGGAGACAACGGAGAGGAACCTCATGGCCGAAGAATTGGACTATGAGTAGGACCAAGTGGAATACGCTGGGTCGGAGCAAGAGGTCGCTCCGCCTTCCACCACCACCCCAACTCCTACACCGACGGAAGTATCACTCCCGTCTACCTCCGCCACCCCGGACCCCATCCCAACCAGCGCCCAGGAGATGTTTCGGACGCTCGAAGCCATCATGGACAAGAAACTCCGTGAGACACACGAATACATCAGGACCATGGGAAGTTCCAAGGAGCCGAAAAGGAATTCGGTTAAGGACCTCCCTGCATGCTCGCACGCCAACCCCTGGAGGTATGCCAAGCATATGCCGATCGCAATGGGCAGGATCTTCATCAGTGAGAAGGTCGGCTCGGTTGTCCTGGAAGAAGTGGAATTCTTCAAGTTTTGAGGCTTACCCGGGCTGTTACGTCCGGCTTCGATCCGAACCTGCCTCTAAAGAAGAGACCGAACCTAAGGAGGTGATAGTGTTCGATCTCCCGAAGGCCCAGGCTATGATGGCCAACACCCTTAAAAGTAGGGGTTTTACCTTCTCAAAGCTTCCGGCGTTGAGCAAGAAGTACCCTACCTACGTCCCACCTGATGATGCGATCCTCCCCTTCATGGAAAAGGCCTTCGCAGCGGTACACAGGGCAGTGGAAGAAGGGAAACCTTTCCCTGCACTGGAGGAGTGCAGACCCTTCTCCCTGGTCACTCCCCCCGATGCTCGACACTGGAAGGATGTCCAACATACCTTCGTGGTGGGAAAACTAGATCCTGACGTTGCTGGACGTCAGTTTAACGGAGACCTTCCGAAACTTAATGACCACCTCCTTCGTCGGGAACAAGATACGAAAGAAAGACTTGCCGCATCCATGTCCCTCCAGGTCCAGCTTGACGTCATGGCCGGTGACACTAGAGTCCCCGACCACTACATGGTGCTCGCCAAGACGCATCTGGCGACTGTAGTCAAGGACTTACACAGCTTCATGAAGGCTCTGAGAGCCTGTCGTGAATTCGTGTTCTCAAGTGCCACAGTGAGACACGAACCCCGGAGGCTGATTTCCTCCAACATCTGGGGTAAGCACCTCTTTCCCTCTGATCTGGTGAAAGAGATTACCGACAAGGCCGCCACGGAGAACAGGAACCTTCTTCACAAGTGGGGCATGTCAAAGAAAAGGAAATCCTCTCAGGACGACGGCCCTCAACCTAAGAGGAGATCCTCCAAGCCAAAACCCCAACAACGTCAACAGAGACGGCAGTTTCCGGGACCCGCTACTCCCCAAGTGGCTGCTCAGCCACAACAGACCTTTCAGCTGGTCACCCAACCGGTCTTGCCCCAATCACCGGTTTTCACCCCTGCCTTTGAGCAACAGACCTTTCGTCCCAAAGGTTGAGGCTCAGGCAGAGGTGCAGGCAAGAGACGCATCTCGCCGTCCCTCCAGAGGCAGAGGAGGAAAGGGAGCTAGCGGCCGAGGTGGTACACCCTCGGGACACCAGAAGCAATGAAGTGCTTCCGGTGGGAGGAAGACTCCGCCAATTCCAGGATCGTCGGACCTTCGATCCCTGGGCACACAGCATCGTCGACAAGGGTCTAGGCTGGAGTTGGACTCAACCACCCCCAACCTTTCAGCAATTCTTCCAACATTCTCCCCCCCTTCTGGAAGAATATGTCCTAGATCTCTTGAACAAGAAGGTGATTAGGAGGGTAAAGTCAACCAGGTTCCAAGGGAGACTGTTTTGCGTCCCCAAGAAGGACTCAGACAAGCTCAGAGTCATTCTAGACTTATCCCCCCTCAAGAAGTTCATAGCGAACAACAAGTTCAAGATGCTGACTCTTCATCAGATAAGGACCCCTCTGCCTCAGGGTTCCTACACGGTCTCCATAGACCTGGCGGATGCCTATTGGTACATTCCAATGAACCACCACGCTTCCTCCTACCTAGGATTTCGACTCCAAAAGGAAAAGCTACGCCTTCAGGTCCATGCCCTTCGGCCTCAACGTGGCCCCTCGGATCTTCACAAAGCTGGCAGATGCCATCGTTCAACAGCTGCGCCTCCGAGACGTCCAGGTGATGGCCTACCTCGACGACTGGCTAGCCTGGGCTCCATCGCCCGAGGATTGTTTAAAATCCTGCAACAAAGTCACCCAGTTCCTAGAACACCTGGGATTCAAGATAAACGCGAAGAAATCTCGCCTCTCTCCAGCTCAAAGGTTCCAATGTCTAAGAACCCAGTGGAACCTTAAGTCACACCGCCTTTCCATCCCCCAGAAGAAAAGGAAGGAAATAGCAGGGTCTGTCAAGCGACTGCTGAAATCCAAACGGATCTCAAGACGTCAGCAGGAACGAGTTCTAGGCTCTCTACAGTTTGCCTCAGTGACAAACCCAGTGCTACGTGCACAGCTAAAGGATGCCGCGGGAGTCTGGAGACGTTCCGCATCCATCGCTCGAAGAGACCTCAAGAGACGGCTCCCAAACAGACTTCGGCTGCTCCTCAAGCCATGGTCGGAAGCAAAGGCCCTGAAAAGGTCCATTCCTCTTTAACACCCACCTCCATCACTCAACATCCACACGGATGCTTCGCTGGAGGGTTGGGGAGGTCACTCCCACCAAAAATAGGCTCAAGGCACATGGTCTCCCCTATTCAAGACGTTTCACATCAACATCTTGGAGGCCATGGCGGTCCTTCTAACGCTGAAGAAACTCTCCCCGCCTCCCTCGATCCATATTCGTCTATCCCTAGACAACTTGGTGGTAGTTTGATGTCTCAATCGCCAAGGCTCAAGATCGCCCCAGATAATCAGGTGCTTCTGACAATCTTCCGTCTGGCAGAGAAGAAGAAATGGCACCTGTCTGCAGTTCACCTACAAGGATCCCGCAACGTGACGGCGGACGCTCTATCCCGGACAAGTCCGATAGAGTCGGAATGGTCTCTAGACACAAGATCATTCTCTTTCATCTCTCACCAAGTCCCAGAACTTCAGACCGATCTCTTCGCAACGAGCGACAATAATCAACTTCCTCGATATGTAGCCCCGTCCGAGGACCCCAAGGCAGAAGCAGTGGACGCCATGTCACTGGACTGGAACAGATGGTCCAAGATCTACATGTTCCCTCCCACCAACCTTCTGCTGAAAGTCCTCTCCAAGCTGAGAACCTTCAAAGGGACAGCGGCCCTAGTGGCTCCCAAGTGGCCCCGGAGCAATTGGTACCCCCTGGTCCTAGAGCTGCAGCCCACGCTGATCCCTCTCCCGGGCCCAGTACTCTCCCAGCAAGTACAGAAGTCGACTGTCTTCGCTTCATCATCGAAAATCAAGGACCTTCATCTCATGATTTTCTCTCCCTAGCCGCGAAGAAAAGGTTTGGGACCTTGAAGAAAAGTCTAGACTTCCTCGAGGAATACAAGACCGAATCCACACGACGGCAATACGAATCATCCTGGAGAAAATGGGTCTCATTCGTCAAGGCAAAAATCCTACGGAAATCACCATTGATTTTTGCATGTCCTTCTTTATTCACCTTCACGGACAGGGCTTGGCAGCCAACACGATTTCTAATTGCAAATCGGCCTTGACTAGACCACTAATGTATGCCTCCAACTTGGACAATGATTCGTGCCCTCTCAAGGATCTGACTCAGAAAGTTATCTTTCTTTTTGCTCTTGCTTCAGGAGCCCGAGTCAGTGAAAGTGGCATTTTCAAGGGACGAGGGCCACATCCTGTTTACAGATTCAGGTGACCTTACCCTCTTCCCGGATCCGACGTTTCTCGCCAAAAACGAATTACCCACCAAAAGATGGGGCCCTTGGAGAATATGCCCCCTGAAAGAAGCTGCCTCTCTATGTCCAGGTATATCTTCATAGAACTTCGGACTTTGGTGGAGGCCAACTCTTTAAAGGAGAAACTTCGGACAGCGACCTGTCACTGTAACAACTAAGAGCGAAAATCACCTACTTCATTCGCAGAGCGGATCCTGACAGTTCACCCGCCGGTCACGATCCTAGAAAAGTTGCATCGTCTCTGAATTTCTTTCAGAGTATGGATTTCGAAAGTCTTAAAGAGTTTCACAGGCTGGAAATCCTCGCGTGTTTTCTTCAAACATTACGCAAAACAAGTGCACGAAGTCAAACATTTGTGGTAGCCGCAGGTAGTGTTATGAAACCTGCACCTAACTCTCCATAGAACAGTGAGTTACTTGGGACTCTAACTCCTCGGGTGCCTATGTTGACCCTCGCGTGATACGTAGTGATTTCAAAAACACTTAGTGCTTTTTCATAGACTGTTCTTCTCCCAGGTGAAATGTCATAGTCGTCACATGAGTGCCGCATGCCTAGAGCATGATGTGTTTTATTTTAATAGACTGACGTTCCTCTGGAACGAGTGCCTACTAATAATTTGAAATTCCCTTTCAGATTCAAGAGCAAGTCTTTCATGACTATGTACATTATAATTTATTGTAAATAACTTTTACAATTTTATTGCATTTCCTTAACATGTTCTGCAATGGTGAAATAAAATTTCTATTTTATTACTTGTGCGTCTCAATCCGCTCCTACTTATACTATGAAATACATGACTGTCATAGTTTTATTATCCCCTTCCTCTTATGTCGATGAAGATGACTAAGGGTTCAACCCTTATCATATACTCACTTCTGCAATGTAATATTCCTACTCGAATACTTACTTACATCATACCTTAGACACCAGACGACTCTATTCACATACAGTGCCTAACCACCACTTGTCTGCCTTTGTGAATGTTCCAATATGAATGCCAACCATTCAGTCTTGTCTCCGAGTTCTTCATGTTCTCCCAGCAAGGTGAGTAGCCCTTCGATGACCACTTTGATCTTCGGCATGGTCCGTTGGGACTTCGCTGCCAGGGGGGGCAGGAAGTTTCTTCCCATCGGTTCTCTTATTGAGGTTACTATGCTTATCCTGTCAAAGCCCTAGGCACTTACACTACAAGGGGAAAATCTACCACGATACATTGATTCTCTGGTACTCTTCCATCAGGACGCCATGGCTTGAGCCCAAAAAACGGATTTTGAGCGAAGCGAAAAATCTATTTTTGGGTGAGATAGCCATGGCGTCCTGATGGACCCTCCCTGCTACTTCGTTCAGTTTGTCAGGTCCCACCCTGCGCTGCTGTATCATGGTGATCGGCAAGCAACTGGCTTCAGGATGAGGACGGACGTGACGTCATTTAGCAATGGCGCCCGTTTGTTTACGTCTCGAGTACCAAAAGTAGCCACGGACGAGATTAGCTGTGGAACAGCTCCCCAGCTATTCTCTGTCCCTCCATATCGAAGTGTTGACTCTGTATGGGGTGCAGATAGCTATGTGGCGCGTTAATACATGCGTCCCCTGTTGATATACGATGTCTTAAAGGGAAACCTTTAGGATACTCGCTCCAGAAGTTAGAATTCTGTGATAACCTGTGGTTAAATTCTCTGGGAATATCTTAGTAGTTATATACCCAAGGAAGCTACCAAAAAGGAACCTTCCATCAGGACGCCATGGCTATCTCACCCAAAAATAGATTTTTCGCTTCGCTCAAAATCCGTTATTTTACTGCTCTTAAATTTTATCATAATTCTTTTCTGATCAACTCAGAAAGAGAAAGCTTTTGCACTCCAAAATCGCTCAATTGCTGAATGCATTTACCTTGAATAATCTAGTTCTACGTTAAAGGTACTATTGACCCTAATTATCCGATATTTAACCCTTGAAAATGTTAATAAAAAATCAAATAAATGCATACAGCCATACAAAATAAAAACTGCCCGTAGCAACGGAAATACATCCTAACTTACCCTTACCTAACCTCACTTCAAGTTTCTTGTCCTAACCTGAACGGGGAGCACTGGCTAACTTGACTCAGAGCCCTGTAGAAAATTAATACAGTAGTCCAATTTTTGTCAGGGAGGGTAGCAAGTACTACAGCTCTACTGCATTTTAATAAGTTTCCATAAATGGGCCACAAATAGAAAGATAAGAATTCTGAATTGATGCTAAGAAATTATTTCTTTTAAGTAATCAGCCATTTTACTTCACAATATCAACGACATTATCAACACCCAAGTTTTAAACCTTCACATGACATCAAGGCATCAAAACCAATTTAAAACAGTCAACAAAACTCGGATATCAATTGTCAGTAATCACACGTTTTATACGAATCAAAATATATTCTACAGACGGAAGTCATTAAGCCGTACTATGAATATGGCCATTAAGAAGAGCACAACAAACAAAGGTAAATTTTTGGAACTATTCATTTGCGACGGGAACGAGTGTCATTTTCGAAGAGAGCGTAATTTTTTCTATAAGAAAAAGTAGTTGTTTTCCTAGGTTACATTGCCCTGTAATACACTACAATAAAACCAAATCGTTATAAGAAAACAATATGATTTTTATGCATTAAACTAAATGATAACGATGTAACTGTAGGTGTTTTGAACGTTTATGATGGTTTAAACCGGAGGCAAATGACCAATTTTGAGGTATTAGACTCCAAACTCCAGCCCCCCAGCAGGGGATGTTTCTATCCCCCTCCCCCGTCAGGAAATGATGTTTTGAGTAAAATGGAACCCAAACAAATATATGGGTGAAGCTACAATGTAATACAGTAAAACTTTACCGCTACATCAATGGGGGTAGCACAAAATTATTAAAAGAATATTTGAACACTCACCATCACGAGCAGAATACAACGGCACAGTAGTCCTCAAACCGATAAAAACAATCACTAAAAAAAACGGTAGACGAAAGAAAAATAAAAAAATATATGTTACATATTGCCATACAAGGCATCATGAACTCGCTAGCACTCTCATATAAACACTTTGACTGTCAGTGTTCGTACGACAGTCAGTCATGTCAGGCTGTCAGTCCGTCACTTGTCATTCGTCTGTCGATCAACAGTGAACTTAAAACAAGGATAGTGGAGTTGTTATGATGTTCATTCGCCAAGATTTTGGCAGTTAAATTACGGCGTGTTGTCTCTCAGTTGATTATTATTATTATTATTATTATTATTATTATTATTACTATTATTATTATTATTGACGTTGTTGTTGACGTTGTTGTTGTTGTTGTTAATTATTATTATTATTATTATTATTATTATTATTATTATTATTATTATTATTATTATTATTATTACATCAAACCAACTTATTATTATTCCAAATTTTAGCAATTTATTGTGCAAATCATACCAGAAAATGACAGCTAACGGTGATAGTAGGGATATCAAAATATATCTATTGAATACAGGACTTGAATAATAATTACATGGTGTTGGACGCGAAATTCTTAACACAACTCATTCACGTGAATCAGAGAAACATTACTTTATTTTCTACCGATATGTTAAATTACGCAATGCGCTGGTCAATTTATATAAATTTTGTGACAACTGATGTAGAAGTTGTACATTATATATATATATATATATATATATATATATATATATATATATATATATATATATATATATATATATATATATATATATATATATATATATATATATATATATATATATATATATATATATATATATATATATATATATATATATATATATATATATATATATATATATATATATATATATATATATATATATATATATATATATATATATATATATATATATATATATATATATATATATATATATATATATATATATATATATATATATATATATATATATATATATATATATATATATATATATATATATATATATATATATATATATATATATATATATATATATATATATATATATATATATATATATATATATATATATATATATATATATATATATATATATATATATATATATATATATATATATATATATATATATATATATATATATATATATATATATATATATATATATATATATATATATATATATATATATATATATATATATATATATATATATATATATATATATATATATATATATATATATATATATATATATATATATATATATATATATATATATATATATATATATATATATATATATATATATATATATATATATATATATATATATATATATATATATATATATATATATATATATATATATATATATATATATATATATATATATATATATATATATATATATATATATATATATATATATATATATATATATATATATATATATATATATATATATATATATATATATATATATATATATATATATATATATATATATATATATATATATATATATATATATATATATATATATATATATATATATATATATATATATATATATATATATATATATATATATATATATATATATATATATATATATATATATATATATATATATATATATATATATATATATATATATATATATATATATATATATATATATATATATATATATATATATATATATATATATATATATATATATATATATATATATATATATATATATATTATCGCCATCATATTTTGATAAACCGGACTTTTTTCATATCTAAATCTTTCACACAAGTATATCATCATCTTTAATCCTTTTCGATATGGTTATCAAAATCAAAATACCTCACGTTAACTTATTTATTTAAAAACAGTACAAATATAGAATAATCTTAAACTACAAATCTTTTATTCTAAACATGAATCTATTTACATTTATGAGTAGTTTCCACTATTTTGACATTATCTGTGACCTAATCTATTACTTTTTAAATATATATATTTTTTTATTAAACATTGCTATGCATTCTAGTGATTGAACATATCTTATCCCAATCTTGTTTTGCAAGATTCTTTGAAAAGATTGAGTAATTTCATTGCTTTTTCTTTGGGAAAAAAATGGCAACTTTAATGATTTAAGAAATAAATGACTCAGTTTGTTTTATAAACTGTAGATTTAATCTAGCGCTGTAGTTCTTGTAAGAAGTTAATATAAATTTTTAAGACGGATTTCAAAGGTCATATTTTTGGAACAGTTTCATATAGTTTTTGGAGAGAAAAAAATCACTAAAAAGAAAGGAAACCTTGTGTTCACATTTTGAATAAATATTCACTGTTTAAGAGTACTAAGATATTTCACATCAAAGTAATCAGTTTCTACATGAACATCCATGATTATTCCCCGGTTTCATTAAATGTAATATAAAATTCACGTACTAATAAATTTGAAAAATTTCAAACAATTATAGCCACAATTATATACAGTATATCTGGTTTGACACACCTAATACTTTCCACAACATATAATAATATTTAGAAATATATTATTGTTATTATGTTTGTCATTAACAAAAGTGGAATCATTCGATGTATCCGTGATTGGCAAAATAGAATTTGTAGAAGCTTGGTACCTCTGTTAATGAACTTGATAGTTCTGTTGGTGAGTTTGATAGCTTTGTTGATGAACGTGGTAGGTCACTTGGTGAGCTTGATACTCTGTTAGTGAGCTTGGTATATCTGTTAGCAAGGTTGGCAGATCAGTTGGTGAACTTGATAGCTCTGTGAGCTTGGAAGTTTTGTTGGTTAGCTTGGTAGCTCTGTTGGTGAGCTTGATAGTTCCGTTGGTGAGCTTGATAGATCAGTTGGTGAGCTTGATAGTTCCGTTGGTGAGCTTGATAGATCAGTTGGTGAACTTGATAGCTCTGTGAGCTTGGAAGTTTTGTTGGTTAGCTTGGTAGCTCTGTTGGTGAGCTTGATAGTTCCGTTGGTGAGCTTGATAGCTCTGTGAGCTTGGAAGTTTTGTTGGTTAGCTTGGTAGCTCTGTTGGTGAGCTTGGTGGCTCTGTTGGTGAGCTTGATAGTTCCGTTGGTGAGCTTGATAGATCAGTTGGTGAACTTGATAGCTCTGTGAGCTTGGAAGTTTTGTTGGTTAGCTTGGTAGCTCTGTTGGTGAGCTTGATAGTTCTGTTGGTGAGCTTGATAGCTCTGTGAGCTTGGAAGTTTTGTTGGTTAGCTTGGTAGCTCTGTTGGTGAGCTTGATAGATCAGTTGGTGAACTTGATAGCTCTGTGAGCTTGGAAGTTTTGTTGGTTAGCTTGGTAGCTCTGTTGGTGAGCTTGATAGTTCCGTTGGTGAGCTTGATAGATCAGTTGGTGAACTTGATAGCTCTGTGAGCTTGGAAGTTTTGTTGGTTAGCTTGGTAGCTCTGTTGGTGAGCTTGATAGATCAGTTGGTGAACTTGATAGCTCTGTGAGCTTGGAAGTTTTGTTGGTTAGCTTGGTAGCTCTGTTGGTGAGCTTGGTGGCTCTGTTGGTGAGCTTGGTGGCTCTGTTGGTGAGCTTGATAGTTCCGTTGGTGAGCTTGATAGATCAGTTGGTGAGCTTGATAGCTCTGTGAGCTTGGAAGTTTTGTTGGTTAGCTTGATGGCTCTGTTGGTGAGCTTAGTGGCTCTGTTGGTGAGCTTGATAGGTCTGTTGGTAGGCTTGATAGATCTCATGCTAAGCTTAATAGCTCTGTTGGTGAGCTTGATAGCCCTGTTGGTGAGCTTGGTAGCCCTGTTGGTGAGCTTGATAGCTCACATGGTGGGCTAGGTAGTTCTGTTGGTGAGCTTGGTAGCTCTCATGGTGAGCTGGATAACTATGTTGCTAAGCTTGATAGTTCTGTAGGTGAGCTTGATAACTCTGTTGGTGAGCTTGGTAGTTCTGTTGGTGAGATTGGTAGCCCTGTTGGTGAGCTTGATAGCTCTCATGGTGAGTTTGGTAGTTCTGTTGGTGATCTTGGTAGTGTTGTTGGTAAGCTTGGTAGTACTGTTGATGAGCTTGAAAGCTCTGTTGGTGAGATATCAAGCTGTCATGGTGAGCTTGGTAGCTCTTATGGTGAGCTTGATAGCTCTGTTGGTGAGCTTGATAGCTCTGTTGGTGAGCTTGATAGCCCTGTTGATGAGCTCGATTGCTCTGTTGATGAGCTCGATAACTCTTTTGATGAGCTCGATTGCTCTGTTGATGAGCTTGATTGCTCTGTTGATGAGCTCGATAGCTCTGTTGATGAGCTCGATAACTCTTTTGATGAGCTCGATTGCTCTGTTGAGGCGCTTGATAGCTCTGTTGATGAGCTCGATAGCTCTTTTGATGAGTTCGATTGCTCTGTTGATGAACTTGATAGCTGTGTTGATGAGCTCGATAGCTCTTTTGATGAGCCAGATTGCTCTGTTGATGAGCTTGATAGCTCTGTTGATGAGCTTGATAGCTCTGTTGATGAGCTCGATAGCTCTGTCGGTGAGCTTGATAGCTCTGTTGAGCTTGGTAACTTTGTAGGTGAGCTCGACAGTTCTGTTGGTGTACTTGATAACTCTTGTGTTGTGCTTGATAGCTCTGTTGGTGAGCTTGATATTCCCATTGGTGTATTTGATGGCTCTGTTGGTGAACTTGATAGTTCTGTTGGTGAACCTGATAGTTCTGTTGATGAACTTGATAGATCTGTTGGTGCACTTGATAGTTCTGCTGATGAACTTGATAGCTCTGTTGGTGAACTTGATAGCTCTGTTGGTGAGCTTGATAGTTCCGAAATGTTCATTGATGACAGAGTAGTTGTTGAAGAGTTTTGATCTGAAATAAGATTTTTTCGTTTGTATTAATATATTCCTTAACACAAGGAGGCCTGTGCATTTAGAAAAGAAAAATAATGTAGTGTGTTTTTTCTGTTTTCGTGAAGAGATATTGTGTTACCTATATCAATTATATAAATATAATCAGTGGTTGTGGGGTAAGTATTCTGAATTTTCATTTCAACAAAAAGCATGTTCATGAATCTTCAAAGAGATTTACGTCTTTTTTCGAACCAATGTCATTTTTATGATGTGCAGGTAGATCAAACTAAAATTTAGGATCGTGTTTGACTAGCATAGTTGAACTCTCCCCCACCCTCCTCCCCGAGATAATTGAGTGACTATCAAATTCTTATATACACAGGCACATCGATATCCTTGTAATATGGAAGAAACTGAATTTTCAAGAAGAAATCTTGAGGCTTTGGTTATTCTATTGATCTTTTCCTCAATTTGTATTACTTAAAAAAAAAAAAAAAAAAAAAACATTCTTCACAAACACCAATACCATCAGTTCGGCACTCCTATTTTATGAGGATGGTGTTGAATCGTTTGTAAATAAAAGGAATGTTAAGTTTCTCTATCATCTGCCACCTCACTGCTCTCTGAATTATGAACTTAAAATTCAAGGCTGACATAAATACAAATGATTTAGATCTTGAATCATTTCGCCTTAAGTAGAGAAGTGTTTGGTGTTTGCAATTTAGTTAAAAAAAAAAATTCAAGACTGTAACAAGAGAAAATAAAATCTGAATTGTATTTCTTAGGTGAATACATTACTGAAATCAAAGAATTATAAGAATTCTATTTTGAATAAGAACTTTTTCAATACACACGTCACCAATTTGTCCTTACCATTTAAATGTGTTGATTTATTTACTGATAAAAGGGATGCTAAGCTTCCATCTGTAACATTAGTCAACTCGGTGCTTTCTGAAATGTGAGTTGGAGTATTCCTTGAGAAGGAACTCGCAGTCAAGGTTGGCATAAATGTAGGTAAGATGGGACTTGAACTGCTTTTCTCAGGTGGAGATTTTGTTGACGTCAGGGTTGTTGTTGAAGAATTCAAGGCTGTTAGGAAAGAAAATGTCATTATTATACTAAATTCAGAGAATTTTAAAAATTCAAGACTGGAATACGGGAAAAAGTTATTTAATAAGCCATTATGAAGAACCACATACCAAACCATAAGTAAATCTTACAAGAAAGTTGAATCAACTTATAACCAGACTTTGTAAAGACATTTGGTCAGGATCGACACTGCAGTATATCAGGATATGAGATAAAAATGAAGAAGTGGATATATGGAGTAAGAAAGATACACAGGATGAAAGTTAACTGAAGAGTTATAACAAATGTAAGAGATCAAGAATATGTAGGGAGTGATGACATTGAGGTGCAATAAGAAGAGGAGAGGGAGGCATGAAGAAGATAAAGTTGGCTTCAAAGTGGAAGTGACAGTTCAAGGTAAAAAAAAAAAAAAAAAAAAGAGAGAGAGAGAGAGCAAAACTATTGGGTTAATTGATAGTGAAGAAGCTTGTGAGAAACACCGACAGCTCCTAGTAGAGTGGGTAGCATCTAAGAGAAATAGGATTCTCTAAGCATTAAAAAACCTTTATATTTAACAAAAAATATTTTAATATTACATAATAGCTATGAATTATGGAACACAACTAGAATAGTGGCAATCTAATTGTATTTAATGTAATTCCTGAAGCATGTGTCGAGGTTATTTCAAAATTTCAACTTGTATGAAAAGGTAGGGCTGTTTTGGTCGGAAACGCCGATCACATACATTTCCATAAGATATCATAAAAAACAGCAAAGAAACAGAAGATTCTCATGGGGTTCCAAGGTCTTTATGTTTAAAAGACTCATCTTTATATCATAGAGTAAAGGAAAATTTTCTAGCGCTATTTGAATAAATTGACTTTAATTATATCACTGTTGATTCCTGAAACATTTTGGATGAAAAGATATTTCACAAAATCTGTTGATAGAAGATTGAGTGGCCTTTAAGAAAATGAATGGACAAACAGGTTTCTAACTAAAGTGTCAACGTTACTGAGAAAATATAATTTATTTACTTGAATTTGGCATGTAGGGATACTCTTGAGACGTGGAGGGAACCGTAGATGAATTTCTTGCACTTGATTGTGTTGAATTTGTAGTAATGGTTGACATAGGACTTGATAGAACAGACGATAGTGTGGTTGTCTTAGAGGATGTGACAAATATCAACAGTGTAGTTGAAGCATTTAAGGCTGCAACGAAAGGACATATTACTTTTTTGTGTGAAAATCTCACTGCACTTGAAGATAAAAGAAGATATTGAAATTATCTCAGAAAATGAAAGAATATTTTATAAAAAATGAGTTGTGAAAAATAATAGTTTGGTAACTAAATACTGGGAAGAAAACTGTACAGTATATTCAGATAACATAATTATACTGAAATTACTAAATAAACTAATATTAGCCTTCAATTAAAAGGTCTTGATACATTGTTTCATCTTATAAGATAATAAAAACTTTTTTTGAATTGAACAGAAAATATATGTATCACATTGTATTAATTCTACATATAGTATATGTGTTATAGATAAAGTGATATTTGTACTACTCGACCTCAATGATAAATTACTGATTAGAGATGTTTATGAAAAAATTATTGATGAAAGAGTTGTGTGGATACCTTTAAGAAACTAGCTGAAGAACTGGCTTCTGAGTGATAGAGTCAAACTTTGGTTGAAGGAGTAGTTGGATTTTTGTTGGGTTTTGACGATTGTGACACAGAAGGAAGAGATTTGGATGTATGTATTCCTAGGAAAGAGGTCAAGTTGTTTTAGTCTGTAAGTATTATGGTGACTAAATTGTGTAACATGAATTTGAGTTTATAATTATATATAGAGGAAAATTAGCAGCATTTATTTTAAAAACATTTCCTGCTTATAAAATACTAATCTGTGCTTTTGATGCCCCATAATTTTAAAATAAACTTAAATTGGGATTTTGATGAAATGCTGTATGAAATTTTCAAAAAGAAAGAATAATACTCCTTATTCAGGAGTCAAAACGTAATTACTTGATTCTCCCCAAATCATTCATAACTTCATTATCACTATAAATCGATCCAAAATCTGTGATTTATCTCTCCCAAAAAATCTGCAAAAAGAATTATTTAGCTTGAGTATTGGTGTCATAGATTAAAAAAAAAATGGCATTCAAGAAATGAATTTAGTGTTACTATTTTTAAGCATGATCAACTTATCAGATATTTAATCAACGTATTGCAGCCTAGTTTATATTACTTGTCACTTCAGAAGCATTGCTAGAAGTCTTCAACGCATCTGTCGTTGGAACGATTATGGAGCTGTTCCCTGAGAAGTCGATTGTTGAACTTGTGTTTAGTAGGTGTGTATTTGTTGGTGAAGAAAAGCCTGTTGAATATCGTGTTGATGATGACGCCTCTGTTGCTGATGGATTAAATGTTGAATTTGGTGAATTCAAAGCTGTTAAATTCGCAGTGGAAACATCAGTCAATACTGATGATGCTGATGTCAGAGCAGCAGCTGTTGATTCTAGGTCTGGAAAGAATACGCAATATGATTTAGCAGTTGGTCTGGTTGTACTCGGTAGAAAAAAAAAAAGTTTCAGAGGTTTATAGAATTAAAACCTAAAACCTAAATGCATAAGGTGACAAGTTATCAATATTCAAAGGAACTGTTCGGCATCAATGACCTTAGAAGTCAGGATGCCAGAAAACCTCAAATCAATCAATCAATCAATCAAAGGCACTGCTGTTTTTTTTTTAACCCAAGAAAAATATCACTTGGATTATCTGATTACTTAACTCCCAGGACATAAACTATTCCATGCATTGGAATTTGCACCCAAGATTTTATTAGAACTTTGAAATTATTATAATCAAGAACTTAAGATAATTTTGTATGTCAAGGTAATAAAGCCTTTAAACTAAAACATATATGACGCTATCATTACTTGCCACTACTGAAGTGTTACTTGATGATGTTGAGGACCCCCAGAAGAAATCAGTCGCCAAACTACTTTTGGAAGAAGTCTTTAACATACTCGTTGAATGAGTTGTATCCTTTACCCCATTTGTCACTAAACTAGTGTTTGAAGAGATTGTGGAAATATTTGTTGCTGGAAGAATTGCGGAAGTTGTATTGTTCTGGGATGGTGAAAGATTTACTCCTGACGAATTTGCAGTAGGATCCGTACCGGACCAAGATACTGAAGATGAAGGAATGAACGTTGAATTGGATATGTTCACATTTGATATTGGTTCTGGAATTGAGGCAGGTGACGTGATCTGGTCTGGAATAATGGATGGTACTGATTAAAACATGGGAATATTTGACAAATTTGAAAGGAAGAATACTGACAGCGGAACCTAAAGGCTTTTCTGATATTCGGTCTCTAGTTTTATTAACATCAATTTCTTAACAATTTATTTTTCTTTTGTCATATAATGCAGTTTTAAAGTGATTAGCATTAAATGACCATTTCCTCTGGATAAGACGACTGGAAATGGAAAATACAGTTTTACTTACAGTATAGCCAAATACAAATCTGACTCACCTGGTGAAGGAACAGATGACATATTGGTTACCAAGGAAGAAGCTGTCCCACTCAAGGTACCAGTCACGCTACTACTAACAGAGTTCTGCAAGGAGCCATTCTGTGTATTTGTAGATGCTGTTTCATTGAGAGTAATGGATGGCGTAAGTATGGATGAAGTTGTGGTGTTTTTAATTTCTCTCGTTATCGGCGATTTAGACACGGAAGATGTTCCAGATAAACTTGGAGCTGGAATGAAGTGTAAATCTAAGGTGAGAAGGATGATATGGTCTGAGGAGATGGTAAGTATTGGTCTGAAAGGTGACTGCATTAGGTTAAAGTTTATTATATTCTAAACAAAAAAATACTAATACAGTGAACCCTCGTTTATCGCGGTAGATAGGTTCCAGACGCGGGCGCGATAGGTGAAAATCCGCGAAGTAGTGACATCATATTTACCTATTTATTTAACATGGATATTCGGACTTTTAAAACCTTCCCTTGTACGTAGTACTGTTAACAAACCACCCTTTAATGTACAGAACACTTAATGCATGTACTACAGTGCCCTAAACTAAAACAGGCACAAATATTAAAGGCGATTTTATATCATGCGTTTCCTAAACACCTAAAAAGCACGATAAAAAATGGCAACCAATGTTTTGTTTACGTTCATCTCTGATCATAATGAAGAAACAAACTCATTTAGTGTTCACATATATGTATAGGTTAGTTTTTGCATCGATTATATTGATTATACAGTACTGTATGTTGATTTTTTTATTACCAATGTTTTAGTTTACGTATTTTTTCTTAGGACTTCCAAATGAAATGTTTTTCTTTATGACGCCGCCTGAAACGACGGCGTCATAAAGTACTGTACGCTCAGTAAACAACCACGCTCAGAACAAACAAGGCATTTAACGCGCATGATGATAGTGATAAATAATGATACAGTACATACAGTATTTACAGTAAAAGCATTTACAAAATATGTTACCTTACAAATATAATTTATACAGTATTGTACGTAGCAAAGCAGGAAAACAATTTACGAGAGAGAGAGAGAGAGAGAGAGAGAGAGAGAGAGAGAGATTGTTTTACGTACGTAAATGTAAATTTTAAACAAAAAAAATATGATAGGTTACAACATGTAGACTTTTAAAACCTTCCCTTTAACTTAATGCATACAGTACGTACAGTACTAAACTATAAAACAGGCACAAATACAGTTTTAGAATGTACAGTAAGAATATTAAAGTAAAAATAAAGATTGTTACTGTACTCACCACGAAAGAAGATGAAGAAAAACTTGAATGGTGATGGCGATGAATTTGCTGCACAGTAGAAATGATGATGATGAAGCTGATGATGTGTTCTACTGTGCAGCCAATGATAGTATTTTACGTCTCTTCAGACGGAGGTGTCTTTTCCTGGGACACCTCTTCAACTTCTTCCTGGGAAACTTCTTCAATTTCTTCCGAAGGCGTACTAGCAGGAGGAACTGGCTCTTTTTTGCGAGGCTGGAAGAACATTGTGATCGGAAGTTGTTGCCGCTGCTTCTTTTTTCGATCCAAGAGCATTTTGTAGGGAGTCATGTCTTCATCGATCTTGTTGCAGAATTGCATCGAGCGAACCATATCCTCGTCCCACTCTTGCAACATTTCTTTCAACTCCTTCGCATGGTTGCAGGCCTTGGCAAGCCGTTCTAATGTTAAGCCCGTTTCTTCGACATTTTCTTGGGTCTCTTCCTGGGTATCACTCTCTTCTTCACTTGCCGATTTCGTCAGGTCTTCGAGGTCTGCGTCAGTTAGGGGCTGGGAATGGCAGTCCAACAACTCGTCGACGTCTTCAGTCGTCATGTCGCCAAACCCGTCACCTCCAATTATGGCAGCCAACTGCACAGATTTCCGTATTGCAGAGTGTTGGATTTCCGACGGAGTAAATCCCTTATCGTCGTAAACAATATCGGGCCACAACTTCTTCCAGCTCGCATTCACGGTTGCAGGTTTCATCTCTTGAAGTGCCTTCTGAATATTCTGCAGGCACGTGGCTATGGTGTACTGCCGCCAGTACGCCTTCAAGTTAAAATCTTCATCCTCGTCATCTTGGGCAGCATCCACACACGCAACGAGGTCCGCCAAGGTGTTCTTCGTGTAGAGGGCCTTGAACGCCCTGATAACCCCCTGGTCCATCGGTTGAATTAATGACGTGGTGTTGGGTGGCAGCAACTCAACCTGAATGCCCTCATGCGACAGGTCAGTTGCGTGTCCACCAGCGTTATCCATAAGGAGAAGGATCTTGAATGGCAAGCCCTTCTCTAAGAGATATTTGCTGACTTGCGGGATAAAATACTGATGGAACCAGTTGGAGGTCAGCATCTTCGTAATCCATGCTTTTTGATTATGCATCCAGTACACGGGAAGGAGATTCTTATTTTTATTTTTCAAAGCACGAGGATTTTTCGACTTATAAATAAAATCCAGCAGCATTGCCACACATCACGAGGGTAACGCGATCCTTGAATGCTTTAAAGCCAGAGGCTTTGGCTTCCTCTTTGAACAGGAAAGTTCGCGACGGCATTCTCTTCCAAAACAAGCCGGTCTCATCCATATTAAAGACTTGTTCCGGTTTGTATCCACCTTCGGCGATAATATTCTTGAACGTCTGGTTCACGTAAGTTTCAGCAGCGGCAGTGTCAGCGGAAGCAGACTCCCCATGCAGGGAAACGCTTTTCAGGGCGAAGCGTTTCTGAAACTTCGCGAACCATCCTTTGCTGGCGGAAAAACGTTTCTGAGGCTGGGAATCAGTGGATGTCCCTGGTTGAGGATCATCTGCATCATCATCATCTTCAGCATGGTTGCCGTCGTCGTCTTTAGGTTCCTTTGCAGCAAAATTCTCATATAAGCTCAAAGCCTTTGTTTGGATGGTGTTCGTATCCAACGCTATGTTCTTCTTCCGGCAGTCGGCAATCCACACAGCTAAAGCACCTTCCATGCGTACGATCGTTTTATTACGCGTTGTAACGAATCGCTTCGCTGATCTGCTAAAGGTGATTGCAGCCGTCTTTCTAATGTTCGCCTCGTCCTTCTTAATATAGCGAACAGTAGATTCGTTGATGCCAAAATGGCGGCCAGCGGACGCGTAACTTCTACCATCTTTTAACATGTCGAGAAGCGTAACCTTCTCAGCTATCGTCATCATCCTTCGGTGGCGTTTAGGCTCACTACCAGCCTTAAGAGAAGCAGAACGCTTGGGAGCCATTACAGTAGGATTTACAGTAACAAAAAGTTCAACTTGAAAAAGTCGCACACAGCACAGATTCACACACTTAAGAACGTCTACTCAGCGATACGCAGTAACAGAGAGTGGACGATCCAGCCCCGCGAGAACTTAGATGCTGCGGGTAGGAGATGCGGGCAAAACACCAATCACAGGCTAGATAACAAAACTTGAGTTCTGATTCGTCATCTATCAGCGCTTGAACCAATCACAACCCGTCTTACAGTACTATGATGCGTAGGTTACCTACTCATAGAAGATGCCCCGCGCATACCGAACGTACGTAGATTAAGTAAATACCGTAATAATAATAAATAATGATAATAATACTGTACAGTAATAATAATAATAATAATGATAATAATAATAACAATAATAATTTTATTAACAACAACAACAATAATAATAATAATAACAATAATAATAATACAGCTTTACGTACGCTATTTTACGCCTCTCTCTCTCTCTCTCTCTCTCTCTCTCTCTCTCTCTCTCGTACGCTTATTCGAAATGTGATTTTTGCAACAAACAATATTATTGGATGCAGTACTACGTACGTATACATACAAAAGATTCATGGAAAAGAAGCACATCCATTACATTTGTAGTACAGTAGTAGCCAACAGCAGCCTTACACCATTCTAATATGGTATGACTGCATCTGATTTGCGTTTCATGTTCGATTTAATTTTACTACGTACTGTATACAGTACTGAATTATCGTATGATCACATTCTCTTTTCGTGTTTTATTTCTTTCTGTGCTGAATTATATATCATATGTAATGCAATGAACAATCAGTAAGAACAGATATTACTAATTACAGTATTAATGGAATTACAGGTAACAAAATATCGTATTTGGTTGTCTTCAGATTTCGCGGTATTTTCGAATTTTCCGGAAAATCCGCGATATGTATATATATATGGGTTATGGGAAAACCCCGCGAAGTGGTGAATCCGTGATTGTCGAACCGCGAAGTAGCGAGGGTTCACTGTAATATCACTTTTACAATAAAACAATAACAAGTTATATCAAAATATTAAGGATCGAGATGAAATTATTGATAAGGAATACCTGGACATTAAACAGCAATCAATTATTATTCAATTGAAATTATTCTTTATTTGGTGCAGTTAAAAATTGTCTTTCTTTAAGTAGAAAGTGCAAACTTTTTTCCTCCCACAGTTTACTGCTTCATCCACACGTCCTCATTCAGAAGGATGAAACATTCATTTTTGTCGTCTCTTATATTAATCAAATTTAGTTAATTTAATTTAAAATCGAATTGTCGTTTCTGTTTAAAGGTTCAAAGGCCACTAATGAATGACAGAGGCAATGGACAGTGACAATGTCTTAGAGACTGACCATATATCCATATGATCAGCACCTAAGGCCCCTCTCTATCAAACTAGGACCAGGGAGGGCCAGGTAATGGCTACTGATGACTCAACAGGTAACCTATAGGCTCCCCCCAATCCCCCATCTTTAGCTCACAAAGACAGTGAGGTTGCAGACACAATAAGAAATTAACGAATTTGAGATCTCGAACTCCAGTCCGGCAGATCGCCAGATAGGGATGTTTCCATTAGGTTTTCTTATACCATCTCATACCTAGCCACACTCACGACTCACATAGGCCAGAGACACATCCTGGCATAAGGCCATCTTAATCTAAACCGTGGAAACAACCGAAATATGATTCGGATACCTTACCCACTGCAGAAGTTATTAATCCATTTACTAACGATGACGTTGTGGTACTTTTAACTGACTGGGGAACTGGTGCATTCCCAGACGTAGAAGATACAGCTGTATCAGCGAGGGAAAGTGTAGTTGGCACTAGAATTGGAGCCGTAGTTATCTTAACTTTTGTAGGTGTCGTAAGGGGCTGAGATGGAGGTGAAGACCTTGGTGCTGTAACAAAAAAAGGTAAATTGTGAAAAAGACAGCTCTATCACTGCAAAGTTTTTGCTTTAGATGTAAATACTCAGAACAGGTATTAAGGTCATTTGCATGGTGATCATTTTCCCTTGGGTACATATCAATGGAATTTGAACTAATGTAGACCAAATAAAAGAAAATAATGTAACGATGTAACTCAAATGTAACGATTACATAGACAAGATTCAGGATTAACAACGACAGGCAAATAGATAGGCCCACCCATTAAAAAAAAGATATAGGTCTACCTTTAACAAAGAGAATAGATAGGTTTAACAATGGAAGACCATAAAGACAGGTTCTGTAAAGTCAAAATAAAGAGATAGGTGTAACATAAACAGACGATGAGAAAACAAAACAAATACAAGGATGTTAAACAAGGATTGAAAGAAGATATAGCTTCAACAATGACAGAGCTAAGATATAGCACTAACAATGACAAAGGTAAGAGATCGGCTTAATAATGTTAAAGGAAAGAGACAGGTTTAACAATAATAGAAGGAAGAGATAGGTCTATCAAAGACAGAATGAAGAGATTGATTTAAAACTGACAGGTCAAAGAGGTTTAACATTAACAAATGAAGAGAAGGTTTAACAATAACAAATCAAGAGATAGGTTTAACAATAACAGACGAAGATTAAGGTTTAACAATTAGAAAAAAAAATAGCTTAACAAGACCAGACTAAAGAGGTAAGATCAACAAGGACATTCAAAGATAATTTTTCAGAATCCTTCTGAAAACCAGACTCTGTGCAACACAGAATAATCTCTTTCACCTGATACTTACGATAGCAACAATAGCAAACACCACCTGAGCATAACGCCGAATTTTTTCGTCCGCTACACGGGGTACCATTGCGCTGACATTGTCCTTTTCGGTCTGTGCATCTTGAAGAATCTGAACAGCCTACGCCTGTAAATGGAAGTAGATAGATAAATAGATAATTGGATGATTAAGCACAAATTATAATGCACACTGATAGGGGAAGGGCAATGTGGGTTTATGCAGGAGTACATTTAGATACCGATGGTTATCAATTGGATATGAAAAACACAGATAACTCAAAGATTGATAGGATAAGAGCAGTATGGCTTTGAACAGGGCAATATTTGTTTAAATAGATAGGTGGAACAGCAGATAAACAAAAACATGAATAGATAGATAGAGCTTGATAACAGAAAACATGAAAGAAGTGTGCAATAAGTACCTTTATAATAATTTCAAGTGTAGAAATGTTACCTTTTTTTTCAAGAAATCCAAAGTGAAAAGATAAGTTTTTCAAATATCGCAGAGTTATTCCAAATATACACATTGTTCATATCATTTGTAATGTACAGAAATTAGAAATAAGAGATTTTAAGCAAAAAATATACTTTTAAAATTCCTCTGTTTAGGCAATGATTTGTAAATTTGTAAATTCTCCATTTACAACAAAAAAGCAATAAATACAAGTGACATACTTGGGTTAGGTGAAGTTGGTGACGGGCCTGGTGCAGGTTGAGGCCCTGGTGCAGGTTGAGGACCTGGTGCAGGTTGAGGACCTGGTGCAGGTTGAGGCCCTGGTGCAGGTTGAGGCCCTGGTGTAGGTTGAGGCCCTGGTGCAGGTTGAGGACCTGGTGCAGGTTGAGATTCTGATACTGGTGTTGCAACAGCAGCTGGCAATGTTTCTGGAACAATGTCTTCTGGAAGAAGAGTTGCTCCACTTGCTGGGGATTCTGTTGTTGGTGCTATAAAGAAAAAGAAAAACGGTGATTTAGTGAAGCGTGACAACTGAAAGCCACAAGTGATCTGAAAGATAGAAATGCTAATAAAAATGGTTAAACTTCTGTGTTATTGGTATAAATCAGTTTAAGGTTAGAGATCAGGATAATTCATAGATTTTATTTTACTATCCTGAGATTTAATTCTTATTTTCTCTAAGCAGTTTATACAGTTTACTTTATGCATAGCCAACTCTCTCTCTCTCTCTCTCTCTCTCTCTCTCTCTCTCTCTCTCTCTCTCTCTCTCTCTCTCTCTCTCTCCTCTCTCTCTCTCTCTCTCGGAATTATATTATTATTATTATTATTATTATTATTATTATTATTATTATTATTACAAGTTAAGTTTCATCCCTAGTTGGAAAAGCAGGATGCTATTAGCCCATGGGCTCCAACAGGTAAAAATAGCCCACTGAGGAAAGGAAACAAGGAAATAAATGAATTACATGAGAAGTAATGAACAATCAAAATGAAATATTTTGATAACAGTAACAAGATTTCACATATTGTATAAACTATTATTACAAGCCAGGCTACATCCCTAGTTGGAAAAGCAGGATGCTATAAGCCTGAGGGCTCCAACAGGTAAAAATAGCCCAGGGAGGAAAGGAAACAAGGGAATAAAAAAAAATTATACGAGAAGTAATAAATAATGAACAATCAAAATGAAATATTTTGAGAACAGTAACAACATTGAATTAAATATTTCATATATAAACTATAAAAATAAAACAAGAGGGAGAGTTAACAACAACGTCTGGTTAGTATCAAAGGTACAAAGCAGTCAATGTATTTCCAGGAACTTTAGAATAATCTTGTACTTACTAATGCAGCAGCTGCAATAGTTTCCTTTGCACAATTGGTTGAACCGGATCCCAGAGCAAGCAGCTTCTTTGGGCTGGCAAACCCCTCCGGCCAGATCACACTCCTGGGGTCCCAATGCTTTGCAATCTTGCGCTGTTGAATTAATAAGATTGTTAATGATGCAGATGGTTATCATCTTTTTTTTCTATATGATAATTGGAAACTTAACGGGTTTTTACCTAGGTTTGCATTGATAAAAATTTCTGATAAGCCTAAGAATACAATTCCAGAAAACCACCTTCATTTAAAAATTCTAAATCTCCAAAAGACACTTTCTCAAGATAAATTAAACTATTCTTGAATTTCAATAATAAATTCTCAAGCTACAAGTAAGATTCTTCCATTTAAATCGAAATATTCTCAAGCTACAAAAGAAGCTTTATTGTTACTCACGGATGCAACAAAAGCAATCAGGTCCTTTGCAGTGTTTCCAGACTACCAAGCCCTTGCATTGGGTTCCTCTGCTTTGGCAGGTTCCACCTTTCTTCCAGCATTCGTAACTCATTTCGTCGCAATTATAGGCTGTGCAGGTCATAGAAAGGGATGACTTTTAGTATAATCATGTGCATTATTGAATATACATATGTTATGTATATTTAATTATGAAACTGTTCGAACTTTTGTAAACGTATTCTTAAGGTTTAAATTGAATTTTATCCATCTAAGGGCTTCCTTCTAACCCTCCTCCATCCCCCCTCTCTCTCAATATGCATCACACTATAACAGTATCACATAACCATATTTATAGATAGTAGGTTGGTCAGGACACCAGCCATCCGTTGAGATATTACTGCTAGAGAGTCATTGGGTTCTTTGACTGGCCAGACAGGACTACATTGGATCCTTCTCTGTGGTCACGGTTCATTTTCCCTTTGCCTGTTCTTTGCATAAGCTCCTCTTTCCTCATACACCTGACAACACAGATATTACCGAACAATTCGTCCTCGCTCAACGGGTTAGCTACTGCACTATAATTGTTCGGTGGCTACTTTACTCTTGGTAAAGGTAAAAGAGACTCTTTAGCTATGGTAAAGACCTCTTCTAGGAGGACACTCCAAAATCAAACCATTGTTCTCTAGTCTTGGGTAGTGCCATAGCCTCTGTACTATGGTCTTCCACTCTCTTGGGGTAGAGTTCTATTGCTTGAGGGTGCACTCGGCCACACTATTCTATCTTATTTATCTTCCTCTTGTTTTATTAAAGGTTTCATATATTATAAAGGCGATATTTATTTTAATGTTGACACTGTTCTTAAATTATTTTATTTTTCCTTGTTTTCTTTCCTCACTGGGTTATTTTCCCTGTTGTAGCCCCTAGGTATAAATAGCATCCTGCTTTTTCATCTAGGGTTGTAGATAAGTGAATCAGTCTTGCCCTTTACAAAGGTTCCACTTCTTCATTCCTTGACAATTACGACCTCGAGGCTGACAAATTCCACCAGCCTCAGAGCAGGAGAAGTCGTTGCCATCACAAGCATCCGCTGAAAAGGCGAGTTGTATATTTGTCAATTATGTATTGAACATTTTGTAAAAATTGCAAAAAAAAAGTTACAAAATTTCAGTTACTTCATGGACATATTATTTATTATGGTACAATTAATGTGAATAATTTCCATTTTATTCCATCCTCTTGTCTATATTATTCATGATTTTGTTACGATTCAATTAATTCTAAACTTATTCAATCAAATATTATAACTTCAGTACCTAATTTACTTATATTTTAATTTGAAATTTAGTTCAAATTCTGAAAGAGCTCTTGAACTGAGGTTATAGCTTGGTAAATAATAATAATATCAAAAATAAAGATAATAGGCACAATGATTTACACTTACGAATGCAACAATGACACTTCTTTCCCTTGCAGAGCTTATTAATTCGCGTTCCACGACAGGCTACGTAGTTCTTTTGACACTTGCCACCCTCGTAAGTACAAAGACCTTTCTTGTCCCAGCACTCTTCGAAGAGATCCGAGAAAAGAAGAAATATTTGGGGATTCAAAAGTCTCTCTCTCTCTCTCTCTCTCTCTCTCTCTCTCTCTCTCTCATTCTATTTTCAATCACCTAATTATCCTTTCTAAAAGTTAAAAAAAAAATATTTTCTAAGCATTTCAGTTTTAAGAAATGAAAAAAAAAAATATATTTTCATAGTAAGCTTCCACAGTTGAGACACTTACCTATGCAACAGGTGCAGTACTTTCCCTTGCAGAGCTTCAATTTTTCCTTTCCCTTGCATTTGCTAATTTTCAGTTGGCAGAAACCATCCGCTTTCTTGCACTTGTTCCGTCTGTCCTTGCACTTCTTAGCTGCCCTCGAAGTAGGTCGAGATGTACTCAAAACAGTCTAGCATACCACCCGGTGTTGCCATCTAGCGTCTGAGATTCACACTAACAACCACTCTCCCACATTTTTATAGCAAAGAGCTT
>NC_090762.1:49885268-49887768 GCF_036898095.1 Palaemon carinicauda | reverse complement strand
ATTTTATTTCTCTGTTTTTTTAAACTAAGGATTCAACAACTTTACTCCACCGATAAGTTCTAGTTAGTCTTTCTTTTGACTGAGAAATTATTTCAGGAAGTTTTGAAATGGACACAATTTTCAGTTGAAATGTGCGACATTTAGAATAAACAAAACACAATAATGTATAGCATACACACTGACAAACAATACACAAACAAATTTTTTGGATGGATATAAATGTGAGCAGGTGTGTGTGTTTAGAAATCATGAGAGCTGATACGCAATAAGCATCACGCATGAACTATTGCCACGAAAAGAATAAAAAAATGGCGAAGAAACTACATTAGATTTAATATTTTAGTCTCGCAATTGATATCATTGGGATCAAAATAAAAACTAAAACACAAGGGAATCTCGGTTATATAGGAAAGCAGATCTAATTATGTATATTTATTTACATAAGTATATGTATATGTATTTGCATATTCATATGTATACATACACACACATATAAATACAGTATATATATATATATATATATATATATGCACACACAAAAGACCCCTAAGTCTCGATAAAGTCACTGGCAGCAGGGTGACGGATTGGGTATAAGGCGATAGACCAAGATGTCTCTTCGGCTTCTACCTCTGATGCCTGGCGGATGATCTTACTAGAATTAGTATGAACCGGAAGGAGCCACTTAACTTCGTTACATACGCACTGCACATCACAAGGAACTTGCTGTCCTTTGGTGAATCTAGCCATTGAATACTCTATGGATTTATTTAGTCATGGAAAGAGCAGATGACAGAATGACCCTCAGACCCGGGCGTACCGGGGTGCTAAGAATCTCACGGTTTATAAATATTATGAAAAATTGAAAATTGGTAATTGGAATGTTAGAACTATGAATCAAATTGGGAAGTTACAGCTAGTAGAGAATGAATTTATGAAATATAGTTTTGATATCTTGGCCCTAAGTGAAACACGTTGTAAGAGGATTGGTAAGGAATTCTTAGACCAAGGTAATATATATGTCTATTCAGGAAGGACAGATGGAGCTAGAAGAGAAGGGATAGGACTGATGATGATATCAAGAGCAGAAAAGGTATTAACTGAGTGGGAGAGCTGTAAATAGTAGATTGTACTTGCAAAATCTAAATCAAAGCAGTGCAATATGAGCATAATTGTTTGCTATGCAACAAAAAATAATTCCCCTGAAGAAATGAAAGATCAATACTACGAAGAACTGCAGAGTGTAATAGATAAGATCCCAGAGAGAGATATAAAAATTGTAATGGTTGACTTCTATGTTAAGTTGGAAAGAATAATCAAGGTATAGAGAATGTGATGGATGTCGAGGGTCTTAGCGAATTTGCAAATGAAAATAGAGAACATTTCATAAGTTTCTGTTCAACAAACAATCTTGTCAGTGGAGGTACTCTTTTTCAGCACAAGGATATCCACAAATATGCATGGACTTAACCATATGGCAATTAAAAAAATCAGATAGATCACATAACCATTAATAAAGAAAGAAGGAGGACTCTGAGAAATGTAAGAGGCTATAGAGGTGCAGATATTGGTAGTGATCACCAGCTCCTCATTGCCACACTGAAATGAAAAATGAAGGCACCCAACAGTTATGTAGATAGAATACCTAGGTTTTATACAACTAAGCCTCTAAAAGATGATTACAGAAACATTTGAAATTGAATGTAGGAATCGATTTGCAGTCTTTGAGACTTTAAGAGACGAAGTGCAGATGAAGAATGGTATGATATTATGAACATATATCAGTCAGTTCGTAGTGAAGTTTTGGGACATGCAGTTATAAGGAGAGTGCCATGGATATCAAATGATACGTGGGATACTATAAAAACGAAACAAAGACAGAAACTGATTGTTCAAAGTTTTCAAGGAATTAATGAAAATTGCAAGGTAGAGCATGTTAACTATTCCAGTATTGATAGTGAGGTAAAAAGAAAAGTCAGGAATGACTGGAGAGAATATTTAGACAAGAAAGCAGATGAGGCTGACAAAGCTATGAATTCAGAGTGGCTATGGAGTAAAAATCGCCAATAGAATTATCAGTGAAATCTCTATGGGGGCAAAGAAAAAGAAGCCTATACCCATCAAAAAGAGAGATGGATCTATTACAACAGAAATGAAGAAAGACAACTTTGGATGGAATACTTTAGTGAGATCATGAATAGGAGATACGAAGGGAATAATTTGACTTATATACCTGAAGATGATGAAGACCTTGATGTGCCCATGCATGAATTCAGTGTGCTTGAAGTCGAAGCTGTCATTAAGAAACTCAGAGATGGAAAGTCACTGGATAAGCTGGAATAACTGCAGAGATGATACTGTTTGAAAATGAAGTTACTCCAGAATACTTACAAGATTATATTGTAGAATGTGACATGAAGAGAGAAAACGTCATGAATGGGAATTAGGAGTGTTGGTGAAAATGGCAAAAAAAGGAGACCTGACTGATTGCAATAATTACACA
>NC_090762.1:49862768-49877768 GCF_036898095.1 Palaemon carinicauda | reverse complement strand
GAAATATGAAGTTCCATTGAAACAAACCTAAGATAGTTCAATTCAGTTTAATTATTTTCATTTTAAAGAAACTATCAGTGCCACAAATTAAAACTAAGCACAAAATTAAATATCAACATAAACACTCGCGTCTGAAATAAAAATAGTTGCCTCTATTGAAAGAAAACGTACTATTCTACTTTAGAGAAAACGGTATGAAAAAGGTATACTAAAGCTAAAAGGAATATTCGGATATACAAAGAAAAATATGCAGCAAAACATGATATGTGGTACCAGCACATTATGATAAGGCTGGGATAATAATATTTTCAATATGATAAAACATAATTTCACTAAAATAATTATCATGATCTTGAAATTAAACGCTTCAAGACTAAACCAAATTAAACAATAACCTCGATAACTCTGACCGGGCGCTTTTCTTAAAGCTCATGCAAAGTTTTGATTGATTTAACTAAATTGGGCCACCCTGTGAAATAATGGTGTCAGGGAGGCCATTGAACATCAAGGTGCAAATGCAGGGAGCCACTGAAGTCGCATTGTAGAGCAAAAGTTGAAAATGCCCTGTTAGCAATAGAAGAAAGGACACAGGGATGTGGTAAATAAAATAAAAAGTGGGTACATCTATGAGCAAAGGGAACCCTGAAAGAAAAACCATGGTGCATCTTTTGAACTGTATAAATTTACCATTTGATATTATTGAAGTCTTAATAGCTTCTGATGGCGTAGGAAAATAGTGATGATGGATATACACGTTGTAAGGACATCGCTCCCTTCGTCGTCCAGAAAATCCACAAACTATTTATTTATTTGAATTCTCCTTTCGCCACACCGTGGTTTTCCATGTATATGTATTCCGCTCTATCAGAGCTACATTTTGACATATGTATCATTTCATTACATGTTTCTGTGAACTCATAATTTGTATATTTGTAAGTGTAAGAAAACACATATATTTTGGCGGGCACTTCAATCTGATTTGGTGCCAGCGCCATCCTACCTTTCTGTCCGCACCTTGTAATATACTCCCGTGCACGTTTGAATAAATTATCAGTTGATCTTGGTGACGCTTGTCTCACTGTCCTTACAACTGGTGACCCCGGAGTTGAAAGTAGCATCAGCGGTTTTGGCTTTGCCATTAACGGACTTATTACGGCCATGCTACCTTCTCTATACTCCGTTACCTTAGGCATGAGCCTGCCTTTGGTTCTCCCACACTTCGGTGAATGTAAGGCAGTAGGATGAGCTTAACCGACATATCAACTTCTCACCTCTTTGCCGACTCGTCGTCTGGCCACGATGCAGGAAGCAACACGCCCATCGCACCCAACGGCCTCGCCTCCACGCCCAAAGTCAAACTTCCGCTTCCTGGTTCCTGAGAGCAGACGTACTCTTCCGCATCGCTAGACTCAGCGACTCCTGCGCCAAGGCTAACATCGTTCTCACCTCCATACCTGAAGAGGTATTCGACAAGATTTCCCCATGGCTCGACGCCCAGGCCGGCCAAGTTTCATACGACGACCTGAGAACGAAACTCATCGGTATCTACTCCCTCTCCGTCTCAGCAAGGGCACAGAAAGTCCTGGACCTCGCCGGCAAGCCCATGGGTGACACCTCTCCTGTCGAGGCGTGGGACGAGTTAACCAGCCTGCTTATGCTCCACGAAACAGACAGCAACGGCCGACGACGTGAGATTAGCTTATCTCGCGAAATCTTTCTTCGACGCCTAACACAGGACGTAAGGGCCCAACTGACAGACGCCGACACGCTCCCGATGAACGAACTCCTGTCGAAGGCTCAGAAGCTCCACGAGGCCTCCAAATCATCTCGCCTCGGAGCATCATCGTCAACACCACCTTCGTTCTCCTCCTTCAGCAGCTGCTCTTCCATAGACACCTCGGCAACGGCCCCTGAGGACGACGAGATCAACATTCTATCAAGAAAGAAACCACCGCAACCAACGCGACCGAACCCTAGGACTAACCCAGCATGGTGCTTCTACCACCAACAGTTCGGCAGCGACGCCAAGAAATGTAGAGCACCATGCAGTTTCCCTAGAAGATGACGCCAGAAGCATCCACCTGCCACCATCGCAGTCGCAGCTAACCAAAACAAGAATGGTTTCTATATCCTTGATACCATTTCCAACCGTAGACTCATGGTAGACACCGGCGCAATGCAGTCAACGTTCCCACCTTCCAAGTCCGACCTAGACCGTGGTCCCGACAAAAACGCTCCCTCACTCATCGCCGCCAACGGATCTCCCATACGGTGCTATGGGGTCAAGACCCCTATTCTTGGCCCTTCGCTATCACTGACGTCAATCGCCCCCTCCTCGGTGCGGATTTCCTCGCCCACCACGGACTCCTTGTCGATGTCGCTAACAGATGTCTCATCGACACGGGAACCTGCCAGTCCCGCGCCCTAGAACACGGCCCTGCAACAATGTCCGTATCCGTCGTAACGACGCACCCCTACGCCGACCTCCTAAAAGAATTTCCCGAGGTTTTCAAGCCCGAGCTCCGACACTCGTCAGGTTCCCCGTCCAAGCATGGGATCTACCACCACATCACAACGACAGGACCTCCCACTCACGCCAAATTCCGCCGCCTCCCGCCCCAGAAACTGAAGGATGCCAAACGCGCCTTCGAGGACATGGAACGCATGGGTATCTGTAAGAAAGCATCGAGCCCCTGGGCATCACCCTTACACATGGTAAAAAAGCCGGACGGGTCCTGGAGACCTTGCGGCGACTACAGGCGCCTCAACCTCATCACACCGCCCGATCACTACCCGCTGCCCAACATGCAGGACCTAACGAACGCGTTGCACGGCGCGAAGTATTTTACCAAGATGGACCTCCTCAAGTCTTATTTCCAGGTCCCCGTATTTCCGGAAGACATCCCGAAAACTGCCATTGTAACGCCGTTTGGATCCTACACCTTCGCATACTCAACCTTTGGTCTACGCAACGCCGAGGCGACCTTCCAACGACTAATGGATAGCATTCTGGGTGACCTACCTTTCTGCGTCTGCTACGTCGACAACATCCTGATATTCTCGAAAACCAAGGAGGAACACTGGAGGCACGTCCGCACCATTCTCAAACGCCTACAGGAGAACGGCCTGGTCGTACGTTTCGACAAATGCACGTTCGGTGCGGAAGGAGTAGATTTCCTTGGTCACCGCGTATCCTCGTGTGGAGTAAAACCCATGACAACCAAGGTCGACGCCATCAGAAAGTTCCCGATACCTACGACCACCTGCCAACTTCAGGAGTTCCTGGGGATGGTAAATTACTACAGGCGTTTCATCCCCAACATCGCACAAACCCTGTCACCCCTCGACAACTTCCTGAAAGGAAAAGAAAATAAACTCGAGTGGGGTTTGCCCCAGCAACTGGCATTCGCCCGGACGAAGGATGCCCTCGCAAATGCCACCACCCTGGCTCATTTCGACGACAACGCGCCCCTGCGACTAACGACCGACGCCAGCAACGTCGCCTGAGGGACTGTGCTGGAGCAACTCGTCGATGGTTCTCCTCGACCGCTGGCCTTCTTCAGCAAGAAATTGAAACCCGCCGAAACAAGATACAGCACCTTCGATAGGGAACTCCTCGCCGTCTACCTCGCCGTCCGCCACTTCAGGCACATCTTGGAGGGCACTCCCTTCACAATCGCGACGGACCATCAACCCCTCGTACACGCTTTCACGGAATCGACAGACGCATGTTCCTCCCGACAACAACGTCATCTCGCATCAATCACCGAATTCGGGTGCACCATACGTTACGTCCCAGGAAAGAAAAACCCAGTCGCGGACGCCCTTTCAAGAATTGAAATTGACGCGATCCACCTGGGAATCGACTACGCCAATCTCGCAACCGAACAACGCACCGACCGAGAAGCACAGGATCACCTGACGGGGCCATCCGCGCTCAAGATAAGTGCGATTCCCCTCGGACCAGCAGGAGTAACTATTCTTTGCGCCACCAGCACGGGCCGCCCACGTCCCTGGATACCAGCCTCCTGCAGAAGGAAAATATTCGATATCATCCATGGACTTTCACACCCCTCAGGACGCACCACCGCTCGCCTTCTGTCTGAAACGTTCATCTGGCCAGGGATAAAAAAGGACGCCCGGGAATGGGCGAAGTCATGCATCAACTGGCAGTCAAGCAAAGTCAGCCGTCACGCCGAATCGGGGGTAGGTGATTTTCCCCAGCCAAAAAGACGTTTCGGTCACATACACATTGACGTCGTGGGACCATTGCCCCCTTCTGGATCTGCTCGCTACCTGCTTACGATCATTGATTGCTCCACGAGGTGGTTGGAGGCATCGCCGATGGCCGAAGCTACGACTCCAGCATGCGCCGAAGCCCTCCTGTCAAGCTGGGTGAGCAGGTTTGGCGTTCCTGACGACATCACGACAGACAGAGGCCCCACTTTCCTCTCAGAAATATGGCTCGCTTTGGCGAACCTGATGGGGACGACGCTCCACAGCACCACGGCATACAACCCCGCGGCAAACGGTATGGTCGAAAGAACTCACCGCGCCCTCAAGGCGTCCCTGATGGCAAGCTGCACCGACGGGGACTGGAAATCACGACTTCCTTGGGTACTCCTCGGCCTTCGCACGGCCCCTCGCGCAGACGGCGAAACTTCGCCTGCAGAAAAGGTTTACGGGGAGGCGCTCGCAGTTCCTGGCGAATTCTTTCCCTCATCAACCGACGACACGCAGCTGGATCACCTAAGGGACATCGCCAGGAAGTTCAGGCCATGTCCCAAAACCTACCAGGACAGAACCAAGCACTTCAAGCCAAAAAACCTGGATGACTGCGGGTACATTTTCGTCCGTGTTGACCCTCATCGACAACCACTAACTAGACCTTATCGAGGCCCCTACCGGGTAATTAGGAAGACAACGAAAGCCTTCCTTCTTGACGTCCATGGCCAAGAGGACTGGGTCTCAATAGACCGCGTGAAACTAGCGTTTCTCGAAGGAAGTGACACCGCCTCTGCCGGACCTGGCAGATCCAGAGTTCCACCTCAAAACAAGGCGCCCAACGAAAGAAAAATCATCAAACGACAACAAGAGGAAGAGATCCTTACGCCGACCACCGGTGCGCCCCTCCGTTCAAAAACAAGAGGAACCCTCCGACGCCCGAAAAGATACGAAGATTGATCATCACCCCGCTACGCCGCCCGATGTCTTGGGGGGGGAGTACTTGTAAGGACACCGCTCCCTTCGTCGTCCAGAAAATCAACAAACTATTTATTTATTAGAATTCTTCTTTCGCCACACCGTGGTTTCCCATGTATATGTATTCCGCTCTATCAGAGCTACATTTTGACATATGTATCATTTCATTACATGTTTCTGTTAACTCATAATTTGTATATTTGTAAGTGTAAGAAAACACATATATTTTGGCGGGCACTTCAATCTGATTTGGCGCCAGCGCCATCCTACCTTTCCGTCCGCACCTTGTAATATACTCCCATGCACGTTTGAATAAAGTATCAGTTGATCTTGGTGACGCTTGTCTCACTGTCCTTACAACGTTGCATAAAATAAACATTTTAAACAGGTATAAGAAAGATGAATTATCTTTAAACACCCGTAAAAAATTTGGCATCATTGCTAAAAGCTTCAATGTCTACCCATAAAAATGTACAAATTACAGTCTCCGTAACTAGTATTGTATGGACACACTTCTGCAAATTGTAACTTTATTATTTGTGCCACGCAGTTGCTTTTTATCTCATGATGTTGCGCTCTTTAGGAGCTTTGTTTTAACGTATATAATTGTATATTTACTTAGGCTACTGCCTTATTGTTTAATAATTTGTCTTGTGTAAAAAGCACAATGATTTTGGCGGTTGGAGCAGTTTCCCTTCCGGGGCTACTTTTCGGTCCGCACTCTGTAATTTAGTGACCGTTGCAAGTTTAGTAAACCAGCCCGTGTCTTACACAAGGTAAGGCAATCTATACACACACACACAATTTAGTAAACCGTCAGTCTCTCTTCACTCGTCTAGTTGTCCTCACAACTGGTGACCCCAGAGATGTTGGTAACACAAAGCAGTTTTGGCTTGCCATTAACGGACTAATTACAGCTGTGTTACCTTTGTATATCTCCTTTTGCCATTAACGTTTAACGACGTCTTTTGGCTCTATCCCACACTTCGGTTTTTATTTTGTGAGGCAGCAATGGTGAGTATATCTGACATAAGCAGCTCACGCCCTTGGCCCGATGCATTAACAGACCATGACGAAACCACCCAGCCCATTGTGCCCAGCAACCACTTAGCTGCGCCCAAAGTCAAGCTGCCACCGTTCCCACAGCATAACACCGCCTCCTGGCTCCTGAGGGCGGACGTACTCTTTAGGGTGGCCAAGCTAAACGTCCCCTGTGCCAAAGCTGACATTGTCCTGATCTCCATCCCTGAGGAGGTGCTTGACAAGATCTCCCCATGGCTCGACGCTGTCTCCGGTCAGGTATCATGCGATGACCTACGAACCAAATTAATTAATATATACTCACTTTCTGTTTCAGCAAGGGCACAGAAGGATCTTGATCTCAGCAATAGACCCATGGGTGACACCTCCCCAATAGAGGCATGGGATGAACTGGTTGGACTTCCTATGCTGCCCGAGACCGATGCCAATGGACGGCGATGCGAGATAAGCCTATCTTGAGAAATATTCCTTCAACACCTTCTGCAGGATGTGAGAGCCCGGCTGACCGATATCAACACCCTGCCGATGAACGACCTCCTGTCGAAGGCCCAGAAGATATACGAAGCTTCCAAGGCCTCCTGCCTTTGCGCATCATCCTCCTTTAGTTTGCTCATCCCTCGGCTCCTCGGTGGCACCCTCTGTTGACAATGACAAAATCCTCACCTGACGATGAAGAAACCTCCGCAGCCAATGCAGCAGAACCATAGACCGAACCCGACTTGGTGCTTCTACCACAAGCAGTTTGGTAGCAATGCAATGAAGTGCAGGGACCCCTGCAAGTTCCCAAAGAAATTTTGACAGCAGCCGCCGCCGACATCAACCGTGGCTGCAGTAGCAGATCGCAGCAAAATCGGATTCTACATCCTCGACGCTGTATCCAACTGTAGGCTTATGAGTGATACCGGCTGTATGCAGTCAACGTTTCCTCCCTCACCGGCCGACCTAAACCGTGCGCCTAGTAGTGATACTCCTTTGCTCATCGCCGCCAACGGATCTCCCATATGATTTTATGGGACTAGGGTGCTGAAAATCTCCATCATGGGCCGATTTCACTCTTGGCCCTTCACCACCGCTGATGTCAAATACCCCGTCCTTGGCGCAGACTTCCTGGCTCACCATGGTCTACTCGTCGACGTCACCGGGAAACGCCTCATCATCACCGGGACATAGCGAACCCGCCCACTGAGAGCTAGTCCTGGTATCACACCCATCTCCGCCGTCGTAGTGCAGCCTTACGCCGCCCTTCTTCAGGAGTTCCCCGATGTCTTCAAGCCGGAAATTCGACAGTCGCCGGGGTCCCCCTCCAAGCACGGGGTCTACCACCACATCAACAAGATAGGACTTCCCACGCATGCCTAGTTCTGTCGCCTCCCGCTTCAGAAGATGAGAGATGCTAAGCTTGCCTTCGAAGACATGGAACGGATGGGCATATGCAAGAAGGCGTCCAGTCCTTGGACGTGTCCTCTCCACATGGTGAAGAAACCGGACGGGACATGGAGACCCAGCAGTGACTACTGGTGCCTTAACCTCATCATAACGCCATACCACTACCCTCTGCTGAACATGCAAGACCTCACCAGCGCCCTCTATAGGTCAAAATTTTTACTAAAATGGACCTTCATAAATCATTCTTTCAGGTTCCTGTGTTTCCATGGACGTGCCTAAGATCGCCATCATAACGTCGTTCGGCTCCTACACCTCATAATCAACCTTCGGCCTACACAACGCTGCGGCCACGTTTCAGCAATTGATGGACAGCATCCTGGGTGACCTACTGTTTTGTGTCTGTTGCGTGGTAGATGCCGTGAAAACCTTCCCAACCCCAACGACCATCCGGCACCTTCAGGAGTTTTTGGGGATGGTAAACTACTACCGTCGCTTCATCCCCAACATTGCCCACATCCAGACTATCCTCAATGACGTCCTAAAGGGAAAAACCAAGAAGCTTGTATGGGGTCCCCTGCAGCAACGCGCCTTTGAAAGGACGAAGGCCGCCCTCGCCGAAGCCCCCACCCTGGTGTACCATGACGAGAGCGCCCCCCTGAAGTTGACTACCAATGCCAGCAACGTCGCCTACGGTGCGGTCCTCGAACAGATCATTAACGGTTACCTGCAGCCCTTGGCCTTCTTTAGCAAGAAACTCAAACCTGCGGAAACCAGGTACAGTGCGTTCGACAGGGAGTCCCTCGCCGTCTACCTCCCCATCCGCCACTTCAAATACATGCTTTCCCCATCGCGATGGACCACCAGCCCCCTGCTCTACGCTTTCACGAAGTCTTCAGACGCATGGTCCTCTCGCCAACAATGACACCTGGCAGCCATCGCAGAATTCGGCAGAATTATTAGCTACGTACCAGGGAAGAAGAACCCCGTCGCCGACGCCCGCTCCAGGATCAAGATCAATGCAGTCTACCTGGGGATCGACAACGCCAACCTCCCCGTGAAACAGCAGAGCGACCCAGAGGCCCAGGACTATTGTATGACAACATTTATGCTACAGATGAAGGACATTCCCCTTGGCCCAGCCGGGGAAATCATCCTCTGCGACACCAGCCTACGCCCATGGATTCCTGCTGCCTTTAGAAGGAAGATCTTCAACGTCATCCAAAGATTGTCACACCCCTCAGGTCACACTACGGCCTGTCTTCTATCCGAGAAATTCATCTGGCCAGGGATCAAGAAAGACGCCCGTGAGTGGGCGAGAACTTGCATTAACTGCCAGGCGAGTTTAGTCGGGAGTCAGCGATTTTCCCCACCCCAAGAGACAATTCGGACACATCCACGTGGACGTCGTGGGACCTCTGCTGCCTTCAGGTTCAGCAAGATACCTCCTGATGATCGTTGACCGCTCCACTGAATGGTTAGAAGCGACTCCGATGCCCGAAGCCACCACCCATGCCTGCACTGAAGCTCTCCTATCAAGTTGGATCAGCCACTTTGGTGTTCCCGACGATATCAGGACTGAACGAGGTTCTGTCTTCTTGGCAGAGATCTGGCTCTCTCTGGCAAACCTGATGGGAACGGCACTCCACAGCCTCACGACATACAACCCTCTCAAGGCACCCCTGATGGCGAGATGTACAGACGAACATTGGAAAGCGCAACTCCCATGGGTCGTCCTTGGTCTTCGCACTGCTACCTGGGCAGACGGCAAACCTTCCCCAGTGGAGAAGATCTACGGTGAGGCAAGTTCTTCCCTGCAACTACCAACAACACTAAGCTGAATCACCTGAGAGAGATCGCTGGGAAATTCAGGCCATGCCTGAAAACATACGAGGACAGGACCATACACTTCATTCCCAAGAACCTAGACGACTGCAACTACTTCTTTATCCGGGTCAATGCTTACCGCCAACCCCTGACTAGACCTTATCGCGGCCGTTACAAGGTCATCAGAAGAACAGCCAAATCTTTTCTCTCGAACGTCCACGGACAAGAAGATTGGGTGACGATTGACCGATTAAAACCAGCATTCCTTGAAAGCAACAAGATCACCAGGTAACGTCTGCCCTCAACAGACTGTTACTTGTTCTACAAGTGAGCCATGGTGTTTCCTCCCAAGTTTTGTGCAGTCACCACAGGACCTATCAAGAGGGTATCTATACTCAATTCTTTTTAGTGAGGCAGATTTGCACTGACTCGCAGCCCTGTCCTTTTAGCTTTGAAAAGTTTCCTGCTATCTGATTGGTTATAATAATCTTGCTCAACCAATCAGCGATCAGGAAACGTTTCCGAGCTAAAAGGGCACCCCTGCGAGTCGGTGCAAATCTGCCTCACTAAAAAGAATTGACTATAGGTTCCTATGGCTTATGTGTTGCAGGTTATGGGCTGTGAAAGTTGTTTGGCACTTCCATACACCTGCCTGTAAAACCTGCATCCCAAAATAGTTCTTTTAGAATGCCAGGGATGTGCTAAAACCCATGACGTCGTGAGCTCGGGGACTATGGTCGAAAAAAGTGGAGTCTGATTTTAGGGCTCATTCGATCATCTGTCTGATCCATGCAAACATTATGTTTCTTGTGATTCTCCTCTTGACTCTACCTATATTGACGAAGAATCTGTTGACCTGTGGACGGGCCCTTTTAGTTAGCGCTTTCACAGAACATAGTAACAGCTGATCTGGGCCATCGGTTACAGGATGGAACTCTCAATCAGGAAGTGTCCGAATTTAGGGTCCGCTACAGCCTGATTTTGAGTCTTGCCCCCATCCACTTCAATAGGTGATATCATAGGACAGACCATGTAGCTTGTCAATTCTCTTTACAGAGGCCAGGGCTAACAGAAAATCCATCTTCAGGTTCAAGTTACGGTCTGATGACTGACAAATGGTTTGTAATGTACTCCTTTCCAGACTTGTAGAATGTGAACAACGTTCCAAGGAGGAGGTGTGATTGCATCAATTCCATCTCCTGAATGTAGATCTGGGGTTGCTGAATCCCTTAATAGAGATCTGGCTAAAATTTGTTCATGGTGCAAATTATGGGGCATGAAGTTGAATCCTAACAAAACTCAACGTATGATTGTAAGTAGGTCAAGGACAGTGGCTCCTCAACATCCGTATCTCAGCATTGATAATTTTCTTTAATTCTGCACGACTCTTAAAACTTTAGGTGTCAATCTCGACAGCAAATTTACTTATGAAAAACACTTTTGTTCTGTGTCTTTTTCAATTGCACAAAAAATAGGATTATTGAGAAAGTCTTTTAAGATTTTCAGCAATCAATCTATTCTGAAGAAGTGTTTTAATTCTTTCATTCTACCTTGTTTCTAGTATTGTTCTCTTGCCTGGTCTTCAGCTGCTGATTCTCATCTTAATTTGTTGGACAGAAACTTACGGTCTATTACATTTTTTATTCCTGATCTAGATATTAATTTCTGGCAATGTCATTCAATTAGTTCGTTATGCATGTTGCTTAAGATTTGTCATAACTCTGATCATCCTTCACATCCAGATCTTCCCGGACAGTTTTATCCTGTTTATAATACTAGGCATGCAGTTAATTCTAATAGGCAAGCCTTCTCCATCATGAGGTTCAATTTTACACAGTATTCTAGGAAGTTTTATTCCAGCGGTGACCAAGTTGTTGAATGATCTTCCTAATCGAGTAGTTGAATCGGTAGAACTTCAAAAGCTCAAACTTGCAGCAAATGTTTTCATGTTGAACAGGCTGACATAAGTCTTTTTATAGTTTTTTATATGAAATACCTGTTTTGATGTTGTTACTGTTTTCAAAATGTTTTATGTTAAATGTTCATTATTTCTCATATCGTTTATTTATTTCCTTATTTCCTTTCCTCCCTGGGCTATCTATCTCTGTTAGAGCCAATGGGCTTATAGCATCTTGCTTTTCCAGCTAGGATTATAGCTTAGCTAGTAGTAATAATAATAATGATAATAATAATAATAGTAATGAGACAATTTTGTTAAGGAAAAAATGTTAACTTCGCTCGATCTAAAGGCTGGACTCAAGGCCAAGTGCTAGTCTTTTGCCTCTGAGACTGAGCAGAGTTTTCTTCCCTGAGGCACAAGAAAAACTCTACTATCACTGGAATAGTGGCACTGAGAGGAGCAATACCTTTTCCACGACACAAACTACAAAAGATGGCTCACTTTACCTGATAGACAGCAGAAGACAACTCCCAGAGGTATCCTGACATCCTCCTTGCAACTGGACCAGCTCCAGGCGTGAAACCGTAGCAAAGCTACGTGTGGTAGTCTGAGTAGATCGGTTAGTAGAGGATTCTCCCTTGGTGCTTCTGTGAGTAGATAAAGAAGGCCCAGAGCCACTCTGCATGCTGTCATATCAGACCTATTAGGGTCATCGAAAGAGCTTAAGAAGCCTCCTCACTATACAGAAAGGGGCCAGAACTCGAAGACGTTCATGTTGTCTCACTGGTGTTAGAAATCATCCTGTCAGACTGCCTGGAGATCCGGTACTGGAGAAAAGTATACCAAAAGATTCTTGTTGAGGATGTTATAAATCGGTCAATCATTGGTGAACCCTGCAAAGTCAAGACTTTGTTGGCTATCTGAGGTTTCAAAGATCACCCAAAACCAACTATCTTAGTCTTGTTGCTCAGATTTTCCACCAGAATATTCCTTTTGCCTGAGATAAAACGGGCTAATGGGGCTACCGAGCTGTCTTCCGTCTATCTTATTATCTTTACAGCAAATGATAGAGGGGCTGAAAGGAGCCGATGGAATTGCTTGAGGGCCAGAAAGGCTGCCCTCATTTCCAAGAGGTTTGTGTGATACTGTCGCCTGGACTCGGACCAGAGCCCAGAGGTCGTGTGGTGGTGCAACGTGGGATCCCCACATTCTTCTTTTGATGCATCTGTGAAGAAAATCAATTCTAGGATTTAGAGAAAGAGTCTTCTCTCCTGAGCAGGATCGAAGGGTCTTTGAGCACGAGTCTGCAGAATGCCATTGGGTATCAGTCACTCTAAGGAAGATAGTTAGCCCAGCAACCTCGGCCACTAATTTGCTGGTAGCATGTCGTATGACAGAAATGGACAAGCTGCTATCCATACTTGCCCTCGTCAGGGGGATGGAGGAATAAGCACTTCTAGCTTAAGAATAAGAGAATAGCTACTCTGTATTTTGTTTTACCTGCATCAAAGTCTGTTCAAATGATAACTGTCTATACACTGCACCCCAAGGAAGGGGAAGGAGATGAGGAAAAAAGGCTAGATAATCTTACTCTCACCCTAGACTGACATTAAAAACAATCTCAGATAGATGCTTCCTGTCCTGTGAAGGAGCTAGGTATGCTACAAAACCTTATGGGTGCATTTCTGTAAATAGTGAGCCAGCGGGCCGTGAAGGTTGTGTGACATATCCAAACTCCTACCTTCAGAGCTTGGTCCACTGACAAGATCCTCCGACAGGATAACATCACACCAACTCTTTTGACGTTATAAGCATGTACCAGTGCCGGTTGTTTCAGCTCGTTTGTTTTCTAGTTCAGTGCTCTGCTAATGGTTTCTTAAAGCCAGTCAGAGATGGTGTTTTTTGAGATTTTTTCTTTGAGCCTACCTGCGATGTCATGGTCTAAATGGCTGAGCCTTTTGAGGTCATTTCTTGGTGCCCTCAAAGAGCAGAGAAGCAACTTATCCAGATTGTTAGACACTTCCCTAGGGGAAGAAAGTTCGAATATTTAGTATCTTGGGTCATTTATGGCAGGTTTTGTGTTTTTACTACAAATTCCAAACGAAAGGAAAATGACACTTTCCAATACATGTAGCTCACTTACTCATTTCATCGGACCCAGGGCAAGAAGAAAGATTCTTTTGAAGGATAGGCCCCTATCCAAAACTCATTTTAGTATTTCATAAGGGGCCTTTTTTGAGGACACGAGAGTTTTTGTTACATTCCAAGAAGAGGATTTGAGTTCCCTTGAAGGACAGGATTGTCCAAAACTTCATTTGTATTGACAATTCCCATAAAGAGGAAAGGTTGATGCCTTTCAGTTAATTAAAAAAAACCTGGCTCAAGGCTGAGCAATAGCCTTTTACCACTGAAACTGAAAGGAGTTTCTCTCTGTATAGTAAAATAAAGCAGTCCACTATCAGTTGAATAGAAGGTCTGAGGGAGTAGTGCACCTTCCATGGAACCAATCATAGATAAGGGCCCATCAAGTGTGGTAATAGACTGCCACAAATGATCTACTGAGGTATTCAAACATCCCCGTGTGCAGTGTTTCAGGAAAAATCTCTCACTTGGAAGAGATGCTGGATAACCTTCACCCATGAAGAGACAGGTACATCAGTCAGATGTGATGTCTAAAAATGCAGCTAACAAAGAAGATTGGGTCAATTACGTAGTTTTCTTCGAGTCCCAGTTAACAGAAATAGGAAGTGAGGGTACCACTCTGTGTGCGGCCACTTAGGGGTTACCTACATCATCTTGAGGTTTGAGGTTGCCTATACTCTGTTGAGTACACCTCTGAATAGGGGAAAAGGTGAAAAAGCATAAAATTCGAGGCTGCCTTCCCATGCATGTTGGAAGGCATCCTCTAAAGCCAGTTGCTGATCAAATATTGGTGAGCCGTAAACAGCGAGTTTGTAGTTTAGTTTCGTCGTGAACATTACTATTTTTGGGGAACCCCACAATATCAAGAAGCTCCTCACCAATTGAGGATTATGGTATCACATTGATCCAAAGACTTAACCATGTTCACTTGGCTAGTCAATTATCACATTAGTTTTGCTGGTTAATTAACATTACTGACAGCGGCACTGTGTTGCTGTGTGTCATTCGTGGGCCTGCATCACCAAGGTGTTGAGAGGTAGTACCTCATTATTTGTTATGTAGGCCACTATGGCACTATTGTCACTCATCAACACTACTGAGTGATCTATCAAACTTTGTTGGAGTAACTATAGGGCCAAGAGGGCTGCCTTTATTTCTAGAATATTTTTTATGAAGGTTCTGCTCTTCATTTCACCAGAACCCTGCAATGCCCTGATCTCTTAGCTGTTCACTCTATTCTTCCTTTTATGTAATTCAGAAGTAAGAAACTCCAATGAAGTTTATTTAAAAATGTTTTCCTCCAACCATTGGACCTTACTTCCTGTTGGACAAGAACTAGGCCATGAGGAGAATCATTGCTGTGCAATCATTGTCTCTTCAGACACCACTGAAGATACCTTGGATGTAGAAGCCCGTGTGGAACCAGGTCCAAACTCACCTACTTCATCAGAAGGGCTGACCCGGAAAGTATTCCACCGGGTCATGACCCTAGAAGAGTTGTCTCT
>NC_090762.1:49855268-49857768 GCF_036898095.1 Palaemon carinicauda | reverse complement strand
GAGGCTGAATCTCAAGTACTTCCTGGAAGACGGATGGACTGGGATCTGGAAGTACGCATCCTTCAGAGTGCACAAAAAGTCTTGTGGTCTCACTGCAAGTCTGACCGTGTCTGCTGTCTCCATGCTAAACGAAGTTTGCTTGACAAACTTATTCAGAGTTGAGAGGTCGATGACAGGTCTCCAGCCTCCAGACGCCTTTTTTACGAGAAAAAGTCAACTGAAGAAGCCTGGGAAGCCATTGACGATCTCCTGGAGAACATCCTTCTTGAGCATGGTGTCGACTTCTGCCCGAAGGGCTAGCCCCTTTGCCGATCCCATGGCATAGGAGCTCAACGACACTGGATTCGCTGTCAGGGGAGGAAGAGATGTTATGAACGGGATGCGATATCCTTGGCTGATCATAGAGATCGTCCAGGAATCGGCCCCGAGTTGCTGCCACCTGCCCGCGCAACTTTGTAGGCATCCCCCCCAACAGGTGGACATGCAGGGGGATTGCCAATCCTAGCGTTTACGGCCTCGGCCGCTCCCCCTAGGATTCCTACCTCCCCTGGAGGACTTTCCCCCTTTCTTGTCCTTGACAGGGAAGGGCTGCTGCTTAGACACCTGTGCCTTTGCTGCCGGAGCCTGTTTTGATGTCCTAGACTGACGAGGCTGCTGATGTTGTTGTTGAGGAGCTGGAGGCTTGTAGGGCTGAGATGTAAGGGTCCTTTGGAGGAGCGAATCGTGATTAGACTTCCTCCACCTCTCAGCTGTCTGTTCCACATCCTTGGGCTTGAACAAACTCTCTCCAAGGATGGAGGAGTGTCTGAGCTTGCTGACATCCACAGCTGGGACTATTAAGTGGAACCTCTCGGTCACGGCATCCAGACATTTTAGGATCGAGTTTGCCCACAAGTTCGAAACTTGGTGAGCCAGGAACTCGATGGAGCACGTGCCCGAGAGGAGGAAAGTCTCAAGGGCCTTCCTGGTACTCTCCTTGGAGAATTCCTCGGATCGCAACAGGATGCCCAGAGACCCCAGCCAGATGTCTAGCCACGAAGTGGCCTGCATGGCACACTTTGCGACCTTCTCCTGACTTAGGATCTCCGTAGCCAAGAATGTCACCTGCCGGCCCGAGAGTTTCACGAGAGAAATTCCCCTAGAGAGCTCTTCCACAGAGTGGTGGAGGGGAAGAGATAAACAACACTCCCCCATGATCTCGAAGTACCTCCTCTGTTGTACACGAGTAGGCGGGAGGAGTTTGTTCCCGGCAGAGGAACGGCTGCAGGAGGTGAATTCGGAGAGCTGGCCCTCAACCTTGTCTCTGGCACTCTTTACTCCCTGGGACCAGGGCAGAGCCGTGCTGGCCTTTTGGAGCTTCTGGGTACCGTAGACTTGGTCTAGGACCGTATCCTTGCCTTCGCGGGGGCCGGTCTCGGGGTACTTGAATCCTTTGAGTTGCCTCATTAGACTCAGGACCTGCCAGAAGGCATGCTCCGACTCGTGCTGCTCTCCTCCTTGTGGACTGGCAGCAAGGTCTCCTGTCCCCAGTAGCTCTACTTGGGGAGATACGTGGACGTTCTCCTGGAGTCATGCTAGCTCTGGTCGAATCCGGGTTGAAGACTTAGGAGCAGTCTTCGAGTCCTTAGGCTCCCTCCTGGGAGAGATACAGGATTCAAGCAAAGAAGTCTGGGGCCTCCTCTCCACGCGAAACGGTTCTCTTCCTCGAGGTGGGGTTCCGTCCATTGGTGCCGTGGGAGAACGCCTCACCTCACTGGATTCTCCTGAGGACGGAAAGGCTTCGTCCACAGGGGAAGGAGAAAATGTCGGTGAGGGGAAGGGGCCTTCCTGACAGACTTCTTGGGAGCCAGCTTAACCCTAGGAGAAGTTACCACGAAGTCCATTCCTCTCCTTCTCTTCACCGGGGAAGAGGCTGCCGTTGGTTTCAGTCCCAGATCAGTGAGGGCCGGCTTCATAGCCTGCACGACCGCTTTGATCAGGGACCCGAACCAAGGCTGGCGGCTGACCGACGCAGTGTCAGCAACACCCGCTGAAGGGAAGGGGATCGGCTGATCCTTAGGAGTGGATACCACGGGGCCTGCCTTAAAAGAAGAATGTTGCGTAAACCTCTCCAAAGATTCTTCCTGTTCTTGGACGTGCGCAGCTCTGCGCTTGCGGGGTGGAGATCGTGAGGACGAAGATCTGAAAGCATGCGTCCCCGAAGACTCGCACGGTTGGGCGCGCTGCGAAACCCGGCGGGAATCGCTGGCGAGGTCGCGCGATGGTAGAATCGCTGGTTCGCGCACGGGCGAACGTTGGCGCGCAAGCACGTGGAGATGAAGGCGCGGGCGCGGGGGCGAGGGCGCGCATAGGCGAAGGTGCGTGTAGGAGAAGGTGCACGTGGGCGTGCAGGTGAAGGTGCGCGTGGGCGCGCAGGTGAGGGTGCGAGCGGTTGTAAGGGCAAGTGCTGGCGGTCGGGAGAACGATGGTGCGTAGGTGATCGGTGGCACGTTGGCAAGCG